>NC_138029.1:11497960-11806032 GCF_964106645.2 Podarcis pityusensis
TGTTCTCTTGACGGAAAATAATAAAATATAAATTGGGGGGCGGGGGGAGGGAATGGATAAGAACAGTTAGCATTATAAACACAGATATTATGTGGAACAGCCAAACAGGTTTGAGCACACATATCCTGCTAGATTTTCATTTAAATACCTTATCCGCCCTTTGGCATATTCACAGCTATGCAAGTTTTAGCACCCTGTTTAGGGCCTAGACAGGAGTTAAATTATGCATGAAATTCCTTGATTGTATATTAGACCCTCTCACTTGAATGCTGCTTCACAGGCTTTTGATCCAGGGTCTAGACAACTCTCATATGACGAAAGCTTACATTGTTTGGGGCTTTTTAGCTTAGACTAAAGGTAAGGGGTTACAGGATAAGAGGTTTATAAAATTGTGCATGGTGTAGAGCAGTGTTTCCCCAACTTGGGTCTCCAGCTGTTTTTGGACTACAACTCCCATCATCCCTAGCTAGCAAGATCAGTGGCCAGGGATGATGGGAAATGTAGTACAAAAACAACAACAACTGGAGACTCAAGTTTGGGAAACCCTGGTGTAGAGTAAGTAGATGAAAAAGGGTTTTTTTCTCTTTCTTAAATTTAGACTGCAGGATCATCCAATGATGCTTAATGGTAGGAAATTTGGGACAAACAAAAAGTGCACACAGCACATAGTTAAATTATGGAATTCACTGCCATAAAATGTTGTGGTGGCCACCAACTTGGATGGCTTTAAAAAGGAATTAGCCTTGTCATCCATGAATTTACCTTTCGGTGTTTAGTAGTCATGAGGGCTCTATACTGTTTTCAAGGTAGCTTGCCTGCAAGGACCAGTTCAGACCGTAGGTGTCTGGTTTGCTACTTTGGGAAACAGGATGATAGGCTGCCCGGCTGCTCTTCTGTTCTTATTTGCAGAGGGTGAAAAGTACACGTGAGAATCCCTTTGGCTCCCCCTCGTGACATCAAGTTCCATTGCAACTCATTGTTCCTGTCAGATCATAGAGAGCCTGTCTGCATGGCAGACTTGACAGAAAAGCAATGTGTTTGTAAAACTTGGGGATTAAGGTTAATGCATATTTACTGTGCCTTAAATTCTAATGCTAAACCACACCATGGCTTAGCACAAATGCATGAGCGTGAGGGTTCCTATTTGAGCTAAAGCATGGTTTGACTTAGTGTGTCTGCTGAACCTGGACTCATGGCTAGTCCCACTCCAGACAAACCATGAATTGTGCGTCTCTCCCCCCCCCCCCGAAGTTTATTTTGTAATTAGAAAGCATATGTAAATTTACACACAAACCACAAGGTTTGTTCTTGAGTTTATAACTTATGGAGGAGACAAACCACAAGCCCAGATTTGGACAACACATTTGGCCAAACCATGGCTTAGATCTGGGTAGTGCAGCAACAGGAAGGAAGGAAGGAAGACACAGGCTGCAATCTTTTCTCCAGGAAACCACACACTTGTGTGTTTCCACTAAACTATGGTTTGGCTTAGATTGTCTGCACACCATACATTTAAAGCACATTATTTGCCCTGGAGAATCCTGGAAATTGTAACGCTGTGAGGGGTAAACTCATTTCCCAGGATTGCTGGGGAAAGTCATGTGCTTTAAATATATGGTGTGTATGCAGTCCAAGACTTATGTGTGAATTAACTTAAAGCAAAACATTTGGGTTACATAATTAGGAAAGATGAAGAGGGACTATTTTCTCAGCTATGGAAGTTATGCTTAATACGCTTAGCCTGCATATCTACTATGGACTCAACAGCTTTATGTTCTGTTAAGTAGACAATTGCTGCATGTTGGAGTGAAGTTTCTGCTTATGCAAGTAGTTTCTGACTTTCATAAAACATAACAGCAAAAGCCACACCTGAGAAGCGCCTTCCTGCCATATAGTTACTTAAGGCCTAAGAGAGCTTTCTTTCAATAGAAGTGAGCAAATTTTCATGATTCTGGGATTTTAAAAAGGGAGTCAATTTGAGTAATAAGCAGTAAACTCTTGAGAGGGGATAAAGGAGATGGGATAAGTCCATGGAAGTAGCTTATGTTACTTTGAAGCAATGCTTGTCTTCTTATTTTGCATCAACATTCCATTAGTTGTCTATATCAGTGTGAGAAGAGACTTCTGAAAACAAAAATCCCATTCATTTAGACTTTCTTTCAGTATTATAGTGGCCTGATTCAGATATAATGCTGAACCCTGATTTAGTGTGATGAGCAAAAGCCTCCTCCTACCTTCCATTTTCTCCTAACCGCAGTTTGTTTTAATTCAGATGAAATGACAAACTGCAGTTGGTTGAAAACAAGGAGGGGATTCTCATGGTCTCTGCGATGGAGGAAGGGTGCACATCCTCAGTGTAACCAGTGTAAATTCCTGCCAATATCTTTCATCTCTCTTTGCTCCATACCTTTGGTTTTCATAATCACAGACCTTTCTGCACACTTTTAAAATACAATCTAAAATTAGTGCATGCATGCTGGTTTTGAATTTGAAGGTGAAACGTTTGTTCTTTGTCTCTCCTCAAGGGCATCGGAAAGATGACGAAACACCTTCTGGCTGGGGACCTGTGGAGCTTGTGGCTGTGATTGCAGGCCCAGTGTTCCTTGTCTTCGTCATTTTGATCATAGTGGTTTTTGTCTTTCACCACCACC
Organism: Podarcis pityusensis; assembly: GCF_964106645.2. Classification (NCBI taxonomy): domain Eukaryota; kingdom Metazoa; phylum Chordata; class Lepidosauria; order Squamata; family Lacertidae; genus Podarcis; species Podarcis pityusensis. Next base: position 11,500,612 of record NC_138029.1, read on the forward strand.
AGCGAGTATATCACAATCGTCAACGGCTGGACATGGAAGATCCATCTTGCGAGATGTGTCTATCCAAGGACAAAACCCTTCAAGATCTAGTGTATGATCTGTCTACCTCTGGCTCTGGCTCAGGTACAAATGCCTTCCTTTTTATGCAACATTTTGTTTTTAAAAAATGTTGCTAAGCTATGTTATATGGCTCTAATATTAGTAAAAATGCAGTATATTCACCTTACTATGTTTTTATATATGCTGTAAGCCACCCGAAGTGACTGGGAAAACCCATCCACAGGGGCGAGGTATAAATAATAAAATTACTATTATTATTAAATCATTTTCTTTAATATGATGGAATTCTGAAACCAATTCTCCCTCTTAGTGTTGCAGTTTAAACAATAGGTGCTGAAAGCAAGTAGCAAGTGGCCCTAAATTGGCTGCTGTTCTCGTCTGGAGTAGGCATTTGTTATGAAGTTAAAGAAGAGAGCGCTTTCTTCCTCAAAGTCAAGTTCTCAGCAGTTATTTTCCTTTCCCTTCTGTTGCACAGCAGGGGTAAAAATGGGCAGGAAAGGAAGGATGTGCCTTTGCTCCACTTCCTTATGTGCTGCAATAGGTGCCCATGTGACTTATCACCTTCCCAGTGTAGATTATAGTTCAAATCAGGCCTGGCATAGCTGCATTCACATCTGCTGCATATCTTTGGCACAAGTTAGCATATCATTTAGAGTATTCAGAATGCTTCTCAATATCTCAGTAATTGCCAATGACATACAGGATAGATTGTCAGTGTCCCCATTTTGCACACAGGACTGACTGAGGTTGAGCAATGGGCAAGCCGCAAATATGGTACCCATATTGTACCCATTGCTAAAATGGAATCTGAATTGAGAATGTGCCAGTTTTCTACTCATAGCCACCACAAGGGACACTGAAGTCATAAATGGATTGCCTATAGCATGGTCAGATGCAAAAGAGGCAGGGTTCCTGCACGACAAATGACAATTGCTGAAATTCCCTCTTCACGTCTGTTGTAAAGCTGAAGGAACCTGCTCTCTTTTGCACATGGCCACCTTAAGGGGCTCTTGAGTACTTAAAGCCAAGCCACCTTGGCTTCCTGTCCTATGGGATCTTCTTCAACACTTCCCTTTCTTACTGCATGGGTATTCTGCTTACAAACCCTGTAAGTGGAAGCCCTGTGGAAGGGCTTCCACTTGTGCAACAGGTTTTTCCCATATGTGTGACCCCCCCAAATTGGCTCGGGGGTCAGGAGAACCCCAGAATGGCATACAGATGGAGAGTAAGGGGGTTGTTCTGCCTGGCATTAGACAGAACATTCAGCATAGCACAATGTTGAATTCAACCCTTTCTTTCTGCATATTGAGCATTGTCAGCCAGCCACAATAGCAAAGGCCAGTTGTGCACATAGGACTGCAGACTCAGGCTCCTGTTTCAGTGACGTGGCTGCTATGCTTCTTTTGAGGACATCCACACTTTGGATCTTTAGAAGATAATTGCTGCATCAGGCCCTAATAAGAGCAGGAAATCTTTGATTTGGACTCTTGAATATGTCGTAATCAAACTTTCTTCTTTATACTGGCTTTGTCTTCCCTATCTCTAATTTAACTTTTTGCTGGCAGGTTTGCCGCTCTTTGTCCAGCGCACTGTGGCTCGGACAATTGTCCTGCAGGAAATAATCGGCAAAGGTCGTTTTGGGGAAGTGTGGCGTGGCCGGTGGCGTGGTGGCGATGTAGCTGTGAAAATCTTTTCTTCGCGGGAAGAGAGATCCTGGTTCAGAGAAGCCGAGATCTACCAAACGGTCATGCTGCGCCATGAGAATATTTTGGGGTTTATCGCTGCAGACAACAAAGGTATCGTGCTGCTTCTGCATTCCAGTAAACAAACCAGAGTTACAGATTGTATTTTAAAATATTGCTTTGTGCTATCTGCAGTCTACATTATAGTTTCATGGCGAGGTTGAAGCCTTTGTGTCTGTTGACTGCGCTGATGTGTCATCCTGAAATGTTCGTGAATGCCTTAAGTGCTGAGAGACAAAGCAGCAACACAGCACAATTATTTTTTTACTGTTTTTGGTGAGAGGCCAGTTTCGATAGGGCTAAAACCTCACACTGACTCTGGCGGAGGAAGAAAGGCAAAGAAACTAGAAAGCTAAAGGATTATGGGCAAGGGAGGCATACTGTTGTCTTTCTGTATCTTAAGGCTTCCATAAGACAAAATTCAGCTGGGGCAGTTCTCCCCTCCTCTTCCTGCCCCCCATATCACAATGATACAATAATAGACACTCCACCTGGTTCAATCTTCCTTTCTGATCAATGATAGGAGGCACAGGGCCACTCTCAGGGTCTTCACCTGGAAAATTCAAGGGAGTCACCATGAAGCACTCAAAGAGTTGAATGTGAAAAATCAATTTGGGCTGACCAGATGGGAGGAGAGAGAGCTCAACCTTGGGTGAGTTAACTCTAGACCCAGGTGTGGGAAACCTCTGGCCCTCCAGATGTTTCTGGACTACAACTTGCATCGACCCTGACCAATGGCCGTGCCAGCTGAGGCTGGTGGGAGTTTGAGTCTGACAGCAACTGGAGGGCCGCAGTTTTCTTACCCCTGCTCTAAGTTGAGCACAGGAAACTGCAGCAGTGGCTAGCAGAGCAGCTCTGAGTATCACTTTGCCTATGTCTGTCCATGACAGGGGCAGCTTTGCATTTGGCTGGTGGTGGTTCAAGCGTAGAGCAACCAGAACCATCCCTCTCCCTCTTGCAGATGGGCAACAGTCACAGCCTTTGGCTTCTGATTGCTAACTGTCGTAACAAAGCGGCATTGGTCACATTGGCGTAATTTGAATATGTGCAGAGTTCAGATGTATTACACTGGCACACTTCCCAAGCAGCATGTGACATTCCCCCTTCAAAAGGTTTTTCAAATTCAGCTAGTTCAAATAACTCCCTTCTCAAAACTGATTTTATTGCAGACCAGTGTACAAGTCACTTTTCCCGGGCCTTCAGAAACAATTAACCTCACACACTGTGAGGGCTCCTGCCTTTTGACTTTCACCAGCTTCTAGTTTTGTGACTGGCTCATTTATTAGTTTTTCTGTGAGAGTGTTCAAGCAAAACCTCCCTTGGCGTGGCTTGGGGCTAAGTAAGTCCTAGGACTTCATTCACGGCAAAGTCATCTGATTTCCTCTGTTTCTGTCCAAGCTGTTCAGTTTCTCAACCTGGAAAACATACCCAGCCCATCACAGATGCTTCTGCTGCTATAGAAATCACTTAAGCTTAGTGCGCTTTTTAAAATTAATGTCTCTGTACCAGCTTGGATATTGCCAGTTTTGAGAAACAGCTCTTGCATTATAGACCTGATCCTGCGCCTCTCATGCAAAATTGATAATCTTAACAGGAAACGAAGGTTAACAGTTGCTCTTATTAGTAGCTATTAAAGAGTATTCATTGTCTGATGATGGCAAGGAGCGCTGGAATAAAATGAGTTGCTTTCAAGTGTATGCAGTGTTGTGTGTGCGTATGTGTGCTTGGCCATTGGGGACACCAGTCGTTTGCTCCTGTAATGCCACAACAATGTGCTTCACTTTGGAGCTGTTTATACAGCAGGAGTAAAAGAACGTTGCATGTGATATATCACACACTGCCTTCTCTTGACAGCCAAGTCAGGCAGCTTCAGGGATCCGTCCCTTTCCTAGGGCTGGGCGATATCTGGTTTTCAACATTGTTATAAACATCGCGATATACCTATATATCACAACGTCTGGAATATGAATGGAGCTACGTAGAGGCATTGGCTGGCTTCACGGTTTTCCCACATTAGAAAGACTTTAGAAAACCATCAGTCAAGGTTGAAGGAAGTCTTAGGCTATGATAGCCAAAAATTTCGAAATGATGTTTAAAAGGATGTTATGCTGGAAAATAGTGTAAAAACCAATAAAAAATTGTTGAAACGGATATTGGTGATCAACTTAGAGTGTACAAAGTAAGGCATCGTGGGACTGAGTGATTCAGGGCTTTGTATACTACTAGCACAGCAGCCTTGAACTTGACCTAGTAGACCCCATAGTAAATGTCTGCAAACATATTCACGCCGGATAGCTCCGTTAGAGCGTGGTGCTGGTAACACCAAGGTTGCAGGTTTCAACTGCATATTCCTGTATTGCAGGGGGTTGAACTAGATGATCCTTTACAACTCCACAATTCTGTTATTCTATACGGTAAACAGATTTTTCTCAACTCTTCCGCCTTTTGTTGTATATGCTACCTGCTGCTCTTCAATGAATTCTAGCGCAAAAGTATGGCTGCCGTTTTCTTCACCCTTTTGATGGGCCCTTCTTCCGTTTGCCTTGCCAACAGATAATGGCACTTGGACTCAGTTGTGGTTGGTCTCCGATTACCATGAGTATGGCTCTCTGTTTGATTACCTCAACCGATACACTGTAACCATCGAGGGGATGATTAAATTGGCTCTGTCCGCTGCCAGTGGACTAGCACACCTGCACATGGAAATTGTAGGAACCCAAGGTAAGAAACAGGTTTGACAGATGCACATTTTACAGAGGTCGTTTAGGAAGCGACAGGGCTTCTCTTAAGACCAGCATAAACCGGGGAAGACGAAGTAGCTCATTCTTTAGATGAAAGCAGGAAGAAAGTTTAAGTCGGCTGGTAATGAGACTAATAGAATTTAGGGTAAAACAAGTAAGCAACCTGTATAAACCACAATTCCCTACATTAGAAATCATGAAAAACTGTAGTTTGAGATGATCAGGATTGGTTTCCCAAGGAGTTACCGTTCCAGTGCTTGTTCATATCTGCTAAACTATCCTTTTAACAATGTATATCTGCCCAAGGCCACTATCCTATCTACTGGCTCTTGCACTGAGTCTGATAAGAGATCTTGTTTATTTCCTTCGTAGTTAACACTTTGTAGTTTGTAGTTTTAACACTGACTGAGCTTTGTGGCTTTTGTGGTGCTGTCTGCTCCTTTTTGGACTTTATTATTGGCAAATAATTTTATCATTACACTGAAGGACAATTGTAGGATTCTCTTTCATTGCGTTTTACTAGGAAAACCTGGGATTGCTCACCGGGACTTGAAATCCAAGAATATACTGGTGAAGAAGACTGGAACTTGTGCCATTGCTGACTTAGGTCTGGCTGTCCGCCATGACGCTGTTACTGATACAATTGACATAGCCCCCAATCAGAGGGTTGGAACAAAGCGGTAAGAAAATGGTGGCTCAGCTGATCAGGGGTTCAGTGTTGACGGCTTTGGGTGAAGAGCCAAAAATACGACCCAAAGTTGTTGCAGTTGCTTCATCTATAGCAGGGCTGCCTGACCATTTTTGGCCAAATGGCTACATTGACCCTTGTCCAACCGCCAAGGGGCAGCATACCAATGGCGAATGTGGTCACCCCATGCTCTCTGTCACACACAAATCGGGCTTACAGAATTCACACACATGAGACACACAGAGATACGGAGGTAAGGGACACATAGCCCTCAGCTGATCAACGTAGATGAGCTGTGAGGTGAGGCTTTCACTCCCTCCCTGCTCATTGAATGATGGAGACCAGGGAGAAATTTAAACTTCTCTGCCCATCCCAGTTCTGTTTTACTTGAGTCCCGTCCCTGACGGCTGCCCAAATTGGTGTGTCTTTGGCCAGAAAATTTTACTTGTGGTTGGGGAGAGAGGATTGGCTCAGGCTAGGGCTGACCGGTATCTGGTTTTCAGCTTCGTGATATCACCAGCTAAGCATTGCAATATACTGATATGTCACAATGTGTGAAATTAGAGGCATTGGCTGGCTTCACGGTTTTCCCCACATTGTGATTTTTGCATAGCGTGCGCACACGCACACACACAAATAATCATAATTTGTTATATATTGCCAGGTCAAAAATTATAAAACAGATATGGGTTTTAATCCAGTTTTGGACAATTTTTTGATGTATCACCCAGCCCTAGCCTAGGCTAGCTGTTGACAAACCCTGGTTTATATTCTCTGTGTTTTTCTCCTAGATCAGACGCTTGCCAAGTGCTAACTGATTTGTTTTGCCTACATGCAACATTAGGCTTAGACATTTGACTAGTTGAAAACATTTTTTAATGCATTAACTTCATTAGAACCCCCCCCCCCTTTTTAGTCACCAGCAGATTTGTTATTAATGTTAATGATAAAAAGAAATTAGTTAACTGCTTGTTTGACTGCAGTAATCTGACTTTAACAATAGCTGGACACCTAGCGCAAGAATTCAACAACTGCTTCTCTGTACTGTTCGCGTGAATCCCATACTCAGAAGAGCAGAATTTGCACTGCGCTTTTATCTGTGATCACCCCCCCCCCACACACACAAATACTCTCAAGCAATTGGGGATGACTTACAGTAGTGTTTCATGCATTTTACTTCAACTATTATTCTCAGTTGTTTCAACAGCTTTTTTATTTTTTTAGACGTGAGTAGTCTCTCGAGCATTTTTGGGAGGTGGCAGAAACAATGGGCATCATTTTGAAATTGTTGGAAAGTGCTGGACATGGCTTCTCACATCATTTCATTCACACACACACACACACACACACACACCCTCAAGAGGACATTGTGTGTGTATAGATTTACAACAAAATACAGTGGTGCCCCGCAAGACGAATGCCTCGCAAGACGAAAAACTCGCTAGACGAAAGGGTTTTGCGTTTTTTGAGTCGTTCCGCAAGACGAATTTCCCTATGGGCTTGCTTCGCAAGACGAAATGTCTTGCGAGTTCTTGCGAGTTTGTTTCCTTTTTCTTAAAGCCGCTAAGCCGTTAATAGCCGCTAATAGCCGTGCTTCGCAAGATGAAAAAACTGCAAGACGAACAGACTCGCGGAACGGATTAATTTCGTCTTGCGAGGCACCACTGTATGAACTGAACATTAAGTTCCGCCCCCTGCTGCTCATGTCATTTTGAGGTTTTGTTTTTTTTTAACGTAAAGGCAATAATTACTTATTTTAAAAAATAATAATTTCTGTCAGAATGTGCAGTTCAGTTGAATGGGCTTTCAAACAAGGGGCCTGCCCTGAAAATTGTGGTTCTTGAGCCATAGTTACAGCAAATGATACTTCTGTATTACTCTCAGATACCATGATAGTATTAGATTTTAGCCACAATAGATGTCATAGTAATTAATGTGATTTGTTCTTATTTTGATTCAGCTACATGGCTCCCGAGGTTCTGGATGAAACAATTAACATGAAGCATTTTGATTCATTTAAATGTGCTGATATCTATGCCCTGGGACTAGTTTATTGGGAAATTGCTCGGAGATGCAACTCGGGAGGTAATGGCTTTCTTTTTCTTTTCTTTGCATAGAAATTAAGAGGGTTTCTGCCTGCTCCAAATGTTGCAATAAAACAGTGCCATCCGAATGCAGAGAAATTTTTAAAAGGATGTAGACTAGAGATGTAATTAGGAGGAGCATGGGAGCTCTGCCCGTCTTGTTTGGAGAAGGAAGTAGTCTTGCTGATTCAGAAGATCACGTTGTTCCCATTGACTCAGCATTTTAATCAGACTCTCGCTAATGGGTTTGGTGGGGATTATTGACATGTCTTTGGTGGGTGGAGTCTCTGTTCTAGATGACTTTTAAAATGGTTGTTCCTGTTTTCTTGGATGCACTGAGTCATTAACATGAAGTATTAATCAACATCACCTGACCTAATCTGAGTTCACATGTGCATGTTTGGTAATTCATATATTGGTATATTTTGTTTCAGAAAAGTTTCAAGAATGTGCTGGTCACTCTGTGTGCTATTTTGATGGTCAAGTAGTGGGCATTATAATTCAGATCCCCCCCCCTTTGTATTCTTTGTCATGGACTGAGGAAAGCTGATTGCTTCTCCAATTATTGGGTGTCTTAATAGGTGATGAAGGGACGCGGGTGGCGCTGTGAGTTAAACCACAGAGCCTAGGACTTGCCGATCAGAAGGTCGGCGGTTCGAATCCCCGCGACGGGGTGATCTCCCGTTGTTCGGTCCCTGCTCCTGCCAACCTAGCAGTTTGAAAGCACGTCAAAGTGCAAGTAGATAAATAGGTACCGCTCCAGCGGGAAGGTAAACGGCATTTCCGTGCGCTGCTCTGGTTCGCCAGAAGTGGCTTAGTCATGCTAGCCACATGACCCGGAAGCTGTATGCCGGCTCCCTTGGCCAATAAAGCGAGATGAGCGCCGCAACCCCAGAGTCGGTCACGACTGGACCTAATGGTCAGGGGTCCCTTTACCTTTAGTAGGAGATGAGAAAGAACAGGGAAAGCCTGGGACTTAAGCTGAGTGGAAACTATGCAAAAGCAGCCCATGTGAGCGAGGGGCAGAGTAATTTAACACCCCACTCTGGGCTGCAGGGTGGGTATGCTGGATGTGGCAGAGGTATCCCTCTGCTCAGCTCCCCCAGCTGTGCTGTCCACACGCCAACAGCCACCAACAGAGTGACACATGTCACTCTCCTGGTACAGCACTTCCCTTTCCAAATGCCTGTTGTTGGGATACTGCCAGGGAGACGGGGGCATCAGGCAGGCCCCCAGCTGGCTCCGGACGATCACCGGTCTCCCGTGGAACAGCATCAGTCAATTAGCGACACTCAGTCTCAGATATGTTCTGAGACCCGTGCACACTTGTCAGCAGGGTGTATAAATCACCCACAACGGAAGATGGAGACAGAGAGAGCATATTTACAGCTTTCTTCAACGTACCGTATTTTTTGCTCTATAAGACGCACCAGACCACAAGACGCACCTAGTTTTTGGAGGAGGAAAACAAGAAAAAAATTATTCTGAATCTCAGAAGCCAGAACAGCAAGAGGGATCACTGCGCGGTGAAAGCAGCAATCCCTCTTGCTGTTCTGGCTTCTGGGATAGCTGCGCAGCCTGCATTCGCTCCATAAGACGCACACACATTTCCCCTTACTTTTTAGGAGGGGAAAAGTGAGTCTTATAGAGCAAAAAATACGGTAGTTCAGGAACAAAGGAAAACATGACTGCTTGCCTCCGTGTCCAGGAAAACAGGCGCATAGCAATAGCAACATACAACGTAAGTTCCCAGCAGACTGTGCTGGGAGTAAACAGGCATGTGATACACAAACATCATGCCTGTACCCTTTTAAGGTGGAATGGAACTATATCCTAACACCGAGTGCCATCAGCAGCATTGCCTGTGGAAGGCTCCTAAAACAGGGCATTCCAGGGACAGGGGGAATCAAGCTAGTCTCACTGTCATTGGTAGCATTGTCCTCAACTCTGTCCTGATTGCAGGAAACTTGCTGCTCCTCACCTGCCCTGAGCAGGACTGCAGATGTGGTGGTTGCCTCGCAGCTCTGCAAAGGGTTTGCATTGTGTCCTTAAAATATTTCAGATTTGTGCTGGAAATAGAGAAATGGTGCGAGAGGTACGGCGGCCGCTGCTGTCAAAACCCTGGCCAACTTGTGGAACATCCGCACGGCTCGGGCCATTGACACAATTGCCCCTGAGCACCCTTTCCCGCTTGGCTTCTTGGTATACTCCAGAGCCTTTCGGCAAGGAAAGAAGCTGGGAGACAGATTGAAAGTGAATGGAGGAAAACTCTGGTCGAATGGAATGTAAGATAGGATACAGTTGTGGGTACAGCGGTGCTTTTTCAATTACCGTATTTTTCGCTCTATAAAACGCACCAGACTACAAGAAGCACCTAGTTTTTGGAGGAGGAAAACAAGAAAAAAAATATTCTGAATCTCAGAAGCCAGAACAGCAAGAGGGATCACTGCGCAGTGAAAGCAGCAATCCCTCTTGCTGTTCTGGCTTCTGTGATAGCTGCGCAGCCTGCATTCGTTCCATAAGGCGCACACACATTTCCCCTTACTTTTAGGAGGGGAAAAGTGAGTCTTATAGAGCAAAAAATACGGTAATTGTGTAGGAATTTTAATGTATGTAATGTCATTAAACTTTTCTCTAATTTCTGTTTGAGTTTGTTGAAGATTACTCTCTCTCTCTCTCTCTCTCTCTCTCTCTCTCACTCTTAGATGCAACAGTGTATTAATATAGTTCTGTTTTGCATAGTTTCTTGTTTGGGGCGTGTGACTAGCTTTTCTCTCCCTCCCCATCCTCAATCTTTTAGGTACTCATGAAGAATATCAGCTGCCATACTATGACCTTGTACCGTCTGACCCCTCCATAGAAGAAATGCGGAAGGTTGTATGTGACCAGAAGCTACGGCCTAATGTTCCCAACTGGTGGCAGAGTTACGAGGTACAGTTAGACTGTGACAAAGACTATAACAACTTGACGCTTCTTGAACAAGAGGTACCGACAATATTAATACTAATAACATTTGCCGCATTAGCTAGGACAGAAAGGGAAACACTAGCCCTCTGTTCGTATAACTCTTGTGAGCAAGGCCTGTGCAAGCTTTTTATGGCAGCCTGAATACTCTTGTAATGGAGAACTAAAACTACCTATAGAAGGCAGGATTTCAGTGTGCTAAAAGGAGGTGGCTAACTATGTGAGACCAGTATCATCTTTTGGGATTCTGAAAGTGCAACTTCTGCTTCCTCTGAGAGACAAAGGAGTTGATTTGCAGTCAGTGGCCTGGTTCGCACGTCACATTAAACCATTAGAAACCACAAGCGGACAACGCGACAAGCCAGACCACACCTTGTGGAAGTGCCTGCTATTTCACATTATACCATAATTTATTTTCACTATGATTAAAAACAACGTGTGAAACGGGTCAGTGATTTATGGTCCAGATGGTGGAATGAACACAGTACAGTGGTACCTCGAGTTACATATGCTTCAGGTTACAGACTCCGCTAACCCGAAATAGTGCTTCAGGTTAAGAACTTTGCTTCAGGATGAGAACAGAAATCGGGCTCCAGCGGTGCCAGCAGGAGGCCCCATTAGCTAACGTGGTCTTCAGGTTAAGAACAGTTTCAGGTTAAGAACAGACCTCCGGAATGAATTAAGTACTTAACCCGAGGTACCACTGTATAACAGTTCTCTTAATGTTCCACCAAGCACCCTGTTTTTAGCATGCAATTTCAAATGGTTCTTTTGAAATGGTCCAGCACCACACTAAGGTGAGATATGGTGTGTGTTAGAACACTTGAATGACCATACAGTGGTACCTCGGGTTAAGTACTTAATTCGTTCCGGAGGTCCGTTCTTAACCTGAAACTGTTCTTAACCTGAAGCACCACTTTAGCTAATGGGGCTCCTGCTGCTGCCGTGCCGCTGGAGCACGATTTCTGTTCTCATCCTGAAGCAAAGTTCTTAACCCGAGGTACTATTTCTGGGTTAGCGGAGTCTGTAACCTGAAGCGTATGTAACCCGAGGTACCACTGTACTCCCATTTGATCTAGGCTGATTGACGCAGTTTGAAAACACATTTAGAAAATTGTTCTCCACGTTGGCCGTGTGTGTTGTTTTTATTGATATTGATAATAATTATTGGAATTAAATCTAATAGGAATTTGGTTTATCGCTGAGCATTTAATGTGTCTGGGAGTAAACCATTAGGCTTATTCTTATTCTTAGCCATTTCAGCCAAGCCATGCCCTCCTGCCCTACACCTGAGATCAGATGCGGGGCAGGTAAAAATCTGACCAAGCCAAAAAAGAAAAAAAGAAAAAGAGTTTTGAAGACACTTGTGCAGTGCTTTGCCTGGTCTTGCTGTGCACTTTGCAATTGGATGGTTGTCTGGTCTCAAGAACCCCTTTGCAAGATCTACCGTATTTTTTCACTCTATAGGACGCATATTTTCCCCTCCAAAAATGAAGGGGAAATGTGTGTGCATCCTATGGAGCGAATGCAGGCTCCTTGGCTTCATCGATAGCAATGGGAAGCCTCTGAAGCGCAGAGGGAGCACTCCCTCTGCGCTCCGGAGGCTTCGCGTTGCTTTCGCTAAAGCCTGGAGAGCGAGAGGGGTCAGTGCGCACTGACCCCTCTTGCTCTCCAGGCTTCAGGCAGCTATCCGCAAGCCTTTGGAGCACAGCAGGAGTTCCCACCGCGCTCCGAAGGCTTGCGGATAGCAGCCTGAAGCCCGGGGAGTGCAGCACCAACTCCCGCTGGGAGCACGCCCCCAGCCCCGCAAGCTCCGGGAGCGGCGGCAAGGCTACGCGCAACCTTGCTGCCGCTCCCGGACCTGTTCTGGGGGCTGGGGTCAGGGGAAGCTCGGGCTTCCCCCGCCCCAGCCCCGCGGCTAAAAATGAAGCCGTGCACAGCCTCTCCCGGCTGGAGAGGTTGCGCACGGCTAAAGAGGAAGCCAAGACAGCCAGCGGGATGGATCCTGCTCACTGTCTTGGCTTCTTTGCTCTTTGGGGCTAGGGGGGAAAGAAACATTTTTTCCTTTATTTCCCTCCCTTAAAACTAGGTGCGCCCTGTGGTCCGGTGCGCCCTATGGAGCGAAAAATACGGTAGCTCCGCTCCTTAATCTAGTGGATAGTGTCGGTAAACAGAAGCCAGTTTATGCAGGTGGTACTACCTGTGTGATGGCCACATGGTGACTGGAAAACCCTGCTCTCAGGGATAGAGAAATGCTCCACTTGAAGGGAATTAGAAAGGCCATGTCTGTGCATGGATCGATCTTCGTATGCTATGCTGTCTGTAGCGAAATAAAACATACCCATACAGCATATGCAACGAGTCCTATGTAGACTGAAAGAGACATTGCATTGAATATGCCATTGAGAGATCCCTGATGTCTTCTTTCTTTCTCTCTCTCTCTCTCTCCCCCCCCCCTCATTTTTAGTCTTTGCGAGTTATGGGGAAAATGATGCGCGAGTGCTGGTATGCCAATGGAGCAGCACGACTAACAGCCTTGCGCATCAAGAAAACTCTTTCTCATCTCAGTCTCCACGAGGATGTGAAAGTTTAGTCCGCAAGCCCCTTTCCCGAGGAAACTGCGCAAAAGCTGCCATGCTAGAATTGATGAATGGTGGAGAAGGCCTACCTCGTATTTCTACACAGCCTGCTCCTATCAGCTGGACAACTTGGTGTGCAGGTTAGGTGAGGAAAGTGGACACCCACAGACTTGGCTCCCTTCCTGATTCACGAGTGAAAGTCATCTCTTTTTTTCTAATGCCCTCCGGAGACCGTAAGGATGGGCTTGTTGTATAGAGAGAGAAGTTGGCCGCAACCGTATCTTGTTGTTTCTCTGATGGAAATCCCTATAAATCCTCGCGACGTGCTTGTCGGAGACAGCCCTCTGGCTTAGGGAAGTGCTTGAGGACCAACATATGCACACACATGCGCACACAAGACTTGGGTGCTCCCTTGTCTGGCCATGTGAAGCTCTTAGTCCTTTCCTAGTTTGACAGATCCTAAGCCACCGCAGCCACTAGTGTTCAGCAGCGTGAGCATGTGCAAAGGTACGTGTCCCTGTGCCCCTTTGGTATTATCGTGTCCGCTTGTGCCCCTGTGCATGTGCAAATGTAGAGCGTCCTCGTGTGAAAGTGCAGGTGCTCGTGCTCTCTTTGTCCCACACGTTGAGCATCGTTATCTCTTTTTCCTCTCGCTAGGGAAGGATGCGAGGGTATCCTCCCTGCCAATTTTTAGACCCATCGGGGCACTACACAAAACTATCTCACTGCCATCCTTCCCTTCTTTTCAAAGCAGGGAATAGATTTTATTGCGTGTGTGTGTTTTTTAGTTTCATGGTCCTCCTGTGTTGTCAGGGCTGGGTGGCAACAGTTGCTTAGCAGGCAGTCCAATCTGCAGAAGGAATAGGTGTCAGGTGAAATCAGTGCTGGTCCTCCTGGTTAAAGGAAGCAAGGCAAAAGTAGGGCTGTGGGAAGCAGTTGACCTTTCAGGATCATTGCCGTTCTATTTCTCAAGAAACAACTCTAGCATTTTAAACATTTCTCTAATGAAGCATCTGTGGCAAAATAGTGTGTTCAGAGGCTTCCTGTGAAGATTTATCCCTTAAGGAATGATGACTGCAAAACTAAACTTTTTATTATTAAAAGTGTACGTGTGTGTGTGCGCGCGCGTGTGTGTGTGTGTGTGCGCGCGCGCATGTGTGTGTGTGTGTATATATATATATGTTTGTGTGTGTGTGTATATATATATGTATATGGTCTCCCGTATTCTGGAAGTGATTATGTGTCACTTGGAATGGGGTGGGGGGGAGAGTTTGGAATGGATTAACTTGCATGCATTTTGTTTCAGTTAAATGATCAGGGTGTAATAAGACTGATTTGGCTGTCGTGTTTGCTTTGGGAACAGCCCAAGACTGTATTATGATGCAAATAATGCGTTGAAAACTCCATAGTATGTGGGTTGGGTGTTTGTGGTAGATAACTCCTGAAGCCATAACTTTTAACTGGAATGGTTTGACTATTGTTTGTTAATTCTTATTTAATTGGGAGGGTCTGGATTTTAACTTTTTTTACTATTCTTTATAAGAGAAGTAAAATTGATAATTACCTCTCATTCTCTTTTTAAAGAAATCACTACAAAAAAAAATACTGAAAAAAAATGCACACAGCTCAATTTTACACTGGAACTGTTTTTACTCAAGTTGTGGGCCCTGACTTCTGAGAGGAGACATTATGTCCACTCTGAGACAGGGCATTTTTTAAGTACCGTATATAAAACATTGTGTGTTTTGCTGTCTGTGGGTGTAGGTGTTCGTCTCTGTCTCTTCCTCCTTCAGCCCCTTCTCTTGTTCTCAACTATGTCAGTATGTAAAGTTGAAGCAGTGTCGTGTTGTGTATTGGAGTCAGTTTTACACGCTCCTTTTGGTTTGAAGCAAACTGTAGCTTCCTCCAGGGCTGTGTTTTGAAAATCTCAGGCGCTCTTATTCACGGAGGGACAAGTGGAGTTTGCCCTTCTCGTAAAACCTGCTGCCTTTTGTGATTCTGTTTCTGATTGCTTTTGAGCCAGAGGCTACCACACCTCTCCAGCAAATGGACACAGCTTACCAAATCACCTCTACAACTTGGTTCTAAGATGAAAAGCACCTCGACATTTGTCTAGATCATGTATTCCCATCAATGAAAAATTGACTACTCGGTTGCTGACATTGGAAGCTGAAGATAGTACATCATGGAGGCTTAAATTTGGAAGATTCACATGTCCAACTCGCAGCGGTAACATAATTCCATTGCTAAGTTCTCCTTAGTTGGTTGGGGTTTTTTTTTAAGTAACAAGGGAGCCATTGTCCTTTGAAACTGCTTGGCCTTGGTGACTGGAAGAGTTGAGGAAGCTGTAGTGTAACATGGTGCCTAAACACATTCTGAGTGTTCCCCCAAGAAGCAAGTTGTACACTCAAACTTATGGCATTGTAGTGATAAGCACACCACTTGGAAGTGTGATGAGAACCTACTTCTATGTAAAGCAGAGGCAGACAGCATGATGCCCTCCTTTCATCCCCAGCAAGCATGGCCAATAGCCAAGGAATGATGGGAGTTGTAGCCTACACATCTGAAGGGCATGTTGATGACTGTCCCTGATGTAAAAGCAGCTTGAATTGGAGTACAACTCACCTAATTAATATCTTACAATAACTTACCACTGCTACACAGACACACCTCTGTTGTGTCCTTATGAATAAGCCAACTGTGTAGCGCTGCACCTTGAAAGGTAAAAGGGATAGGCTGTATCACAACGATTGGCTTCTAGAGTCATCATAATATGCATTTATCAAAGAGGCCGCGGTAGCCTCTTGCAGCAGAAACACATTTTTGCTCAGTGCTGCTCCGGAGCGCTATCAGAAGAGGAGCAAGGCAGCTAGCTAAAGAGCATTAAAAAGCACTGTGCCATTACATGGCTAAATGCTCGTTTAGCACATTTCTCTCTTCTAACATATATCTGACCAGTGACAGGTAGACGTTGGCTGGGGTTGCAATTTACAGCACTGCAAATTGCAGCAGTCTGAAGGAGGAGAGGTTTTCCTGCTCCCGCTTCACCTGCTACAAAGATAAATAGGGATAGAAATCCTAATGTCACGTTCAAAGGACTATTGTTTCTGTCCCACTCCCCACAGATCAGAAAGAAGTGGGCAAGTCGGAGGGCCACTAGTTTCTTCTTAAAATTCAAACAGACACAGTTGCACTCCGTTGTGCATGTTTTCTTCTTAATAATGTGAAAAGTTCAAATAAAAGACATACCCAACAGTGCAGCTACAATAACTGCTGAGATCTTTTTTTAGACGGCATAAACTAAGGGCACCTAGGAGAGTGAAGAAAACCAATAACTGTAGCCAGACAACCAAGAAGTTTTTAGTCCACTGGTCTGAAGTTCAGGTAAGTCACAGGATGGAATTTGAGTTCTTAATTCCATTTGGGAACGAGCGACTAGCTTCATCTTGGCATCAAGGCAGACATGAGAGAATCTGGTGACGTCAAACCTCCAAATGGAAAAGAGTTCATTCATTACTTTTTTTTTCAAATCTAGAAGATGGAAGGTGTGGGTTCCTGGCTGGTACTATTAAGATTTTGTCAGGTGGCACACTGGCTTCAGAATAGATCATTCTGGTACTGTTGTCTGTCTCTTCCCTGCCCCCCCCCCTTTCCACTTTCTCGTCCACCTACCCCTGATTCCTACTTGATCTTTATATTTCGTTCAGGTTTTGTATGTTTTATTAGAAAAAGACTGTAAAATAGCCACTTAGACACTTTACCTCCTCAGTATGCAAATGTAAATACATGTAATATAGTAAAGAAATCTTTTGTTTAATATAAGAATGAGGCTGTCCAATTTTCTGTTGTACATTATTAAAAGTTTGTTTTTATTCACTTCAGCTCTGCGATCTTTTCTTTTCTGGTTAATTCTAGCTAACAGTACTCTTAATAACCATAGACTTAGGAGTGGCCACAGGTGACATTGACACAGACTGCAAATGGACCAAGCCACCCATCACTCTTTGGGAAATTGTCCTTCGGAAGATGGTGGACTCTCCTTTGTTGGAGGTTATTAAACTGAGGTTGGATCGCCATCTGTTGGGGGATTCTTTAGCAGTGATTCCTGCATTCAGAAGGTTGTGCTAGATGACCCTTAGGGCCTCTTCCAGCTCTTAACATTTGTATGATCCTGTGAAAACAGTCAGACTTAATTCTGAGTAACCATGTATTGGATCACACTACATATTATGCATACCATATTTTTCGCTCCATAAGACGTACTTTTTTCCTCCTAAAAAGTAAGAGGAAAGTCTGTGCGTCTTACGGAGCGAATGTGTGGTCCCTGGAGCCGAATTGCCCAGGGGCGAAAAGCAGATCAGTTTTTTTTGTTTTTTTTTTTTTTTTTTAGAAAGAGAGAAGGGGGTGTTGAAATGAAGCCGCTGAGCAGCTGATCGGCAAGCGATCAGGAGGGAGATAAGGGACACTAGCGATAAAGGAGGCTGCTTGGGATGGGGGAGGTAAAAGCACTTGGAGCCTCAGGATTTTTGCATTGAGTCACCCCAAATTCACCATCAGATCACATAGCATGTCCATGGCTACAGCCTGCACCAAAAACACACACATCCACTGTTTCATGGGGCCGCAATGGCACAAAAACGTGGTTATAAAGCACGGATCCACATGGAATCTCAGGATTTTTGCATTGGGTCACCCCAAATTCACCATCAGATCACATATCATGTCTGTGGCCACAGCATGAACCACAAAAATCATACATCCACTGTTTTGTTCAGAATATTTTTTTTCTTGTTTCCCTCTAGAAACTAGGTGTGTCTTATGGTCAGGTGCGTCTTATGGAGCGAAAAATACGGTAAATTGCTTTATGCAGGGGGAAGCCCGAGTGCCTTCACCTGAGACTTGGGGGAGCAGTTACTCCTAAACCAGGAAGTCAGCCTGTCATTCCTTATCCCTTACTGCCAAACAAATATGTTTGCCCCATATTTCCACTCCATTTATGGTATTTGACTAATAACTGTTGGCAGTAGACAGATGTGAAGCATAAGAAGGAGGAATAAAAAGCTAAATCTTTTACCCATGTTAAAGTGTCATCTTGGATTTCTGCTTCAGGGTTTCCAGTGGCAGTAACAAGCTTATCCAGCCTTAAGCCTGTGGAGTGTGTTTAACAGAAATTAAGAATTCCCCTCCCCACCCTTCCATTAGTCTGGTAGCATAAATTTTGCTTCTTTTAAGCTTTTATGGCAGAAGTGTGGGTTACCTGCTCATCCAATTTTCTGCGATTAGGAACCTCACTTGCTAGCCCCCGTGAACGGAGCATGTTGTGGGAGAGGACTGCCCCCCTTTATCCCTTAACAATATTATGGTGCCTCATCCACCCTTAAGAATCAACCCAATGAAATTAGGGGGTCAGTTTCAATGGGAGATCGCCATCTGGGCCTCAGTTTTTGCATTCTAATCGGCTTTCCCCAAATGCCCTATAATTCTGTTTTCCTATACTTTTAACATGCAGTTGGAGACTGCAAGATGCTGATTAGGATCAACAACAAGGCATTACTTTTAAAAGGCCAGGAGAGACTTGTGCATGGATGTTCACTACACATTCCACATGATTTCTGTTTCTAATTTTACTGCTGTGAAGTTAGGACGCTACGGAAGCACACCTTGCTAGACAGCGATGTGAGCAGGATTTCTAAGAGAGCATGCAGTGCCCTGTAAATCTCCTCCTTGATCCCCAGAATGACTAGAGGTGGATAGCTCATTGGTTAGTGTTGTGTTGACAATGCCAAGGTTGCAGGTTCGATCCCCATAAGGGACAACATTCCGCCTTTGCAGGGGGGGGCTGGACTAGATATCCTCAGTGTCCCTTCCAACTCTGTATTTGTATGAGAAGTAGAATAAATTACCGTATTTACTCGAATCTAATGCTCACCTCTTTTTTTGTCTAATTACGTTGCGGAAATTAAGATGCACATTAGATTTGATGGCATATTTACAGTCGCCAGCAAAAACTTTTGGGGGGGTTGCAAGGTTCTGAAAATCGAGTTGTGCATCAGGTTCAATGGTGTGTTAGACTCGAGTAAATACAGTGGTACCTCGGGTTAAGTACATAATTAGTTCCGGAGGTCTGTTCTTAACCTGAAACTGTTCTTAACCTGAAGCACCACTTTAGCTAATGGGGCCTCCCGCTGCCGCCGCACCGCCGGAGCACGATTTCTGTTCTCATACTGAAGCAAAGTTCTTAACCCGAGGTACTATTTCAGGGTTAGTGGAGTCTGTAACCTGAAGCGTATGTAACCTGAAGCGTATGTAACCCGAGGTACCACTGTACAGTATACACCCTCCTGATGATGGCTGGGGAAAGGGAATCCTGTAAGGTGCCACAAAAGAAAAAGGGCAATTGTAGGGAGTGAAAGACAAGAGAAGATGAGGTTTTAAATAAGATACTATTTCTATCCTGCCCTTCCATCAGGGAATGTGGGACAATATACATGTGTCCGTCCGTCCCTTATCACCACAATAACCCTGTGAAGTAGGTTAAGATTGAATGTGGTTCCCCGGTGTGCTCTTTATTGCTGAGGATTGGGCCCTTGCAGGTTGAGGGGCTGTTTCTAGTCTGATCCTGTAATCGCTACATATTAGTTCCATATTTGCTTTATTTGCATATACAGCTAAGTATCTCCCCCCCCCCCCAAGCTGTATTTGCGCATTAAGCAAGTAAGCCCAACCTTAGATTTGTAGATAGAGGTCACATCCACACCATATATTTAAGGCACTCTTATGCCACTTCAGTTCCACAATGTTACTGTAGTCACAAAGAAGAGTTCAACTGCGCAACCTCTGGTATACCGTATTTTTTGCTCTATTGGACGCACCGGACCATAGGAGGGGGAGAACGGGGGGGGGGATTTTTTTCTTGTTCTCCCCCTCTAAACTTTCCCCCTCTGCCAGCCCCAAAGACCAGGTCGGGGAACAGCAGGAAGGCGGCGCTCCGCCTCCCCACTGTCCCCCCAGCTTGTGGGGCTGGCGGTGGGGAAAGCAGCGCTTCTCCCCACCGCCAGCCTCCAAACCAGGTTGGGGAACAGCGGGAAGGTGGTGCTCCGCCTCCCCGCTGTCCCCCGAACTTGTGGGGCTGGCGGTGGGGAGAAGCGCTGCTTTCCCCACCGCCAGCCTCAAAACCAGGTCGGGTTTGGAGGCTGCTATCCGCAAGCCTGGGGAGCCCGGCGGGAACTCCCGCCTGGCTCCCCAGGCTTGCGGATATCTGCCCGAAGGCTGTAGAGCGAGAGGGGTCGGTGCGCACCGACCCCTCTCGCTCTACAGGCTTCAGCGAAAGCCTGCATTCGCTCCATAGGACGCACACACATTTCCCCTTCATTTTTGGAGGGGAAAAAGTGCATCCTATAGAGTGAAAAATATGGTATTTTTTCTAGGTGCAAAGCCTGAATGTTGTCCACTGATGCCATGCAATCATGAACGTTGCAAATTACTTCCAGTATTTGTTCATTCTAGAGGGAGGTCTGTCCCACCCTTCTAATGCCTATCTACTGCTCGCTTTTTTATACTTCACACTTTTAAAAAGTTTCCAGAGTCTGCCAAATCCTGAACTCCCAAGCAGAAATTAATTATGCTCTGAAGAAGGGCAGGTATAGCAACAGTGGCTATTTAGGTAAAAACCTGGGTTGAAGGTGTTTATCTGGCACTGTGTACCCAACAAACCCCACAGAAGTGTATCAAAATATCTTACCTTTTTTTTACATGATACCTTTGGCCTTGTGAGATGCTGTTTGACTCCAGTCCCATCAGCCCCAACCAGCCTGGCTGATGGTCAGGGAAGATGGCAGTTGCCCTCTGGCGACTTTTGGAGGGTTCTCCATCCCCACCTAATAAGGCAGGTAGCAATGTTCATCTCCACAAGCAAAAATAAGGTACCGTATTTTTTGCTCTATAAGACTCACTTTTTCCCTCCTAAAAAGTAAGGGGAAATGTGTGTGCGTCTTATGGAGCGAATGCAGGCTGCGCAGCTATCCCAGAAGCCAGAACAGCAAGAGGGATTGCTGCTTTCTCTGTGCACCGATCCCTCTTGCTGTTCTGGCTTCTGAGATTCAGAATATTTTTTTTCTTGTTTTCCTCCTCCAAAAACTAGGTGCGTCTTGTGGTCTGGTGCGTCTTATAGAGCGAAAAATGTGGAGCTTTAAAGACTTGCTTATATTATGGCAGCCTTGTATTGTAGCGTTCACCTGGTACCCCAGGATGGGGAAGCAGTGACTCTCCAGCTGTTGATGGTCTCCAGCTCCAACCAAGATGGCTGGTGGGAGGGGGGGCAAGCTTTCTCCTCTAGACCCACCCAGCATAAAAATCAACAGGTTCCTCATCCCTCTCCTGACAGCCCCCATTACTCTTATTTACAAGGCTGTATTCTGGTGCTGTGGGTTAAACCACAGAGCCTAGGACTTGCCGATCAGAAGGTTGGCGGTTCGAATCCCCACAACGGGTTGAGCTCCCATTGCTCGGTCCCTGCTCCTGCCAACCTAGCAGTTCGAAAGCACGTCAAAGTACAAGTAGATAAATAGGTACCGCTCCTGCGGGAAGGTAAACGGCGTTTTCATGCGCTGCTCTGGTTCGCTAGAAGCAGCTTAGTCATGCTGGCCACATGACCTGTACACCGGCTCCTTCGGCCAATAAAGTGAGATGAGCGCTGCAACCCCAGAGTCGGCCACGACTGGACCTAATGGTCAGGGGTCCCTTTACCCCTTTACCTTTATTCTGGCATCATTTGGGTGGGAACAACAACAACAACAAATTTATACATACATACATACATACATACATACATACATACCCAGCTCATCTGGCTGAGTTTCCCTGGCCACACTGGGCAGCTCCCAAAAGAATATTAAAAACACGTGGGCCGTGAGGTGTTTGGGGCTGTGGGGGCTCTTAATTTTGGAGGGATTCTGAAACATGTTTTTAAATACCACATGGAGTTTAGTCTGGACTATGGAAAAGGGGCTGATTTGTTGAAAAGGGTCAAAAACATTGCCAAGCTGGAGTTCCCACGAGTGAAAGGAGAATATGAAGAAGAGCCGCGGAAGGGACATGGAAGGGACTTAAGGCCCTCGGATATAAGGTTACCAGGTTAATGCGCTAGATTAATGGGATAAAAAGGACTGACAAAACCTGTGACCAGGAGGAAGGGACGCCGGATGAAGATTGGATTGTTTTTATTGCTTTTTTTTTATTACTAGGATTGTTTTATAAAATTGATTGATGAATGTTAGAAAAATGTTGGAATGAAATTACTTGGCTTTAGCAAAAATGTTTAAAGAATTAGGTAAGAATATTATGGTTATGAGAAGTTGGTAAAAATAAGATTTAAGTTTTAAGCTTTAAGGTTCTTTATAAGATAAGATGAAAACAGATTAAGGTAATGTAATGATAGAATATTATGAAATATGGAAAGGATTTGCTGCGACAATTAACAACTAGGATACAAAAAAAGGGAGGAGGAGGAGGTCAAAGAAAGAAGGTAATGAAAGTTGAGGATTTGAGAATGATGGATTTGTTTTTGTGTGTTTGCTGTGTATTTTTGTTTTTTGAATATGTATTGTTTGATGTGGTATGTTTTTTCTTTGTTTTTTTTCTCTTTTTCTTTTCTTTCTTTTTCTGCTTTGTTCTTTTTTGTAATTCTAAAAAATTCTCAATAAATATCATTTTTAAAAAAAGAATATTAAAAACACGATAAAACATCAACCATTAAAAACTTCTCTAAACAGGGCTGCCTTCAGATGTCTTCTAAAAGTCAGATAGTTGTTTATTTCCTTGACATCTGATGGGAGGGCGTTCCACAGGGAGGGCACCACTACCGAGAAGGCCCTCTGCCTGGTTCCCTGTAACCTCACTTCTCACAGTGAGGGAACCACCAGAAGGTCCTCAGAGCTGGACCTCAGTGTCCGGATTGAACAATGGGGGTGGAGACGCTCCTTCAGGTATACTGGGCAGAGGCCGTTTAGGGCTTTAAATGTCAGCACTAACACTTTGAATTGTGCTCGGAAACGTACTGTGAGCCAGTGTAGGTCTTTCAGGACTGGTGTTATATGGTCTTGGCAGCCCAATGACCTACCAGAGTCAGGAAGAGTATGCCATTCAAAGGGACTCAGTCTCAGATTGAATGAAATTATTTCAAGTGCTGCAAGGTAAACTCCCACTTACAAGGATCAAGAGCTGGGAAAATTTGCTAGTCCATCCGCAACATGGATTCTCACCAGTTTGCCGCCTCGTCATCTGGGACCAGCTGGGCTTCCAAGGTCTCTGATGAGTCAGATTCTCCGATGCGGCAATAAACAAGGCTTCTCAGTGTCATCTGCCTGGTGTCAGAGCTGCCGCCTCCTCCAAGCCTTGGGCAAGGCTTGCGTAGTTGACCAAGGTCTTCCAGGTATTGCTGGCTCTCCCACGCACCCATCAAAGAGATTGCAGATGCAGTGATAACTCTTTCCCTGGTAACAAGACTAATCTCCAATGCATCCCTTGAGCAAGGCCACCAGAAGTGCCTGTAAGTGCATATCTCTCCATCTCAGTTCCACAGACATCGGATGTTACCTTCGTAAGTACATTTCCTGGATTCATGCTAATCTGCTGGCTTGTACAATATAATCATAATAATTGATTATTTCTACCCCACCCATTCGGGGTAGATTATTTCTACCTCACCCACACAACCTTTCACCTTGGGTTCGGGGCAGCATGGCAGGGGATGGGTTGCATTTATTTGTTTGTTAAATTTCTATGCTACCCTTCATCCGAGGATCACAGGGCGGTTTTCAATATAAAAAGACAAAAATCATAGAATTGGAACGGACCCCAAGGATCATCGAGTGCCCCCCCCCCCCCGCAAAGCAGGAATCATTTGCCCACAATGATCCTGAGATTTAAGAGTCTCATGCTTTGCCGACGGAGCTATCCATTTTTGTGCATAGAAACAAACAAAAACGATACTCTTCCTCCTCCCCCCGCAGTCCAGTTTAAAAGGCCGTAGATTGAACATTTAGCCAAAGGCCAGGGAGAAGAGCAATGTTTTTGCCCGGCACCTAAATATATATAATTATATAATAATAACAATTTATTATTTATACCCCGCCCATCTAGCTGGGTTTCCCCAGCCACTCTGGGCAGCTTCCAACAAAATATTAAAAATACAATAAAACATCAGACATTAAAAGCTTCCCTAAACAGGGCTGCTTTCAGATGTCTTCTAAAAGTCAGATAGTTGTTTATTTTCTTGACATCTGATGGGAGGGCGTTCCAAAGGGCGGGCCCCACTACCAAGAAGGCCCTCTGCCTGGTTCCCTGTAACCTCACTTCTCGCAGTGTGGGAACCACCAGAAGTCCCTCGGAGCTGGACCTCAGTGTCTGGGCTGATCGATGAGAGTGGAGACGCTCCTTCAGGTATACTGGGCCGAGGCCGTTTAGGGCTTTGTTGATTTGTGTTGCAATCCAACTGATGCATCTTATTCCTTTATAGCTGAAAAAACGTTGCTTGGGGTTCCGTGATTCTAGCTCAGGAGGCTGATGGATTTCTACCCTAGAACCCTTTTGAGCACGTGTGCCAGCTGTTTGAACAACTGCAGAAGTCATTTTCATTCATTTAGATCAGGGTTTCCCCGTGTAGAAGAAGAAAAGAGTTTTGGATTTGATATCCCGCCTTTCACTCCCTTTAAGGAGTCTCAAAGCGGCTCACATTCTCCTTTCCCTTCCTCCCCCACAACAAATACTCTGTGAGGTGAGTGGGGCCGAGAGACTTCAAAGAAGTGTGACCAGCCCAAGGTCACCCAGCAGCCGCAGGTGGAAGAGCGGGGAAGCGAACCAGAATCACCAGATTATGAGACTACCGCTCTTAACCACTACACCACACTGGCTCTTATGTGTACTGAAGCACATAACCGCATGCCCGAAGAGGGGCTGAAGTTTCCCTTGAAAAAGCAGGCGACCCGGTTGAAGGCACCTGCCACATCTGTCCCTCGTGGAGGGCGGGGGTTGCTTGCCAAATCAATCCTGTTCCTTTCTGCTCTTACATGGACAGCAATATTCCCAGGGAAACAGCAAGGCTACCCAAGGGATTCCCTGGCTCTGCATGTTATCTGACAGGTGTGGGCACTGGGGAACATCAACACAGATTCAGTAGTACAGTGGTACCTCGGGTTAAGTACTTAATTCGTTCTGGAGGTCCGTTCTTAACCTGAAACTGTTCTTAACCTGAGGTACCACTTTAGCTAATGGGGCCTCCCGCTGCCACCACTGTGCAATTTCTGTTCTCATCCTGAAGCAAAGTTCTTAACCCGAGGTAATATTTCTGGATTAGCGGAGTCTGCAACCTGAAGCGTCTGTAACCTGAAGTGTCTGTAACCCGAGGTACCACTGTACTAAGCAAAGCAGAGGCCAGAGCAACTACAGTGGTACCTCGGGTTACATACGTTTCAGGTTACAGACTCTGCTAACCCAGAAATATTACCTCGGGTTAAGAACTTTGCTTCAGGATGAGAACAGAAATCGTATGGCAGCGGCGCGGCGACAGCGGGAGGCCCCATTAGCTAAAGTGGTGCTTCAGGTTAAGAACAGTTTCAGGTTAACAACGGACCTCCGGAACGAATTAAGTACGTAACCGGAGGTACCACTGTACCGTATTGGCCCAAATATAAGCCTCGTTATTTTTTCCAACATTACGGCTCTCCCCCTCCCCCCAGGATGCAGTGTGGGTCAATGGCGCACCACCTGCCCACACCCCCCAAGCCTCCCCCGAGCCATCGGAAGGGGAGGGGAGGCCGCTGGCAAAGTGGCGCAGCTCCCCCCGCCCCCCAGGAAGCAGACTGGGTATTGTCTTTTTCCCTCTCTCCCCCCCCCCCGTCAATTTTAAAGGTGCAGCTTATTTGCGGGTGCGACTTATATTTGTGCCAATATGGTAAGTGGAGGGGGCGTGGGTGGTGCACCACAGAGCTTAGGACTTGCCGATCAGAAGGTTGGCGGTTTGAATCCCCGCGACGGGGTGACCCCGTGAGGGTTGCTCGGTCCCTGCTCCTGCCAACCTAGCAGTTCGAAAGCACATCAAAGTGCAAGTAGATAAATAGGTACCGCTCCGGCGGGAAGGTAAACGGAAGCTGTACGCCAAAAAGGGACAAAGTTTTAAGAAGAGTGGGGTAAATTTGTGGCATATATAAGAACTAACTGTAGAAGTTTAAAAACTATAGCAGGGTTAACATAAATCCTGTGATGTGTATAGAAGGTGAATAAGAATCCACAAGGGAAGACATATATTAAGAAAACCGAAGGAAGGAAGGAAGGAAGTCTGGCCGTGTAAATAATTTACACAGCGTAAATAAGACGACATAAAATGATGACTGTAAAAGATTGTTTTATTTTTGTTTGTGAAAAACTCAATAAAAAGCATTTAAAAAAAAACTTGTCTTGAGTAAGAATTTGGAGATTCTAGTTCCTTCCCACCCACCCCCACCCCCCAAAAAATACATGAGAATTGTTTCCAAGACTCAGCGAAACATTCTGGGCTCAGAGACGAGAGTTTTCTGGCTCAAACGCATCATATGCATCATATTAACGTAAATGACCCTGCACAAGGAATCCTTGCTGTTTCTTTCTAGCCCTGGATGCGATAGCAAGGGGATCCCTGGGACCGTCCAAAGGACATTCCAAAGAACAACCCCAAAAGAGAAAAGCATGCGAGACTCGCGTCATTCTGGGAGATGCTTCCGAAACGCAAAATACCCAACTCTTGCGCAATCTCCCTACAGCTGCTGGCCAGCTGTCCCCAGACACCCAGCTCTTGTGTTTGTTCTTAACGAAGAAATGTTTGGCTGCTGGCGACGAGTTCATTCCTTGCTAAAAATTAAGACCAGCTGCTGTGCGCCCAAGCTAAGCAGGAGGAGGACAGGCCTTGTGGCGTTGTCTAAAGGGATTGCCAGGCCTTGTGCAGTACAGGCCAAACGCAGCCGCCGCAGAGGCATTAATAGGCGCAAGATGGTTTTAGCTGTGTCTTCCGACTGCTTCCCCTTTGCCAAGCCCAGCCCCAAAAATACAACCGCAAGAAATAAAAGGTTTTAGCAGGGTTAGGGAACCTCCAGTCTCCTCTGCCCTGCAACCAAATTTCTCGCTGATCGCTTGTGATCTTCCCTGGTTTCACTGCTTTGCCGGTCTGAGGGAAAGAGTTGAGAAGCAGGAGTGACAAAGGGACTTGGGTGCTGGGTTCTTGCTGAACGGCCAATTTACAAACAAAATTTTCACTTTCCAGAAGAGTTGTGCTGGTCTGAAAAAGAATTAAAATCTCACCACATCTTATTGGGGGCTGACTTCTGAGCACTGAGCATCCCCAGCCTGGACCACAGCTCCTTGCAATCATGTTCAGCAACGGCTTGACAGGATCCAAAGTAAGGGGGAAACCAGCTTTGTGGTGAGACAGAAACAAAAGAAAGAGTTGGTTTTGAGCAGGCTTCCTCAACCTCGGCCCTCCAGATGTTTTTGGCCTACAACTCCCATGATCCCTAGCTAGCAGGACCAGTGGTCAGGGATGATGGGAATTGTAGTCTCAAAACATCTGGAGGGCCGAGGTTGAGGAAGCCTGGTTTTGAGTTTCCATTTTCAAGTGAGTATTCAAATAGGCAACTAGTATAATAATAATTTAATAATAATAATTTATTATTTATACCACGCCCATCTGGCTGAGTTTCCCCGGCCACTCTGGGCGGCTCCCAATCAAATGTTAAAAACAGTACAGTGTTAAATATTAAAAACTTCCCTGAACTGGGAAGGGCTGCCTTCAGATGTCTTTTAAAGATTCCACAGGGTGGGCGCCACTACCGAGAAGGCCCTCTGTCTGGTTCCCTGTACCCTCACTTCTCGGAATAAGGGAACAGCCAGAAGGCCCTCGGCACTGGATCTCAGTGTCTGGGCTGAAAGATGGGGTGGAGACACTCCTTCAGGTATACTGGACCGAGGCCGTTTAGGGCTTTAAAGGTCAGTACCAACACTTTGAATTGTGCTCGGAAATGTACTGAGAGCCAATGCAGATCTCTCAGGACCGGTGTTTATGTGGTCCCGGCGGCCACTCCCAGTCACCAGTCTAGCTGCCGCATTCTGGATTAATTGCAGTTTCCGGGTCACCTTCAAAGGTAGCCCCACATAGAGTGCATTGTAGTAGTCCAAGCGGGAGATAACTAGAGCATGCACCACTCTAGCAAGACAGTCCGCGGGCAGGTAGGGTCTTAGCCTGTGTACCAGGTGGAGCTGGTAGACAGCCGCCCTGGACACAGAATTGACCTGCGCCTCCATGGACAGCGGTGAGTCCAAAATGACTCCCAGGCTGCGCACCTGGTCCTTCAGGGGCACAGTTACCCCATTCAGGACCAGGGAATCCCCCACACCCGCCCGGCCCCTGTCCCCCAAAAACAGT
Source organism: Podarcis pityusensis (assembly GCF_964106645.2). NCBI lineage: Eukaryota > Metazoa > Chordata > Lepidosauria > Squamata > Lacertidae > Podarcis > Podarcis pityusensis. The sequence goes on from NC_138029.1 coordinate 11,528,918, forward strand.
ACTTCTGTCTTGTCAGGATTCAACCGTTAGCCGCCATCCATCCTCCAACTGCGTCCAGGCACTCACACAGGACCTTCACCACCTTCGCTGTTTCTGATTTAAAGGAGAGGTAGAGCTGGGTGTCATCTGCATACTGATGAACACCCAGCCTATAACCACTAGAGAAGGGGAACTAGAAAAGGGGTCTATGCTGCTTCACTAGCAGTCTGAGCAGCAAGATTAAGATACCTTCTCAAAAACAGTACACCTGATGGAGAACATCATGCGGGACATTTGGAACTCGCCCTGAAGAGGATGAACAGCATATTTAGCTAATTTCAAATGACAAGCACTACAGTGGCCAATTGTGGGAAAATGAATACTTCCCTAGCTGTGCTGCAAGCCACAGACGACAGAAAACTCCGGCCACAGACAGCAGATAATCACCTGAATTACAGTAGCAGAACCTCAGCAAAGTTTGGGGCAATAGACGTGGGGGAGGGGGGAATAACCTGAAAGATTCTGTGATAGAAGTCTATAAAAGCATTAACAGTGGACAGTGAGAATATATCTTCTCCCAAGATACTAGAATTAGAGGCCACCCAAGAGTGATTAGCAGTAGGTTCATAGCAAACAAAAGGAAGTTTTCCTTCATGTGTAACATAATTAGCCAATGGAACTCATTGCAAAGGGATAAAGTTATGGCTGTGAACATAAGCAGATTTTTTTGTTTCCTGTGCACGACTACTCAGGAACTTGTTCCCAGGTAGGTGGCGCAGCATCACACGGTTGCATCCTTAAATGAGATTTCTGCGAAATCGTATACCGAGTGTTTTCCATGGCACTTTCCTTATCTGGTGAGTTTCGGAAAATCAGATACACCTGCTAAATCATCAGCATTTCTAATGTGTGATTTGTAACTAATACAACCAGGCCATCTCAATTTCCGTTAGGGAATACTTACGCACTTATGGGCTTTCCTAACTATTTATGAACATTTCCCATAAAACTGAGACGTTTGGTCAGCAGAGGGCACTACGTTACCATATAACCGCACGCGAAAGCAGCATGAGCGAGAATTTAAAAATACATACATGCAAAAATACAGGTTTGTATTTACCAGTACAGTATACAGTCCCGGGGCATATTTCAACCGCATCTGTCTACAGGAGAGAGTTGGTCTGCGTGCAATATTTATTTATTGGCGTGCAATAAATAAACCAAGTCCTTTTTCTCTTCCTTTTGCTTTATTTCTTTCAAGCAACGTCCAACCCTTCCCATACGCACACACGCCGCCCTCCGGTCCCCAGGAACAAAATATGCAGACGACGAAGGGGGAAGTGAGCTGTCTTATAATTTGCAAATCAATAAATTCTAATGAGGATCGTCTCGTCGCCTTGCAACCAATGAATATTGGGGCAAGAGTGGGCAATATTCGTTGCAAGAGAGCAAAAGCACATTCCTCGTTTGTTCGGAAAACAATTCCTTTGCAGGCATTTCGGATTTGCATGCAAAAGCAAAAAAGAGAGCGAGCTTTTTGTTTGTTGTCACAAGGCTCGCATTCATGGCTGCAGAAACGGGGGCCAAAATCCGGTTTCCCAGCCTAAGGCTAAGGCAAGACCCGCAGCGGAAGTCCCGCTACCTGGACCGCATAAAAAGAGCATTGTCTCGTCGTCACACCGGAGACAATTGAAACAATCCGGATCTCTCGGGAAAGGGCTTCTTACGCGCAATCCGAGACTCTCCGGCCCCACCCCTGGCGGGCTGTGCAAGAACACTGAGGTCTAGCGCCTTGGAAGTTGAAGAGGCAGACGGGGGGACGCCCTCTGCAAGAACACTGAGGTCTAGCGCCTTGGAAGTTGAAGAGGCAGGGGGGGGCGCCCTCTGCAAGAACACTGAGGTCTAGCGCCTTGGAAGTTGAAGAGGCAGGGGGGGGCGCCCTCTGCAAGAACACTGAGGTCTAGCGCCTTGGAAGTTGAAGAGGCAGGCGAGGCGGGGCGTCCTCTGCAAGAACACTGAGGTCTAGCGCCTTGGAAGTTGAAGAGGCAGACGGGGGGGGGCGCCCTCTGCAAGAACACTGAGGTCTAGCGCCTTGGAAGTTGAAGAGGCAGGCGAGGCGGGGCGTCCTTTGCAAGAACACTGAGGTCTAGCGCCTTGGAAGTTGAAGAGGCAGACGGGGGGGGGCGCCCTCTGCAAGAACACTGAGGTCTAGCGCCTTGGAAGTTCAAGAGGCCGACGGGGGGGAGGGCGCCCTCTGGTCCCCAATCCAGGCTCCTTTACGAAGGATAAGGGGAATTTTTATTTTCCTGGAAGCGGGGCGGAGTTTCTTCTGAGGTGGTCGTGACTCACAGGAGAAGGTTGGGAAGGGGGGGGGACCTCTGGAAAGTATCAAAAGGGTTCCTTGCAGCCTTTCTCAGCCTATGGGTCCCAGATGTTGTTGAACTACAACTCCCATCACCCCTAGCTAGCAAGGCCGGAGCTCGGGGATGATGGGAGTTGTAGTCCAACAACATCTGGGGACCCACAGGTTGAGAAGCGCTGCATGGGCTTGGAGAGCGGCCAGAGAGCCCCCCACTTTGAACTGGAAGGGACTCATCTAGTCCACTCCACCCCAAGGCAGGAATATGCAGCTGGCCCATACGGCGATCGCACCTGCAACCTCGGCAATATCAACACCCCGCTCTAACCAACAGGGCTATTCTCCTCCTCCTCGAACCTCCGTGGCCGCGCAATGGGTCCCTGGCGCAATGGCTGTTCACCAGAAGGTTGGTGGTTCGAGCCCAGCCCGGCAGGATTCTTGCATTGCAGGGGGTTGGTCTAGATGACCACTTGAGGTCCCTTCCCATTCGACTCCGGAAAGAAGGCGGAATAGATGGGCTCGAGGGGGCGGGGCCTAACTGGAAAGGGCGTGGCTCCGCCGGCCCCTAAAGGGGCGGGGAGAGGCGCCGCTTGCGAGAGAAGCCATGGGGAGGGCGTGGCCTGGCCGGGAGGAGGGCGTGGTCTCCGCGACGCCCCGCCCCCGGCGCTCCTCCAAGAGCCCATATAGCTCCGTGCAGCGCCGCCGCCCCCTTTTCCTTTCCGCCCCCCCGGCTATGACCCTGCGGAGGCTCCGGAGGCTCCGGCCGGGGCAGCCCGACCCAGAGGCAGCGGCGTCGAGTGTGGCGGGCGCCGGTGTTCTCGGCGGCCGAGCGTCGGAGCTGGAGCTGGAAAGGGCGCTGGCGGCCTCGGGGGGCACCTTGCCCCGAGCCCGGAGGGTGAGTGAGAGCCTGGGCTGCTGCCGCCCTCTCTGCACGGACGGGGCTGGACCCGAGACCCGTGTCGCGCCAACACGCGCCGCGTTCCCACGAGACGCGCTCCCCGCCGCCCTAAGCCAACAGACCCCAGTCCTAGGGCGGGTCCCATCCGGACCCTAAGAATACGCCTCTGCCGCCTCCCACCCACCCCATCACTTTCCCCCGACGAGGATCGGGGCAGGAATGAATGACACCCGCCCGGGATTTCCCTCTTCAACTCCACGGGAGATGGAAAAACACGAGGGGACGTCGCCCCCCTCCTGCGCCTCTTCCCGGCTGCCTTTCTTGGAGACGTTTCCTTCCTTCCACCTCCTCCCAGCCATGCTTTCCCCTCGGTCCCCCCCCCCCCCATCTCGGATGCGCGTCCCCGAGATCAAAGTCCTGCTTAAATCCTCCCCTGCATCCTTGGAGCACCTGCGAGGCGCGCTTCCAGTCCGCGATGGGGGGCGAAGTGGGAATCGGGGTGCTCCTGGGTCGGGACTCCCTGGTGCGGAAGGAGAGACGAGGTCTCTTGACACGGATTTCCCCCTTGTCGCCTCCTTCTGCTTGGGCGACGCGAGGGACAAAAGGAATGTTGCTGGCGCTTGTTTGCTTGCCCCACGTGGCTCACCTGGGAGTTGGAAAGGGACCCCGAGGGTCATCTATCCCAGTCCCCCTGCAATTGCAGGAATCATCTTCTCCTAAGTTGCCATTTGTGGGGACAGTCAAACTCCCTTCCGGGCTCTGCGCATTGTTGCCCCAAAAGGATAGTTTGTTTGTTTGTTTTTCTCACTCTTGTGGACTACTGTACTTACTTAGTTCAGGTGGTTTTTAATGCCTGTCCTATATAAATGGACGGCGTTTCTTGCCCAGCAAGGTGGTTGTGAGTACAGTGGTACCTCGGGTTGAGTACTTAATTCATTCCGGAGGTCCGTTCTTAACCTGAAACTGTTCTTAACCTGAAGCACCACTTTAGCTAATGGGGCCTCCTGCTGCTGCCACGCCACCGGAGCACAATTTCTGTTCTCATCCTGAAGCAAAGTTCTTTACCCAAGGTAATATTTCTGGGTTAGCGGAGTCTTTAACCTGAAGCGTATGTAACCTGAAGCATATGTAACCCGAGGTACCACTGTACAAGTAAAATGCAAACACAACTTGTGGCTTTTGGTGCTATGCAGACGGAATTAGTGGCTGCTATCTGAAGCTGGTGATGCAGCCGTTGGACCTCCCAAAATCTTTTTACCAGGAGAGAGAGAAAGAAGAGACTCTCCTTTTACAGGGGTTCTTTTGATGTGTTTGCATGTGTGTCAATCTATGACCCGCTGGGTTCTTCAGATATTTATTGGACTCCACCTCCCATCATCCTTGGCTGGTTGGGGCTGATGGGACTTGGGAGTGCAGCTGCATTTGGAGACCACCACATTCACTATCCCTGGTATATGGGGTGTGCTTTTTTTGTCCCAGACAACGCTTCTTTGCATGGGGCATGTGGGGATGCAACTTAAAGCCACTCCTGGCTGGGATATCCATTCACCTTTCAAAATGCCACCTACGTTCTATCCCACAAATGTTCCCAAGAGACTCCATGCAAAAATGCACCTCATATTTAATACCTAGAAGACAGTATTATTGAGCTCACTGGTATTTTTATTTGTGTGTTTAACGTGGAACATGGACATCTGGGTGAGACAGTTGTGGTGTTTGGGCACTTCCAAAGCTTGCATGGGATGTTTCCTTATCTGAAGGGAACCTATTGAGAAGTGGCAATAGGGCGAGGAAATGATGCAGTATTCATTCGGCAATTTCTCCCTTTCAAACTTTGTGGTCCTCGTTCCGTTTCCTGCTTCTAGAGGTACATGATTGGGTTCCTTGGAAAGCTACAGCAACTTGAGAGAGGGAGAATTGATGCAACTATGACTTCTAAGTTGCAGGTGAACTGTGGTCTGTGTAGAGTGTGCAAGGCTTAGCAGTTTTGGGAAATTAAATGTGATCAGAAATCTCTGGCCAAGGAGCCATATAAGCTTGAGATGCCCACTATCTATTCACAGGCAGATCGAACCCTGCTGATCACCGATTACTTGATCCCAGCATCTTGGAGTGATTACTTGAACAGTATTTCATTAGAGGGTTATCCATTAGCTAATGAGAAGTGTGATGATTTGTGAGGCGCTCTGAGATCCATAGATGAAGAGTGGCAAATTTAATAAATAAATAAAAATTACGCTGTTTTTCCAACCACAGAGTAAAGACACCCTGATTCTCCTCCTATAGCAAGGACTTGCTTCTCTCTCATCTGTATATGGACTTATCCCTTGTTTTCCTGCGTTTCAATGACTGTCATCTGCTTCCGTAGTCTGTGTGGCTACATCTGCTCTAACTTTCTTTTGTACTGTACTCCATTTCTACCCCATGTGAATATGCCTTAGATCAGTCTTCCCCAATGTGCTTCTCTCCAGATGTGTTCAGACTACAACATGGGTAGGCAAACTAAGGTCCAGGGGGCGGATCCGGCCCAATCAACTTCTAAATTCGGCCCGCGGACAGTCCAGGAATCAGTGTGTTTTTACATGAGTAGAATGTGTTCTTTTATTTAAAATGCATCTCTGGGTTATTTGTGGGGCATAGGAATTTGTGCTCCCCCCCCAAAAAAAATATAGTCTTGGCCCCCCACAGGGTCTGAGGGACAGTGGACCGGCCCCCTGCTGAAAAATTTTGCTGACCCCTGGACTACAACTCTCACCAGCCCCTGGCATCTGGAGATTGGGTTAGAGGGTTGGAAGAGACCCAATTTCGCATCTCCATTCTGCCACAAAACTCAATCGGTGATCTCGAGTCGGTTAACATCTGTCTGTCCAACCTAACTCACAAGGTTGTTGTGAAAATAAAACTGGTTAGAAAAAGCTGCAGAGGTCACATACGTTCAAAACATTTACAGTGGTACCTCAGGTTAAGTACTTAAATCGTTCCGGAGGTCCGTACTTAACCTGAAACTGTTCTTAACCTGAAGCACCACTTTAGCTTATGGGGCCTCCCGCTGCTGCCGCGCCGCTGGAGCACAATTTCTGTACCTGTAACCTGAGGTACCACTGTATACCACTTTTTACAGTCATGGCTCCCCCAAAGAATCCTGTCTACAGTAGCTTACCCCTTGCAGAGCCACAATTTCCAGCACCCGTCTCAAACTACAGTTCCCAGGATTTCTTAGATTCATGGTTCTAACGGTGGTGTAAAAGTGCTTTAAATGTGTGGAGAAAATGTGCCCGTACGCTGCCCTGAGCTACCTGGAGGAAGGCTGTTATTTTAAAACTCTTCATTTCACCCCCCACACCTGGAATATTCGTTGCTCCTGCTTGATCTTCCAGAAAGCAATTAAACCAACCAGCAAACTTCAAAGTCGCTAGCGCCTTTTCTCATAGCTTTTCTGCTGCGTTCTCAAAGCAGCTTCTGAACTTTGCAGCAGCAACTAAATCTGAACTGAAGCCGGTCCCGTTGGCAAAATACAAAGCCTGTACATCTGGTACTAGCGCCACGAGCTCCGCAGTCGCATGCAATATGGTTTTCAACTGCATATGTTGCTTCAGGCAAGTCGTCGGGCTCCTGTGGTAAACTCTGTCTGGCGGGATTGCAGTTAAAAGTGGCTTAACACCAGACTCTCCCTCCCCCCCCCCCCCCCGAAGCTGCTGAGCAGCTTAGCTTGTTGACCAGGGCAATTTGCAGATTCAGTGCTTTTTCAGTGTAAGAAAAGTTGGCAACTGGCGAATGCCCAGGCCAGAGGTTTGCCAAAACTGATGTAGGGGTAATCCCAGCGTATCTACAAAATATCTCCAGGTCTCCTACGACCTTTTCGGAGGGATTGGTAGTCCGAGTGAACGAAAAAGCAGAGAACTTCAAATGCTGCTTGTGTCCAGCATATTTGACTTACCCTCCTACCCTCATCATACACACAAATAATAATCAATTTTTTCTGGAAAAACACAAAAGTTATTCCAGTTAAGCTAGATAACCACTTGGATCACCGGCTTATGGAAGAAAGGGAACAATTGCCAACAAAATTAGTAGGCTAAATTCCTGGGACCTTAGTTTCGTCAAGATCTCCCGATAAAATATGAGTACTTGGCATTTTTGAGATGCATCACTACAATGATTCACTGATCAAAAGAACCCTAGCAGTACAATAAGGCTCTAATAGGGCAATACGGGATCAGGAAAAGTAGGGTATTTTGTCTCTGTGTGTCCCAGGAGCTCTGCCTTCCCCATCTGCATTTGGAAACTGAAAGGCCAAGGAAAAGCAATGTTGGAAGCGAGTGCAATTTGTGATCATGGAGCAGCGTCATGACTGATCACAGGGCAGGTCTGTTAAAGCACCCAACTTCGCTTTTAATTTCTTGCTTTTGTTGAGCTGGTGCCAACAGGAGAGAACCGTAGCCAGTCTTAAAAGGCAGGGTGTTTTTATTTATTTAATGAATTCTTCTGGTTTTTGAGAAGGAGAGTTATTAAAATAGCAGGTTCTATTAATGGTCTATGTGTGCAGGGTTGCCAAGTGGGGTAGGCGATTAGGGTTGCAGCAGGGATTTGCAGGCTGTGCTGAGTGGGGCGTTTGTGATGGTGTGTATGAAATGGGGGTTGCAGTCACCGTGTGGCGAGGTGTGTTTTTCGGGTATCGGGTGTGAGGCAGATAGGGCTCAGAAGGAGAATAGGGTATACAGGAGGCAGTATTCAAAATTAAACAGGAGCCAGACACATTTTGCACCTGGCTATCGGCCAGGGACACGGGTGGCGCTGTGGGTTAAACCACAGAGCCTAGGACTTGCTGATCAGAAGGTCGGCCGTTCGAATCCATGCGACGGGGTGAGCTCCTGTTGCTCGGTCTCTGCTCCTGCCAACAAGCAGTTCTAAAGCATGTCAAAGTGCAAGTAGATAAATAGGTACCGCTCCGGGGGGAAGGTAAACAGCGTTTCTGTGCGCTGCTCTGGTTCGCCAGAAGCAGCTTAGTCATGCTGGCCACATGACCCGGAAGCTGTACGCTGGCTCCCTCGGCCAATAAAGTGAGATGAGCGCCGCAACCCCAGAGTCGGTCACGACTGGACCTAATGGTCAGGGGTCCCTTTACCTTTACCTTTATTGGCCAGTAGATAAATAGGTACCACTCCAGCGGGAAGGTAAACAGCGTTTCCGTGTGCTGCTCTAGTTCACCAGAAGCGGCTTAGTCATCCTGGCCACATGACCTGGAAGCTGTACGCCAGCTCCCTCGGCCAATAAAGCGAGATGAGCACCGCAACCCCAGAGTCATCCGCGACTGGACCTAAGACTCAGGGGTCCCTTTACCTTTACCTGTCGGCCACTTGAGAGCAAGTAAAGATATCTGGGCACCAGGATGGTGCCTGATATCTCCACCATCTGGGGATCAGTGGATCTTGACTGTTTCTCCACGCTAATACCATATCCTGCGGAATTCCATCAGTTCTATTTTATCTGTACAATCAGAAGGAATTTCAGGAACCGATATGCTTTTTCTGTGCAGTCTGAGCAGGAGCAGTGAACAAGATTTATAGTTAAATCTCCACCCCCATCGTTTAGCCCGGACACTGAGATCCAGCGCCGAGGGCCTTCTGGCGGTTCCCTCATTGCGAGAAGTGAGGTTACAGGGAACCAGACAGAGGGCCTTCTCGGTAGTGGCGCCCACCCTGTGAAGCAACCTCCCTTCAGATGTGAAGGAAATAAGCAGCTATCCTATCTTTAAAAGACATCTGAAGGCAGCCCTATTCAGGGAAGGTTTTAATATTTAATGCTGTATTGTTTTTAACACTCTATTGGGAGCCACCCAGAGTGGCTGGGGAACCTCAGCCAGATGGGCGGGGTATAAATAAATTATTATTATTATTATTATTATTATTATTATTATTATTATTTATTAAATGTTGTAGGTTCTCTTACCCCACCCCACGGCCCTGCTCACAGTTATGAAGAATATTCTTACTTTATGAATGGTCCGTGTCACCGTTCAGAAAAAGAGGTCGGAATAGGCCAATATCTATGTCGACCGTCCCTGGATCAAGTGACTTTCCTTCTTTAAGTTCTCAAAGTTCTTTAACCTAGCTCAAGGTTCTCGCCTAAACCAGCCAGATCTTTAACTGACAATCCATCACATTCAGTCCATCATTTGAAAAATAAGACTTTAGAGCCATCTTGCCCCAAAATGGCAACTAGACATTTCATTTTGGCAACTTTAATAATAATAATAATTTATTATTTATACCCCGCCCATCTGGCTGGGCTTCCCCGGCCACTCTGGGCGGCTTCCAAAAGAATATTAAAATACTATAATACATCAAACATTAAAAGCTTCCCGAAACAGGGCTGCCTTCAGATGTCTTCTAAAAGCCTGGTAGTTGTTGTTCTCTTTGACATCTGGTGGGAGGGTGTTCCACAGGGAAGGCGCCACTACCGAGAAGGCCCTCTGCCTGGTTCCCTGTAACTTGGCTTCTCGCAGTGAGGGAACCGCCAGAAGGCCCTCGGTGCTGGATCTCAGTGTCCGGGTAGAACGATGGGGGTGGAGACGCTCCTTCAGATATACTGGACCAAGGCCGTTTAGGGCTTTAAAGGTCAGCACCAACACTTTGAACCCTGGTTAAAGGAGCCATTTGGCACCAAGCTTATATATCTGAGTTTATAACACTGGTAGTGAGACTGGAGTAGGTTTCCAAAGGTGATCTCAGGCCCAAAAAGATTGGCAAGCCCTCATTTGATCACTAAGCCACACTGGCATATTTCATAACCAAAGGAATAGGCGCTGCACGCGCTCTCTCCGCAAACATGGTGGTCCTGGCAAAATCTTCACTTCAAACCCAGAGCTATGTAATTATTTTTCCAGTACAGTGGTACCTCGGTTTAAGAACAGTCCAGTTTAAGAACGATTTGGTTTACAAACTCTGCAAAACTGGAAATAGTGTCTTGGTTTGAGAACTTTACCTTCGTCCAAGAACGGAATCCAAACTGTGGAAGGGCACTGGTGGCGGGAGGCCTCATTAGGGAAAGCGTGCCTTGGTTTAAGAATGGTTTCGGTTTAAGAATGGTCTTCTGGAACGGATTAAGTTCGTAAACTGAGTACCACTATACTTACTGCCATAGACTTTAACAGAGCAGGAAAACCTTAACTTTTGAACCGCTGCTCAAAATTTCATCCAGTTTCTTTCCTTGAGAGGCCTGAATAAGAGTCACAATGGTTTCACCAAAATGGGAAGTAAATAAATGATCCGGCTATTTTTAAAATGGGAGGTGGAAGCCTCAGTTTCAGACCTTCTTTATATTGCTGAACCTCTGCCAATTCTTACTGGATCAGTTTGAAACTTTCCTGCATCTGCAGACCCCATCGGGTTGATCAGCAGTGCCAAGTTTCAACATATTAGTTCAACAGGTGCCATTTTTAAATAAAGTATAAGAGTTTTGGGTCTTATGGTGGCAAAGCTTCCTTTTTGCAAAAAAATTTCCAAGCCTTCTCCCCTCCCCCTGTAAAACCTTTGATGCCCTCATTACCGGATCCCAGACCCGGCTTTGGCGTGGCTCCTTCAGGGCTGAATTACTAAAGCACAAAGTATGCGTGTACCACATCAGTTGCAAAAAGGGACGCCTGCCTGTTTCCTTTTCCTCTTTAAAGTTCACAGGCACAAGGCCCTTCTCATGCTTTGCTCACTGCTCCTGTGTGTTTTTTAAAAGGTTAAAAGTTGCCTGAAGAGCATTCTGTTGTATGAAAAAAACCTCACATTGCTGCTTTAACTTGTGCCCCATACCACATTCAGGTCCGTTCCCGGATTTAAATTAAATTTTAAAAGTCCCTTCAAGTTTTTTTCGCTTTTTGTGAGGTGTTTGTTGTCCAAAATTCCTTCATTTAACCACCTCCTCTGTGGAGTTTTCCCTTCTCTCAGTTCCACTAACACAGGATTGTGGTCTGAAAGTGACCTAGGCGGTATCAGTTTTCTTCATCCTCAATGATAAATCACTGGATGTCCATATCAAGTCGATTCTTCCGGCAGATTGATTGTGGCGCTGAGAAAAAAGCGAATTCTCTGTCCAGTGGGTGTTTAAACCTCCACAATGTCAATCAAATTATAGTCTCCCTTCCTTATTTTCAGTTTTCCTTATTGTCCTATCTATTTCTAGGGAGACTACCCCCATTAGTATCTCCAAGTAGAATTATCTTCTGGTCCATGAATTCAAACATTCTTTCTTCTAATGTTTTATAAAATTCCGACTATCATTTGGTGCATAAATTTCTCACTTTGTGTGATACCCGGGGGATGTTTCCATTGATTGTCTGGCGCATGTGCGCCTGCATGGATATCCATGCTCAAGTTCAACATGAAAAGCATCTTATAGACCACCTGGAAACCCCCTTTGCCAACAACCCCTCTAAGGAAAGTTATTGTGATGTGTCTTTTCCTGGAAATTCTTTAAAAAGAAAAGGCTAGCTGATGTTCACCTGGACTTGCTGTTTAAGACCCCACAGATCCTCACCAAACATCATCCTTAACATCATAGAGTTGGAAGAGACTCAAGGGCCTAGCCCAAACCCCCACAAATGCAGGAATCTCGGCTAAAGCATCCATGACAGATGGCCAGCCAACCTCTGCTTAAAAACCTCCAAGGAAGGAGAGTCCACCACCTCTCATGGGAGTCTGTTCCACTGCTGAACAGCTCTTACTGTCAGAAAGTTTTTCTGAATGTTTAGTCAGAATCTCCTTTCCAGAAACTTGAAGCCATTGGTTCGAGTCCTACCCTCCAGAGCAGGAGAAAACAAGCATGTTTCCTCTTCCTCGTGACAGCTCTTAAGATATTTGAAGATGGCTATCATATCTCCTATCAGTTTCCTCTTTTCCAGGCTAAGCATACCCAGCTCCTTCAAGCGCTCCTCATAAGACTTAGTTTCCAGTTTATTATTATTATTATCATTATCATTATTATTATTATTATTATTATTACCCTGCCCAACTGGCTGAGTTTCCCCAGCCACTCTGGTCGGCTCCCAGCGGAATATTATTAATAATAATAACAAAGCGATAAAACATAATAATAATAATAATAATAATACAGTCATTCTTCAGGTTACAGACGCTTCAGGTTGCGTTTTTTCAGGTTGCGGACCGCCAAAACCTGGAAGTACTGGAACGGGTTACTTCCGGGTTTCGGCGGTTGTGCATGCGTAGAAGTGCTAAATCTTGCTTTGCGCATGCACGGAAACACCGAATCACAGTGTGCGCAAATGCGCCGCTGCAGGTTGTGGGTGCTGCAGATTGCGAACGTGCATCCCGTATGGATCACATTCGCAACCTAAGCATCCACTGTAATAATAATAATAATAATAATAATAATAATATATCCTGCCAATCTGGCTGGGTTTCCAGCACATATAAAAACATAATAAGGCATCAGACATTAAAAACCGCCGTGTAGTTATTTATCTCCTTGACATCTGATGGGAGGCTGTAGGGTGCCACTACTGAGAAGGCCCTCTGCGGTGGACAATTGGACCACTTTAACTGTCCAAAGAATCCTGAGAACTGTAGTTTATGGGCACTGGGAATTGTAGCTCTGTGATGAACCAGGGTTTTTTTTGCAAGCAGGGAGCCATGACTGTTAAAGTCATGTAAATGTGCTTTCAATGCATGGTGCGGGGGTAGCCTCTAAGCCAGGGGTCCCCAACCTGTGGCCCATGGGCCACAAGCGGTCCACAGAGGCCATTTAACTGAGCCGCCCACTCAGTGAGTCCCCACACGCTGCACTAAACCGGCGCAGTGCGGTGCAGAGACTCCAGAAATTGCATTTGCGCATGTCTACGGTGCCGGAAATCGCTTGTGTGCATGTCCAGGCGCCAGAAATCGATTCTGCGCATGCCCAGATGCTGGAAATCGCTTCTGCGCATGCCCAGATGCCAGAAATTGCTTCCGGGCATGTCCGCGGTGCCGGAAATCACTTCTGTGCGTGCCCAGACGCCGGAAATTGCTTCTGCGCATGCCCAGACACCGGACATCACTTCTGCCATGTTCACGGCGCCGGACATCGCTTCTGCACATGTTCACGGCACCGGAAATCGCTTCTGCACATGCCCAGACACTGGACATTGCTTCTGTGCATCTTCATGGCGCCTGAAATCACTTCTGTGCATGTCTGTGGCACCGGAAATCGCTTCTGCGCATGCCCAGACGCCGGACATTGCTTCTGCGCATCTTCACGGCGTTGGAAATCGCTTCTGTGCAGAGAGATCCTCCGAGGGCCGAACAGGCACAGTGCACCACCGGAAATCGCATCTGTGCATGTCCACGGCGCTGGAAATCACTTTTGCGCAGGCACGATTTTCGGCATCTGGGCGTGCGCAGAAGCGATTTCTGGCGCCGTGGACATGCACAGACGCGATTTCCGGTGACGCACTGTGCCGGTCCGGCCCTCGGAGGATCTCCGCAGGAGTCATCCGGCCCCTGCCCGGTAAGCCTTGCCTGCCCCTGCTCTGAGCTGTAGCGTAAATATAGCCCCGCAGAGGCAATTTGGCCTCCAAGTGCTACGTCTCTGAGCCGAAGTTTGTGTTGGTTGCGGCAACAGTTGGGGGAAATAAGGACTCATTTCCTGTGCAGCTCTGCACATCCCATAATAGTATCCTGTGGCTATGGCAGCCTGTTACTGCACGCAGAGATAACAGCTGCTGAAAGGAACTTTGAATGCTGCGAGCTATTGTACAAATGGGCTTGAGCGCCGGAGAAACTGTCTAGAAATAAGTTCCCTTAAACGAGTTATACAATTTGTTGCTTTTAATAGGGGGGCGGGAGACGGAGCGGGGGCCCAACTGCTGTGGGGGGAATGACGTCAGTGCAAAAAAAAAAGCGCCCCCCCCAACACCTTGACATCACTGTTTTTCAGAACAGGAATGACATAAGTGTAAAGAAGCAGAACAATTGTGTCAGGGACTTGTGTGGTGGCGGCTAATTTGCGATGTTGTTTCAAAACAAGCTTCAGAAACTTTTCTGAGGTTGGGAGCAGAACTGTGGAAGTTTTTTCAATTGCTCCTGAGAAAAGCTTTAAAAATAACCAACAGTAACGAATCCCCAAAGCAGAAATTTGTGTACTTTCCTTCTTTTTTCTTTTTTCTATTTTGCGCAATTTCTGTACAGTGGTGCCTCGCAAGACAAAATTAATCCGTTCCGCGAGTCTCTTCGTCTTGCGGTTTTTTCGTCTTGCGAAGCATGGCTATTAGCGGCTTAGCGGCTATTAGCGGCTTAGCAGCTATTAACGGCTTAGCAGCTTAGCGGCTATTAACGGCTTAGCGGCTTTAAGAAAAAGGAAACAAACTCGCAAGAACTCGCAAGACGTTTCGTCTTGCGAAGCAAGCCCATAGGGAAATTCGTCTTGCGGAACGACTCAAAAAACGGAAAACTCTTTCGTCTAGCGAGTTTTTCGTCTTGCGGGGCACCACTGTATCAAGTTGTATGGATGCTCTATTAAAGCCCACCTGGTTTGTTGCTGATTCTACCTCTGGGGTGAATCCAGAGGCAAAGAATTATTCGTATTTTGCGGCATTCCATCTGCGTCCTTCAGATGTCCAATAGCTGAACTCTGTTTCCTTCAGAGTTAAAATGGGAGAGATGGGCTTCACTATTGCACCCCAAACAGCCAGATTCAAGGGTGCTGAATTCTTATTATCTCTCCTCAAAAGGAGTGCGAAGTGTGCATTTTTACAGTTCTCAACACACCTCCTGATTAGGAGGAGGAAACTTCATAGCAGCCATTCCTGCCGATATCTCAATAATAATAATAACAATAACAATAATAATAATAATAATAATAATATATTACAGTGGTACCTCTGGATGCGAACGGATTCGTTCTGGAGCCCCATTCGCATCATGAGCAGAATGCAACCCGCATGTGCGTGCGTCACGATTCGCTGCGCATGCGCATGACGTCATTCTGAGCATATGCGCATGCGCGAGCGGCGAAACCCAAAAGTAACCCATTCTGTTACTTCCGGGTCACCGCGGGACGCAACCTGAAAAGATTTAACCCGAAGCGACTTTAACCCGAGGTATGACTGTATTTTAATGAACCTTTTAAAGAGGGTAAAAGAGGAGAGCGCAAAATATGGTCTGAAGCTCAACATCAAAAATACGAAGATAATGGCCACTGGGCCCATCACCTCCTGGCAAATAGAAGGGGAAGAAATGGAGGCAGTGAGAGATTTTACTTTCTTGGGCTCCATGATCACTGCAGATGGTGACAGCAGTCACAAAATTAAAAGACTCCTGCTCCTTGGGAGAAAAGCAATGACAAACCTAGACAGCATCTTAAAAAGCAGAGACATCACCTTGCCAACAAAGGTCCGTATAGTTAAAGCTATGGTTTTCACAGTAGTGATGTATGGAAGTGAGAGCTGGACCATAAAGAAGGCTGATCGCCAAAGAATTGGTGCTTTTGAATTCTGGTGCTGGAGGAGACTCTTGGGAGTCCCATGGACTGCAAGAAGATCAAACCTATCCATTCTGAAGGAAATCAGCCCTGAGTGCTCACTGGAAGGACAGATCCTGAAGCTGAGGCTCCAGTACTTTGGCCACCTCATGAGAAGAGAAGACTCCCTGGAAAAGACCCTGGTGTTGGGAAAGATGGAGGGCACAAGGAGAAGGGGACGACAGAGGACGAGATGGTTGGACAGTGTTCTCGAAGCTACCAGCATGAGTTTGACCAAACTGCAAGAGGCAGTGGAAGAGAGGAGTGCCTGGCGTGCTCTGGTCCAGGGGGTCACCAAGAGTCGGACACGACTAAACAACAACAACAAATGGCAGTATTTATACCCCACCCATCTGGCTGGGTTTCCACAGCCACTCTGGGCGGCTCCCAACCGAATATTAAAAACACAATACAGTATTAAACATCAAAACCTTCCCTAAACAGGGCTGCCTTCAGATGTCGTTCATTCATTCAATCAATCAATCAATCAATCCAGGGGTTGTCAACCTGGTCCCTATTTCCCACTAGTGGGCGTTTCAGAATTCTAGGTGGGTGGTAGGGGGTTCTATGGCACAAGACTGGTGGGTGGTAAGGAAATTTTACCATCAAGAAAGATGCATTAGTGGGCGGTAGGTATAAAAAGGTTGACTGCCCCTGATTCAATCAATCATTCCATTCCACTATCCTTCTTTCTGTCAAGGAACGGAGGGGAACAGAAATAATTATTTCTTCAACATCTTCACTTAATTCATCATCACAACATCCCTGTGAGGTTGGTCAGGTTAGGCTAGGCATGGCCAAATTTAACCCTCCATATGTTTTTTAGGACTACAACTCCCATCATCCCTAGCTAAAAGGACCAGTGGTCAGGGATGATGGGAATTGTAGTCCCAAAACATCTGGAGGGCCAGTACAGTGGTGCCTTGGTTCTCAGACTTAATCCGTTCCGGAAGTCCATTCTAAAACCAAAGCGTTCCAAAACCAAGGTGTGCTTTCCCATAGAAAGTAATGCAAAACGGATTCATCCGTTCCAGACTTTTAAAAACAGCCCCTAAAACAGCAATTTAACATGAATTTTTCTGTCTAACGAGACCATTGATCCATAAAAGGAAAGCAATAATCCATGTTACTGTACTATAAAATAAATAAAACAGTATTGTAGATGATAAAAATTAGAATCAAAAAATTTTCTTACCTGCACTGATGATAGTCGTTGTTTGGATGGGGGACTTTTATCCATTTCTGCAGCCACACAGTCAATCAATCAATCAATCAATCAATCAGTAGCTGAACTGGGATCCACACAGTCACAAAAACAAATTAACTGAAAAAGCCTCAAAACAAAAAACGCAAAATAAATAGCAAAAACAAAAGCACCAAATATAAGCTCCAAATATCACCTCAGAACACTGCAATTGGAAACGGAAGGCTTGAATTACAATGGGGGAGGCGCAAATTAACAGCGCAACAGGGGGACACCTACTTCCAGTCTTTCAGTGTTCAGGTTCCAAGTTGTTCGTGAACTAAGCTGTTTGAAAACCGAGGTACCAGTGTACCCTTCAGTGCCTCTCCCCAGCTTTTGCTCCCTGTTCTCTCTCACACTGAATTTGCAATGGATGTAAAGTGTCACAGTCGGATGCAAGGGAAGCTGTTTCATAGGAGTTCCAGCTTAAAACTGCCCTGTTCAACAAGTTGCTGTGCGTCAGGAATTGTCTACATTGCCGCTTGAACACGGATCCTTTGGGTAGGCTGGAAAATGCCAATTTTTAAAATTCATGGCAGAAACCAGGGTGCAACCGGTGACAGGGCAAAACTCCCCCCATCTTCTTTCTCAGTGCTGAGCCTTGGATGGTGTGGCTTTGGTAAATGTTCAGCGCAAATCTCAGTTTACTCATCACCCAACCACTGCTGTTTGCCTGTAACACATTTGGGGACTGAGAGGCAAGAACGCTTCCACATAGGTTGTGAGCCCAGGCATTCTCCCTCACACACAATTTGCCATACCCTCCAATGTTTCTCTGATGGAAACAGGGGTGTCCGTTGTCGTTACATAGCACGCGCATGTACATCATGATTCACGATATGTCTTCGGGACAGAAACTATGGAACCGGTATCACGATTTCAAACTGCTTTGAGCGATAGCTCAGTCAGTAGAGCATGAGACTCTTAACCTCGGGGTTGTGAGTTTGAATCTCACACTGGGGACTCGGCTACATTGGCAAAGAATAAAGCACTTTATATGCATTGTTTGTGGCGCCATGGGTTAAACCACAGAGCCTAGGACTTGCCGATCAGAAGGTCGGCGGTTCGAATCCCCGCAACGGGGTGAGCTCCCATTGCTCGGTCCCTGCTCCTGCCAACCTAGCAGTTTGAAAGCACGTCAAAGTGCAAGTAGATAAATAGGTACCGCTCCGGCGGGAAGGTAAACGGTGTTTCTGTGCGCTGCTCTGGTTTGCCAGAAGCGGCTTAGTCATGCTGGCCACATGACCTGGAAGCTGTACGCCGGCTCCCTCCGCCAATAAAGCGAGATGAGCTCCGCAACCCCAGAGTCGGCCACAACTGGACCTAATGGTCAGGGGTCCCTTTACCTTTATGCATTGTTTATGCATTCTAACAATGTGACAACAGATGGCGCTGTGGAGATCCGTTCTTGCCAACCTGATTTCTCGAAGTTTGCAATGCGTTTAACTGGAACGCTTCTTGGATGTGTCTAGATCCAGCCTGGGCCAAAGATTCCTGCATTGCCGGGGTTCGATTAGTTGACCCCCGTGGCCCCTTCCAACTCGACAAGTCTGTGATTCTCCAATATACAGTGATACCTTGTTCCTCAAACGCCTTGGTACTCAAACAACTTGGAACCCAGACACTGCAAACCCGGAAGTAAGTGTTCTGGTTTGCGGACTTTTATCGAAAGCCGAACGTGCTTTGTTTTGAGTGTTACGCTTCCAATTTGAGTGCCACACTTCAGTTTTGAGTGTTACGTTGAGTTCTCTCTGTTTTTGCTATTTATTTTGTGCTTTTGTTTTCGTGGCTCTTTCTTGTTTTGTTCTTGTGACTTTGTGGAACCCAGTTCAGCTACTGGTTGATTGATTGTGTGACTGAAGTACACTGTTTACCGTTTTCATTTTATGGACCAGTGGTCTCATTAGATAGTAAAAATCATGTTAAATTCCTGTTTTAGGGGTTGTTTTTAAAAGTCTGGAACGGATTAATCCTTTTTGCAGTACTTTCTGTGGGAAAGCGCTCCTTGGTTTTGGAATGCCTTGGTTTTGGAACTGACTTCTGGGACGGATTAAGTTTGAGAACCAAGGCACAGTGGTACCTCTGGTTACGTACTTAATTTGTTCCGGAGGTCCGTTCTTAACCTGAAACTGTTCTTAACCTGAAGCACCACTTTAGCTAATGGGGCCTCCCGCTGCCGCACAATTTCTGTTCTCATCCTGAAGCAAAGTTCTTAAGCCGAGGTACTATTTCTGGGTTAGCAGAGTCTGTAACCTGAAGCGTATGTAACCCCAGCTACCACTGTACTACTGTATCAATATATCGCCCAGCCCTGCTGGGGAGCATGTGCGCCAAATTGGGGCTGAAAATTGAGAGCCCGAATTCTGCTACTGCTGACCTATAGCCCTTTCCCAGAGTGAAGTCCCCTGATTCAGGTGCCTCCCCCGGGGTGTCCCAGCAGGGGTGGGGTGCCATCTGGGTCCCCCCTTCAGACTGCCCGATCTCTTTTCTCCTTGTTTGCCCTGCTCTTGCGCAGCCTCTGATCTGTCTGCCGCCTCTGATCTCTGTAAAACTGTGACCCTGGAAAAGGCAAAAATAAGAATTAAAAACACCCTGCGCCTCACGGCAGGAAACCGCCCAGCCAGGAGATGAAAAGGCCTGTTTGTTTATGGAGCCGTCCGCCCCATTGATGGGGAGGAGTCAGAGCACAAAGATATTGTGCAGGAGAAGCTCATTTCACTTTCAAAACGGCTGCGTGGAATTATTTGCATGCGTTTTGACTGTTGTGCCTCGCGTTGTGCCACCAATCTGAGGGAGCCCGGTGGCAGGGGGAGGGAGCCTTCAACCTCCCCACACCCCGCCCCATATCTAAAGGGTGATTCCTCCTTGCACCCAGCTCTGACTCTGCCAGCTTGCACCCTCCTCAACCCAAAAGATGTATCTCCTCTTTTTGCCGCCTCTGCCTCCAGCTGGATATTGGAAGCACATGTTTGCACCGGGGTCTGTGTTTAATTACTGGTGGAGACAGCAGTCTCTGCAGGTCCAAGACGGCTTATTTCTTTTTTTGCATCTTTGGGCTCCCGGGGACCAGAGTGGAGGGATGGCTTGCCGCGTTGGAGGCAGGCTTGAAAGGGAATAATTGGGCTTTTTCCGCATCCTCTTTCCCTCAGCTGGTTGCCATTTGGAGCAGCTTCTGTCAGTGCTGCTGCTGCCGCCTCCTCCTCCTCCTCCTCCTCCTCCTTCTGTTTGCTTATTCTTTTTAAAGCCCTAAACGGCCTGGGCCCAGTATACCTGAAGGAGCGTCCCCACCCCCATCGTTCTGCCCAGACACTGAGGTCCAGATCTGAGGGCCTTCTGGCGGTTCCCTCATTGCGAAAAGTGAGGTTACAGAGAACCAGGCAGTTCTTTCTCCCCAGAGCATCTCCCAGGTTTTTCCTTTCTCCCCTTTGCCACAACTACCGTATTTTTCGCTCTATAAGACGCACCTAGTTTTTGGAAGAGGAAAACAAGAAAAAAAATATTCTGAATTCCAGAAGCCAGGACAGCCAGCAGGATCACAGCGCAGCTTATGGGATAGCCAGGCGCAGCCTCTCCCGGGCTGAAGGCACATGCTCCATGCGGCTCTTTAAAGGGAGCACTGAGCAGAGCCTCCCTCATTCGCTCCATAAGACGCACACACATTTCCCCTTACTTTTTAGGAGGGGGAAAGTGCATCTTATAGAGCGAAAAGTATGGTATCTGGTCAGTTGGCTCCAGTTGCCGAGCAGCAAAATTGGCTTGTTCTCTGCTCAGCTAGCGGTACGTGGCGGCGGCCCACACCCAGAAACCAAACCACGCGGTTTTCAGTGGGACTCGAGTAAGCTGGACTCCCCCTGCAAAGCGTGCGAGCAGTTAACTCGACCGGCTGTGCAAAGAGAGGAAGCATTCAGAAGACTGAAACTGGATCCAGTTGACTTTTCTGGATCAGTCTGGAGCAGAGCTCTAAAAACAGAGGGAGTGGCTCTTTTTCACCCAGAGGGGCCACATTAATTCTGAGATGGGGGGTGTTGCATGCCAATGATGGGTGAGGCCTGCGGCCAAAGTGGATGGAGCGATGAATATGACTCTTAGCCTTTGTACAGAACGCTGCAGCCGTACAAAGCCCAGAGGTGCTTGCACAATAGGGCGTGTTGAATTTTTCAACCTTCCAGAAATGAGGGGCGCTTAAAAGTTGTAACGTGACCAGGGAATTTGAAAGAGACTTTGGTTAAATTAATACCGTTTGGTTTTGCTTGGTAAGTGAAACGCGCATAAAATTGCACAGAAATCTTTAAAAATGATTGCAGTTATAACAGACCCTCCAAGTGCCCCTATTTTCCAGGGATGATCCCAGATTTAAAGAAGCCGTCCCGGTTTCTGACTTGATCCCAAAATGTTCCGCTTTTCCTTAGTCCCTATTTTCATCAGAAATGTTGGAGGATAATGGAGTTATGTGACCCCTGAGGCAAGGAGTTAAGTAACTACAACCATTAGAAGACATCTGAAGGGAACCCTGTATAGGGAAGTTTTTTAACTTTTAATTTTTTATTACATTTTTTATATATGTTGGAAGCCGCCCATAGTGGCTGGGGCAACCCTGTTAGATGGGTGAGGTGGTATTATTATTATTATTATTTTATTGTTGCTGCTGCTGTTGTTGACTAAAAGGTAAAGGTAAAGGTACCCCTGCCCATACGGGCCAGTCGTGTCCGACTCTAGGGTTGTGCGCCCATCTCACTTAAGAGGCCGGGGGCCAGCGCTGTCTGGAGACACTTCTGGGTCACGTGGCCAGCGTGACGGAGCTGCTCTGGCGAGCCAGCACCAGCGCAGCACATGGAAACGCCGTTTACCTTCCCGCTATAAAGCGGTACCTATTTATCTACTTGCACTTGGGGGTGCCTTCGAACTGCTAGGTGGGCAGGAGCTGGGACCGAAAGACGGGAGCTCACCCCACCGCGGGGATTCGAACCGCCGACCATGCGATCGGCAAGCCCTAGGCGCTGAGGTTTTACCCACAGCGCCACCCGCGTCCCTAGGGTGTCCCTATTTTCATTGGATAAAGTTTGGAGGGTATGTTGTAAGCATAGACTGACCAAGCTAAATGTTGTGCAGTCACAAAAATAATATTTGAATTCCTTGCACCCAAAGACATATTTTTAAGACCCCCTCACTGGAGAAATATGCAAAAAACTAGTTCCACCCCTTAACATGACACACCTTATGTGCGTGCAACACCTCTTCATCCAGGCAGGCAAGGAGCACTCAAGAGCAGGGCCAGGGAGAAAAAATCCCGAGGGCCAGATAGAGAATTCCAGTGGGCCACCCCTCAGCTTTAAGATCCCCACCCCTTCTCTGAAATGATCCCAGGAGTGTGAGCTTTGGGTGTGTAGGTTCCTTAGGGCACCAGGCAACTGGGATTTCTCCTTCCCTGGCAATCTGCTTCTGCAAGTGGATTCAAGAATACCCTGGGATTCATCTTCTGCAACTACAGGCCTCAATCCTGCACCGCAGTTAGGCGTGTTGATGCCCATCAGAATAAATGGGTTTAAGTGTACGTAACTTGGTGGTTAGGCCATGGGAAGGCCCAATTGCCTTCTAAATCCAGCCCGCGGACAGTCCGGGAATCAGCGTGTTTTTACATGAGTAGAATGTGTCCTTTTATTCAAAATGCATCTCTGGGTTATTTGTGGGGCAGAGGAATTCGATCTTTTTCTTTCTTTCTTTCTTTCTTTCTTTCTTTCTTTCTTTCTTTCTTTCAAAATATAGCCCGGCCCCCCACAACGTCTGAGGGACAGTGGACCGGCCCCCTGCTGAAAAAGTTTACAGACCCCTGACTTAGGCTATAAGTGTCCAGTTCTGGCCCTCTGCCTCCTTTGATTTGAGTCCTTCAGTTATCCCACTTCATTAATGGGCGAGTCACTTGTATTGTATCCAAACTCGAAGCAGCTTTTTCTGGCCCAGTAAGTGGGCCTAGACCTTTTCCGGAACAGAGAGCTAAATCCTCATCTCTGCTGCGAAACAGCGGCACGCTCTTCCCAAAACCTGAAACAGCTCCAACGAGCTCACATTGGATAGGCTTGCAAAACTATTGCGAGGATCTTTGAGCCAACAGGCCGTGATCTAAGCCTTGAGGTCATTTTAAAGGTAAAGGGACCCCTGACCATTAGGTCCAGTCGTGAACGACTCTGGGGTTGCGGCGCTCATCTCACTTTATTGGCCGAGGGAGCCGGCGTACAGCTTCCAGGTCATGTGGCCAGCATGACTAAGCCGCTTCTGGCGAACCAGAGCAGTGCATGGAAATGCCGTTTACCTTCCCGCCAGAGCGGTACCTATTTATCCACTTGCACTTTGATGTGCTTTCGAACTGCTAGGTTGGCAGGAGGTCATTTTAGGCTGGTGTAAAACAGCGGCTTAGAGAGAGACACATTTTGTGCTTACACGCAGGCTCTGGCTGGCGTGTGGAAATGTTTGCATCCCATGCGAGAGCAGATGTTTACTTTCAAGCACGATCCCCATTGCATGTGTGGCTCTTTAATAGAAACCTGCTGCCTCTGCCTCTTGGCTGCTCCCAGCAACGATGTGGAGTTCAGCCGGGGGGAAAACGCCCAAAAGACGCATATGTTTGCATGCTCGCGCAACTTGGAAAACTTCACAAGAGATGGCGCATTGTCGCTCCGTCCAACTGCTGCCGGGCGGCTTTGCCAAGATGTCTTACGTTCCGAATGCTCAATGGGAACCGGAATGTGGATCTGCCGCCCACCTCTGAGTGGGTAGTGGGATCTATTTATGCAAAAAGATGTGCTTCTTTGGCCCTCTCCCCGGCTCCCAGCATGCACTGGGTGGGCCGCTCTGCTCAAACAACCAACAATGAGAGGGTCTGTTTGGGATGAGCCGGACAATTGATTTTATTTTTCCAAATAATGGGGCTTTTTGCATAAAACAGGCTTTCTCTCTCAAGGACTTCTCGTTTCCCCCCCATGGCATCGAGCCATTTGGCTTTAAAAGCCTGCAATGTTCAGGACGTGACTTGGAGCTTGCATGCTTGAACATCGGAATTGGTGGTGGGTGTTAAGACCCTCTCTTTGCAGTTGCAGTCCCGGGCCAAGTATCTGAAACATTTGAACCAGGGCTGTTCCAAGAAAAGCCCCCTGAAATAATCTGGTTTATGCTAAAGCTCTAGCAATAGGCTCATCTTTTGATGGACACCAACTCCCATCCGCCCCAGCCAGCGTGGCTAATGATCGGGGCTGATGGGAGTTGTAGTCCACCTGGAGTGGGCAGATTCCTTTTTACAGTGGTACCTCGGGTTACATACGCTTCAGGTTACATACACTTCAGGTTACAGACTCCGCTAACCCAGAAATAGTGCTTCAGGTTAAGAACTTTGCTTCAGGAAGAGAACAGAAATCGTGCTCCAGCGGCGCAGCAGCAGCAGGAGGCCCCATTAGCTAAAGTGGTGCTTCAGGTTAAGAACAGTTTCGGGTTAAGAACGGACCTCCGGAACGAATTAAGTACTTAACCCGAGGTACCACTGTACAAGGTTATGTAGTGTGCTTCAAAGCCATAGAAAGGGGTGGCGACTAGATCTGGCAACTAGGGGAGTTTTTAGTGTTTGATATTTTATTATGTTTCTTGTTTATATGCTGGAAGCTGCCCAGAGTGGCTGGGGCAACCCAGTCAGACGGGCAGAGTAAAAATAATAAAATCGTGATCATGTGCAAACAGATGTCATTCAGCACCTGTTCCTCTGTGGCTTTTCCATAGCTTCGAAACCGTGAAATAGTTCTCCCGGTGCAGCCCTCTACCTTATCCAATCTTGGGTGTTGTAGCTTTCGTGTGTGTGTGTGTGTGTGTGTGTGTGTGTGTGTGTGATATATATATAGAGAGAGAGAGAGAGAGAACATACTTTGAGGCATGCCTTGACTAATTGTGGTCTTTGTTTACCTCTTGCCATCTCTTCCTTAGGGCTCCGGATTCAAATGGCGATCTCTCAGCCAGTCACCCGAGCAGCACAGGTAAGTTCCTTTGTTCCTTTCCTCTAGAAGAATTTAAGCGGAATCAGCAAATTCTGTTTGCTGGCTTTCTGCTTACTCTTATCTCTCTCTGTGTGTGTATCTCTTAAGTCAGACTAAGCGTGTAGCCTTGCGGTATTTGTGATTGCCCCGTGGACTCAACAGAAAGCACATCCGATCACAATGGTGTGTCCAGACGGTCGTCTTCTTCCTTCCCTGCCTCCCCGCGCTCTCTAGTTCATTTTTTCCGCTGCGGCTCCTTAATCCTGGATCACAGCTGCTGCCACACGTGCTGCCACCCTCTAGGGTATTCCCAGCTCAGCGGATGGTCTCTGGGGGTGTGAATGGCCTTCGGGGAGGGGCTTTAATGACAGGGCCTTCATCCCTGCCTCTGAATGAGCTGCTCTTTCACAATAGCGACAATGGCTTGACTGATTTCTAAAAGGAGGCAGATCATCTGGGGAGTGTTTGACATTCTCCCCCACCCCTGGGGTGCGCTTGAGAGGAACAGGGGTTAATTCCCAAAACATAGGCAAGGCATTTGGCTTTCCCTGCAGGGTAGTCTTGAGAGTGACATCTGCTTTAATCTGCGGGTGCCTGGTCCTCTCAGGTCCTCTGCAGGCACCTGGGGTTGCTCTGAGCATAGGGCTCTAGGTGGAATTCCGTTCTCTGTCCGTCCCTCTCAGTCCCAAGATAAACTACTCATAATAAGTAGACTCCTGTGTCATCTGAACCATGGGTAGGTAAACTAAGGCCTGGGGGCCGGATCCGGCCCAATTGCCTTCTAAATCCGGCCCACGGATGGTCTGGGAATCAGCGTGTTTTTACATGAGTAGAATGTGTCCTTTTATTAATAATAATAATAATAATAATTTATACTCCACCCATTTGGCTGGTCTTCCCCAGCCACTCTGGGCGGCTTCCAACAAAATATTAAAATACAGTAATGCATCAAACATTAAAAGCTTCCCTAAACACGGCTGCCTTCAGATGTCTTCCAAAGGTCTGGTATTTGTTTTTCTCTTTGACATCTGGTGGGAGAGGTGTTCTACAGGGTGGATGCCACTACTGAGAAGGCCCTCTGCCTGGTTCCCTGTAACTTGGCTTCTCGCAGCGAGGGAACCTCCAGAAGGCCCTCGGAGCTGGACCTCAGTGTCCGGGTAAAACGATGGGGGGGAGACGCTCCTTCAGATATACTGGACCGAGGTCGTTTAGGGCTTTAAAGGTCAGCACCAACACTTTGAATTGTGCTCGGAAACATACTGGGAACCAATGTAGGTCCCTCTGGGTTATTTGCATCTCTGGGTTATTTGTGGGGCATAGGAATTCATTCATTTCCCCCCCCAAAAAAAAATATAGTACGGCCCCTCACAAGGTCTGAGGGACAGTGGACCGGCCCCCTGCTGAAAAAGTTTGCTGACCCCTGCAAACTCCCCAACAGCTCAGTTGGTAGAGCAGGAGACTCTTAATCTCAGGGTTGTGGGTTTGAGCCCCGCTTTTGGGTAAAAAGATTGCTGCAGGGGTTGGACTAGATGACCGCCGTGGTCCCTTCCAGCTCTAAAATCCTGTGGTTCTAAGATCCTGAATGCAGTCCAAACTGCTAGTGACTGTGTTACTGTAGTGCAGAGTGGCTGAGCTACAAACAGTAAGTGGCAACGACAAACCTAGACAGCATCTTAAAAAGCAGAGACATCACCTTGCCAACAAAGGCCCGTATAGTAAAAGCTATGGTTTTCCCAGTAGTGATGTATGGAAGTGAGAGCTGGACCAGAAAGAAGGCTGATCGCCGAAGAATTGATGCTTTTGAATTCTGGTGCTGGAGGAGACTCTTGAGAGTCCCATGGACTACAAGAAGATCAAATCTCTCCATTCTGAAGGAAATCAGCCCTGAGTGCTCACTGGAAGGACAGATCCTGAAGCTGAGGCTCCAATACTTTGGCCACCTCATGAGAAGAGAAGACTCCCTGGAAAAGACCCTGATGTTGGGAAAGATGGAGGGCACAAGGAGAAGGGGACGACAGAGGACAAGATGGTTGGACAGTGTTCTCGAAGCTACCAGCAAGAGTTTGACCAAACTGCGGGAGGCAGTGGAAGACAGAAGTGCCTGGCGTGCTCTGGTCCAGGGGGTCACGAAGAGTCGGACACGACTAAACGACTAAACAACAAGAAAAGCCTCGGAAAAAAGGGATCAGCAGCCTCATCTGTCCCAGGGACAGTCTACGGGATATCTAACAATCCGGGATAGCAGCAGGAAACGGTGCTGGAATAAGGGAATTTCCTGTAAAAAAAAGGGAAGGTTGACATCTATGGAAGGGGGACGGATGGGAGCCGTGGCTCCTGAGAGGACGAGCTGCCCAGCTTTGCCAGCGCCCCAGCAAAGCGGCATAGCTCCCCCCCCTTCCCCCAACGACTCAGGGTACTTGGGAGTTGTGGGGGCGCAGAGGCGTAGGAAGGGGGGCAGACCACCCCAAGTGTCATTGCTGAGGGGGTGACATTCGGCGCCCGCCCACAACTCCCAAGCCTACTCCAGCTGTCGTGGGAGGGGGGGTGGAAAAAAAAATTCCGCACCGGGTACCACCTGGGCTTGCTATGCCTCTGCATGGAACAGCAGCTTTCACAGAAAAGGGAGAATGTTGGTTCACAGAAGGTAACTTGCTCAGGCACATCTAGAAGTGTAAAGAAACACCTTCCAGTGTGTTTATTTCTGGGGCTGGTTTGGTGCTGATTTAATTTGTTAATGAGGGGGAAAGAAAATTCGAGAAATCAGGTGTAGGCTGACTGGGTCCAGCTGCCTTGGAATAGGCTGAATCCGTCTCATTAAACCATCTTCTCAGGAGGAAGAAGACTCTTTTATCTGTTGCACACCTGAGCAGGGAAGATGCTTCAGGTCAGGTCAATGAGGCGGCACGTTGTGTGAAACGAGTGCGTGCAACAAATATGCTGCCTTTCTGCGTCTGCACATGGTTCAGGAATCCAAGAGCAGCCCAAAGGCTCCATCTTCCTTCCCTTTAAGCCGCAGCTAAAATTGTTTTCAAGTTGAGGACGTCTGGTAATTGTCAACTCCTTTCACTTCATCCACAGATCATGGAAGTCAAACACCCTTCTTGGCAGCGTTCTCCAGCTGTTTTTGGACTACCGTTCCCATCATCCCTGACCACTGGTCTTGCTAGCTAGGGATGATGGGAGTTGTAGTCCAAAAAACAGCTGAAGACCCAAGATTGGGAAACGCTGTTTCTTGGTATCACTTGCGAAAGCGTCCTAGCCCCTTCATCCGAACATCACAGGGCAGTTTACAACATAAATGTGAATAATTTTCTCAATTTGGCTCACCAGTGGGAAGTCAGCCCAAATGTTATTATTTAATTAGGATTGTATTGTATTTGGCAACTTTTCTGCTGGACCTTGAAAAGGATTGCACAACTTTGACATCTTTTAAAATCTTTATTCATGCAGTTTAATAAATATCGCCAGTGACTCTCGCTCAGAACGTATTCTGTTAATAGATGTTCAGTTGTACCACGGTTCACAAACGGAATCCGTTCCAGAAGTCCATTCGACTTCTGAAAATGTTCAAAACCAAGGTGTGGCTTCCAATTGGTTGCAGGAGCTTCCTGCAGCCGATCAGAACCCACGTGGGACGTTCAGGTTCCAAAGAATGTTCGCAAACCGGAACACTCACTTCCGGGTTTGCGGTGTTTGGGAGCCAAAACGTTCGACTCGCAAGGCGTTTGTCAACCAAGGTACGACTGTATTCTCCTGTTACTCTACTCTTGTGTTGAACCTCTGTAAGCCAAAAATACCCATGATTTGAAACGTCAAGTTACTTTTTGTTTTTTAAATCATAACCAAATAGTAAATATCTCCTTTGCAAATGAGAAACTCCCAGATGGGCACAAAAATTCAGAACGGCTGTGGCTTTGGGAACTAACAATCCTGCTGGAGACTCAGAAGTCTGGCTCCTGCAAAAACTCATACAGCACCATTTTTCAATGAGTTGCATGGAATTAAAATTCAGTAAGCAGTTCCTCAAACTCTGGAGAGCCACACTTTCTCCACCCCTGATTTACCTGTTCATTAGGTATTCCAATTTGCCATTACTGTTTGGTTCACCTGCTCCTTCTGTACTTAGGTTTCTGTTTTGATTCCTGTGTCTACACCCACCCACAGTCAACTTTGCCCACTCTGAGCCCCTGCCTGGATTTGTCAAAGCTGGATTATACAGAAGCCCACTCTCCTCCTGTTTGTTTTGTCAGCTTAAAACTGGGGGGAGGGAGGGAGTGTAAGGCATCAGAAGATGTCCTAGTGGAAGGCAAAAACTTGGACCAGCTGCTTGACCATAGATCAGGATTTCCCAAACTTGGATCTCCAGCTGTTGTTGGACTACAACTCCTATCATCCCTAGCCAGCAGGATCAGAGGTCAAGGATGGAGGGATTTGTAGTCCAAAAGCAGCTGGAGACCCAAGTTTGGTAAACCATGCTGTGTAGAGTATTGGGTTTTTTTGTTTGGGGAGGAAGTGTGCTCAGCACATGCAGGCAGGCAAATGAAGACAAATCGCACACAGCTATGGGAAAGATAGTCTCTTGGCGTCCCCTGGGAAATCTCAGCAACTGACCCCTTTCCTCTTGTTCATTCCAGGAAGGTGATCACACTGGAGAAGGAAGAGGCTCAGGCCTTTGGCTTTGAGATTCAGGTGAGTTCAAAGGGAATCCCTTCCATTCTGGCTCTTAACCCAGTGAGTCCAGAATTCAACAAGAGTTCAGGTGTGTTGTGGGTTGCAACCCATGAGCTTTGAGTACCATTTTTAAAAAAAAGATACTTCTGGATCTGAAGTTTTTTAAGCTGTTGAATCTCAAGTAGCAAAAGGGCAATTTCCATCTTTAAACTCAGTAATTTGGTTTTTTTGGGGGGGGGTCTTTGAATCAGGCTACTCAGGCATTTCATCATGCTCTCAATTTCCAAAATCCATCTCTTCCTACTTGGGAAATAGTAGTACCAATTTTGGGGAGGGGTGGGAGCAGCATTTGAAATTCACCAGGTGCTTGGTCACTTGCGACCAAGTGAAGATGCTTGAGAGCCAGGATGATGCCTGATGAGGATCCTTGAATCTGGACCGTTTACGCACACTAACAACACATCCTGTAGAATTCTGATTTTTTTATTTGCACAATCAGAACGGATTTAAGGAACCAAAAGGGTAACTGAAAAATACAACTTTCAGTTCTTTTAGTTCGATAAAGGTTCTTGAGGGGGTGGGGAAATACAACTTTCTAGCCGTCTGGCACCCAAATGGCAACTAAAGTAAAGGTAAAGGGACCCCTGACCATTAGGTCCAGTCGTGACCGACCCTGGGGTTGCGGCGCTCATCTCCCTTTACTGGCCAAGGGAGCCGGCGTACAGCTTCTGGGTCATGTGGCCAGCATAACTAAGCCGCTTCTGGCGAACCAGAGCAGCGCACAGAAACGCTGGTTACCTTCCCGCTGGAGTGGTACCTATTTATCTACTTGCCCTTTGACGTGCTTTCGAACTGCTAGGTTGGCAGGAGCTGGGACCGAGCAACAGGAGCTCACCCCGTCGCGGGGATTCGAACCACCAACTTTCTGATCGGCAAGTCCTAGGCTCTGTGGTTTAACCCACAGCGCCACCCGCGTCCCTAGAATGGCAACTGGGCATTCCTTTTTTGGTGACTGCAACGTTGGTTCAAGAAAACATTTAGTGCCTAGCTTATATATCTGAGTTTCTAACGCTGGGAAGGGGAGGTTTTGTCTTATTGTTTGCAGTGTGTTCGTATATCCTGGAGCTGCTAGGAGGCAATTGTTCTTTGTTTGTATTTATCAACCTTGCCAGATAGCTCTCAAACTACAGTGGAACTTTGTGTGTGTGTGTAACATCTTTATTGAAATTTCAAAAATACATATGTGCACTAAACATGGTGAGACACAAACCAAAAAGAAAAACATAAAAAGAGAAACAGAACCCGTGCAGTTGGGGAAACAAAGGGGGGAGGGGGGAACCAAAAACTGTATATTTTGCAAGGTTGTTGTACTTCACCAGTTCTTAACCTATTACAGTATATTTGTAAAAGTGGATTCTAAATATCATTGAATTTGTCCATGGCAAGTCTGTGTTTATATGCAAGTTGTTCATATGTTGCGAATTTGTCTTAAGTCTTCAATCCAATCATAGAAGGGAGCCACATTTTTATTTTCCGAATTCATCAGGATGGGTGTTTTTGCTCTGGTAAGGGCACGGAGAGTCCATTCGTATTGTCCTTTTGTAAGGTTCCATGTGCTGGGTATATAATTCAAGAGGATATTTTGTTCTGTAAATGTAAGGTTGTTCCGTACAGTTCTGTTGATGGTTTCAGTTACCCTCTGCCAAAAATGTTTCAATATACAACAATGAAAAAACATACCGTATTTTTCTCTCTATAGGACGCACCCGACCATAGGAGGCACCTTGTTTTAGAGGGGGAGAGCAAGGAAAAAAATTTCTCCCCCTCTCTGCTCAGCGCCCCTTCAGCGAAGTGGCAGGAGAAACGGAGCCCCTTCCATTTCTCCTCCTGCTTGGCTGAAGGGGCGTTGCGCAGCTCTCCCTCTCTGCTGAAGCCAGGAGAGTCTTGCTCTCCCGGCTTCAGCAAAAGGAACCTGAAGCCCCCGGAGCGAGGAGGGAGCGCTCCCTCTGCGCTTCGGAGGCTTCGCGTTGCTATTGCTGAAGCCAAGGAGCCTGCATTCGCTCCATAAGACGCACACACATTTCCCCTTAATTTTTAGAGGGGGAAAAGTGCGTCCTATAGAGTGAAAAATACGGTACGTTTTAGAGAAGCATTATCCCTATTGCATCTCTAACAGTTAAGCTATGGTGGAACTTGCACATTATTTGGGTGACTGCGGTCTGACCTCATTTTAAAAACCAACCAACTCTTGTTTCCTCTGCTCCTTTCAGACCTACGGGCTCCACCACCAGAACACAAAACGGGTGGAGATGTTCACCTTTGTATGCCGTGTGCATGATGATAGCCCGGCCCAGGTAGCTGGCCTGAAACCAGGTAAGAGATGTCACGCTTTAGCATCTTGAACCTAATGGACTACTTGTGAGTTTTCACCCTTGTAAAAACTCACTTGCTTGCTTTCAAACGGGGTGGGCTGGAGAAACTAAGCAAATACTGATCAAAACCCTTATCCGTGTGGTGTTTGATCAAAAGTCAATGTGTCTAGGTCAGGGGTAGGCAACCTAAGGCCCGGGGCCGGATGCAGCCCAATCGCCTTCTCACTTCGGCCCGTGGACGGTCTGGGAATCAGCGTGTTTTTACATGAGTCAGGGAAGTTTTTAATATTTAATGCTGCGCTGTTTTTAACACTTGATTGGGAGCCGCCCAGAGTGGCTGGGGAAACTCAGCCAGATGGGCGGGGTATAAATAATAAATTATTATTATTAGTAGTAGTAGTAGTAGTAGTAGTAGTAGAATGAGTCCTTTTGCTTAAAATGCATCTCTGGGTTATTTGTGGGGCATAGGAATTTGTTCATATTTTTTTTCCAAAATATAGTCCGGCCCCCCACATGGTCTGAGGGACGGTGGACCGGCCCCCTGCTGAAAAAGGTTGCTGACCCCTGCTCTAGGTTGGTTCTTGAGAAATAAGTAGAAGGCAAGAAACCTGGCGTCCACTAGAAATCTCAATGCATATTCCATAGCTCCTTTATGTGGGGTGGGGCATGTTTTTCCCCCTCCCCCAAATTTCAGAAGTTTTGGCAGTTCTAGATACACTGCAGAAGTCCTAATGCAGGGTTCCCCAAACTTGGGTCTCCAGCTGTTTTTGGACCACAGTTCTCATCATCCCTGAGCACTGTTCCTGCTAGCTAGGGATGATGGGAGTTGTAGTCCAAAAACAGCTGGGAGACCCAAGTTTGGGGAACGCTGGCTGGTGGGTCAAAGGCTGTGCCTGGTTTCAGGTTCTGGAGGGCCCTTGTGATTTGCCTTTTCTCCCCACGTTCTGCATTTCTGTCGAAGGCGCGGCGATTCGCTTCTTGCAGGGGCAGGTTCAAAGCCGTCGGCAGCTCCATAAGACAGGGCAACGCATGTGACTTTCCCCTCTACAATGAGCCCAGCTGCTCTTCTCCCCGGAGAGCTGATGTTGTGTTTGCAGGGTCACGTTGGCAGCAGGTGGAGTGGCAAGCTCAGGTGCTTCGCAGGGCTGAGCTGTGCCAGCATTGCTCCCTCTCCTTCCTTCCCGTTACTCCAAGGGTGTCTTTTACCCTTCTCTCTGCACAGCAGATGATTTTCAAAGGGCACATACATAGATCCAGGGTTCTGTGTGTGTACGACCTTCCACAAAAGTGCTGCTGAATGCGATAGGTTAAAGGTAAAGGGACCCCTGGCCATTAGGTCCAGTCGTGGCCGACTCTGGGGTTGCGGCACTCATCTCGCCGAAGGAGCCGGCATACAGCTTCCGGGTCATGTGGCCAGCATGACTAAGCTGCTTCTGGCAAACCACAGCAGCGCACAGAAACGCCATTTACATTCCCGCTGGAGTGGTACCTATTTATCTACTTGCACTTTGACGTGCTTTCAAACTGCTAGGTTGGCAGGAGCAGGGACCAAGCAACGGGAGCAGCTACCAAATCAAGAATCTGTCCTCCAATTTTTATTATTATTTTATTTTAAGAAGGTGGCATTTCTGTAGCCCTGAAGATGGCAGCATGATGTGTGAAAGTACCGTATTTTTCTGTGTTAAAGAGGTTTTTTAAAATTAAACTATCATATTAAAATGTGGGGCTCGTCTTATACACGGATAGTGCGTCTGAGGGACGTGTTATATGTTCCTTCCGGGACCCGGAGACCCTCCGCGGCAATTGGGTGTGTTATTGGTGGCTGTGGCAAGGGCTGGGCTTGATTGGCTGTTGGTGCGGCAACTGGGCAGGCGAGGTGACAGTGGATAGGTGGCATTTGCGATGACGCGTGCGAGTGGCAGTGTAGGTCACGCAGGCGAGCAAGCGATTTTCCGCAATCCCCCCCTAAAAAAAATATCTCAGCAACTCTGGGCATTTCCCATTTTCTAAATTTTTACTGTGTCTTATACACAGAAAAATACGGTATGTGGGCAGTGCCTGGTGAAATCTGAAATTGCAGCATCTCCCCCATTGTCTTGGCTTAGGCGTCTCTGCTCTTTAACAAGGCTCCTTGGCCCATGACTTAGTAGAGCAGAACAAATTAAGCAAGAGAAGCAATGGTGCCCATTTGCATAACTTCTACAGGTCATAAGCTTCTGTTTACATCACCGAGTTTCCTGCCTTGATGCACAAGCACAGCAGTAACCAACGGGGTGATCGCTAGATGCTATTGGACTACAGCTCCCATCATCTTTGATTGTTGGCCATGCAGGCTACAGCTGATGGGATTTATAATCACAGAGTTCCAATGGACTCCCGTGGGTCGTCCATCCCCTTCAATGCAGGGGTCCCCCATCGTGGTCCCCCATCCAGTTTGTAACTAGACCAGACCCTGCTTAGCTTTGCAAAAAGCGCTAGCAGTTAGCACGTACAGCCCAGCCCAGATCTTCTAATGCCAAAGGGAGCCAGGGGTTTCTTGTCCTTCCTTTTGCAGGCTTAGAAAATGACAGCGGCCTCTCTGGCTTTTTGTTAACGCAGGGGATACGATCACAGGCGTGAACGGGCTCAATGTGGAGGGGATCCGACACCGTGAAATTGTGGAGATCATCAAAGCGTCTGGGAACGTGCTCAGGTGAGTGTGTGGGAGATTATTTGGGGGGAAGGGCCAGCCGACCCAGAAGGCATTGCTTGTCCACAGGGGTGGCAAAACTGTCCCTAACCAGCCGCCACTAATCAGATTCTTGTCCTGTCCAGGTTAGAGACCTTGTACGGCACTTCCATCCGCAGGGCAGAGCTGGAAGCCCGTTTGCAGTACCTCAAGGTGAGTGATGTTTCCGTGAAGAACACGCAGCAAAACGAACAAAGCAGCACGACGAGCTTGTTTTTATTGAAAGAAGTTCATCAATGCAAACACCTGGCTTGTACAACACAATACAAAACAAAATAGTGAAAATACAGGGAGTGCATGCAGCTGAATGGTTTGACTAGGATAAAGTTTGCAAGTTTTTAGAAAAACGTAGTACAGTGGTAACTTGGTTTACAAACGCTTCAGGTTACAGACTCCGCTAACCCGGAAGTAGTACCTCGGGTTAAGAACTTTACCTCAGGATGAGAACAGAAATTGCGCGGCGGCAGCGGGAGGCCTCATTAGCTAAAGTGGTACCTCAGGTTAAGAACGGACCTCTGGAACGAATTAAGTTCGTAACCAGAGGTACCACTGTACTCATCTTAGTCTCTTTTAAGGCCTACAGGAAACAAAACTGTTCCCTTGTTGGCTTACATTCTGGTTTCCTAGTAAGGGGCTGGCTGCTGTCACCTGGCAAGGTGGGCTACATCTTTCCTGCTGTCGTTCACCCCAGGAGGAAAGACAAAGCCCACCCTCTGGGTGTAGGCAACCGAGGGTGGGCTGCGTCTTTCCTCCAGGATGAACGACCACCCCACGAGGAAAGTGGCAGCGTGCCCGCTCGGGCAAGGGCAGTCAAACGCATAGAGTGTGACCCAGGCTCTGTGTATTTGGCTACTGCTGTCCCCAGCAGAATAAGTCTAAGAGAACCCCCCATCTTGCGCAAGCCGGAGGTGAGGTGGGGTCTCCGTTAGACTTCTTCAGCTGGGAAGCACAAAGCCAGCAGCCGCGACTCACCTCACAGCCAAGCAGGAGCTGTTTAACGGAGCCCCCATCCCACCGCTGGCAGGACAGAGGCTCTGTAAAACAGCTCGGCTGAGGCAAGGGCAGCCAAGCAGTTGAGGGAGGAACAAGTTGTATTGTGTCTTGTTTCTCCCTCTGCACTGGTATGAGGGGCAGACTGCGATGGCGGTTTCACTCAGTATAGCGCTGGCAAAACCACTGCAGCTCCTGTTTCCCTCTAGCTCAGGGGTCAGCAAACTTTTTCAGCAGGGGGCCGGTCCCTCAGACCTTGTGGGAGGCCAGACTATTTTTTTTGGGGGGGGGGGAATGAACGAATTTCTATGCCCCACAAATAACCCAGAGATGCATTTTAAATAAAAGGACACATTCTACTCATGTAAAAACACGCTGATTCCCGGACCGTCCGCGGGCTGGATTTAGAAGGCGATTGGGCCAGATCCGGCCCCCGGGCCTTAGTTTGCTTACCCATGCGAGTCTAGCTTATTTCTCCATCAGCATGCTGGAGGGAATTGGCAACACTGGTGGTTTTACTAGCGATATACTGCCTAGAGAAACCACCATCGCGGTCTGCCCCTCATTACCAGTCCCGGGCGATATATCACCCAGACCTAACATAGCAGGCAGCTGTAGTTTGGTACTGAGAGGCACCCTCATGGCTTTTCCTTTTAACTGCAGCCAGCTGGACCTCTTACATACAATTCAGGGCCAGCATGGTACCCGGCTGTGAATTAGTATTTCCCAGAATCTTTTCTTGTGTCTTTCTTCTCAAAAAAGGGTTGCTGGGCCTTTGTGGCTGGCTGGATAGATGGATCCAGCCATGCCTTCCTCATCCTCAAAGTGGGGGGTGAAGCTCTGTAGCCGATGTATAACCTGCA
The DNA here is from genome assembly GCF_964106645.2 of Podarcis pityusensis. Classification (NCBI taxonomy): domain Eukaryota; kingdom Metazoa; phylum Chordata; class Lepidosauria; order Squamata; family Lacertidae; genus Podarcis; species Podarcis pityusensis. The sequence goes on from NC_138029.1 coordinate 11,565,534, forward strand.
AATTAAATGAGCAAGAATCAGACCCGAAGAACCACTTTTAGACAAGATTAATCAAGCAGATTTTGAAACACAAATGAATACTGGCCTCTCTCTCCATTGCAGCAAACGCTCTATGAAAAATGGGGGGAGTATCGGTCACTGATGGTGCAGGAGCAGCGCTTAGTCCGTGGTGAGTGACAAAGATACATTTGCATAAGCACCACCTGGGCCAGTCTCCTCTGTTCTGGTACCCTCCAGATATTGTGCTACAACCCAACACCCTGAACCGTTGGTGATGCTGGCTGCGGCTGAGGGGAGTCCCAACAGCACCGGAAAGGTGCCAGGTCAAGGCTGATCTAAACCAGAGTTTCCCAATCTTGGGTCTCTAGCTGTTTTTGGACTACAGATCCCATCATCCCTAGCTACCAGGGCCAGTGGTCAGGGATGATGGGAACAGTAGTCCAAAAGCAGATGGAGACCCAAGATTGGGAAACCCTGAGCTAAACCATTTCACATCTGCAAGGAGGAGAAATGGCTGTTTTGAGTGCACACAAAAAGTGCGCACCGACCCCTATCGCCCTCCAGGCTCCAGCAAAAGCAACGTGAAGCCTCTGGAGTGCGGAGGGAGCACTCCCTTTGGGCTTCGCGTTGCTATCACTGAAGCCAAGGAGCCTGCATTCGCTCCATAGGACGCACACACATTTCCCCTTAATTTTTGGAGGGGAAAAAGTGTGTCCTATAGAGCGAAAAATACGGTACTTTCTCCCATGCTCTCGTTAGTGGCTTTTGAATGGACTGGGCTTTGAAAAATTTCTTTGACTGTGATGCACATCTGTCATGGATGCTTCAGCTGAGACTCCTGCATTGCCATAGTCCCTTCCAACTCTGTGATCTGCCCTAACTGTGTCTGGAGGCGGTTGGAGGATGGATGGTGGCTAACAGATTGAGCTTGAATCTTGACAAGGCAGAAGTACTCTTTTGTGGGGGACAGGAAGTGGGCAGGTGTGGAGAACTCTCTGGTCCTGAATGGGGTAACTGTGCCCCTGAAGGACCAGGTGCGCAGCCTGGGAGTCATTTTGGACTCACAGCTGTCCGTGGAGGCACAGGTTAATTCTGTGTCCAGGGCAGCTGTTTACCAGCTCCATCTGGTACGCAGGATGAGACCCTCCCTGCCCGCAGACTCTCTCGCCAGAGTGGTGCATGCTCTTGCTTGGACTACTGCAACACGCTCTACGTGGGGCTACCTTTAAAGGCGACCCAGAAACTACAACTAATCCAGAATGCGGCAGCTAGACTGGTGACTGGGAGCGGCCGCCGAGACCACATAACACCGGTCCTGAAAGACCTACATTGGCTCCCAGTCCATTTCCAAGCACAATTCAAAGTGTTGGTGCTGACCTTTAAAGCCCTAAACGGCCTCAGCCCAGTATACTTGAAGGAGCGTCTCCAACCCCATCGTTCTGCCCGGACACTGAGGTCCAGCGCCGAGGACCTTCTGGTGGTTCCCTCGCTGCGAGAAGCCAAGTTATAGGGAACCAGGCAGAGGGCCTTCTCGGTAGTGGCGCCCACCCTGTGGAATGCCCTCCCATCAGATGTCAAGGAAATAAACAACTATCTGACTTTTAGAAGACATCTGAAGGCAGCCCTGTTTAGGGAAGCTTTTAATGTTTGAAGGATTATTGTATTTTAATATTCTGTTGGAAGCCGCCCAGAGTGGCTGGGGAAACTCAGCCAGATGGACGGGGTATAAATAATAAATTATTATTATTATTATTATTATTATTATTATTATTATTATTAACTGGAACCCTTCTTCCCTGCTAGGGATCGTGGTTAAAGACCCCAGCATCTATGACACCCTGGAATCTGTGCGTTCCTGCCTGTACGGAACTAGGCTGGCTGGAGGCCCTGCTGCCCCTTTTGGGGTGCTGTTGCCAGGATCGGGGAGCACCTACAGCAGCGTGGGCTGCGTCAGCACCGCCACGGAGGAGAGCGAGGATTCAGTCTACCAGACCTGCTTCTTTGACTCTGCCGACTCCCTGGACATTGTCCCCGCAGCTGCCCAGCCCTCGCGCCCGCGCCCAACGCTCACCCGCAGCGCCAGCGTCAAATGCACAAGCAGCAGCAGCAATGGAGTCGCACGGTTCTGGGACAGATCATGCGACCAAAAGAACTCCGCAGCCGCCCCAAGGCCCCGGAAGAGCAAACCGGGGAGCTTCCGCAAGAGACTGCTCAAATTTATCCCCGGGCTGAACCGTTCCCTGGAAGAAGAAGAGAGCCAGTTGTAAAAGGCGATAGCGTCGCGCAAGGGCATTTTTTTTTGGTGGGGTGGGGTGGGGTGGCCGGCAGTCTCAGCTTTTATAAAGTTGGCTAATTTATTTATTTATTTATTCGACCAGCAAAGTGGATTCAAGCACCCCACCAGGTTGGTTCTCGGTGGATTCGAGGCTTCCAATAAGATCCCAAGCACCAGCAATTGTTAGGCTGTGCTTCTTGGGATCCAGGTCGTCGGACAGATCTGGTCACGAACCTCGAGGAGAGAAGCAATGGGGGTGGGGGGGATTAGCTCGGAAGGAAACGCGCCAAATTGTAAAGCCAAAGACGCATGAGTGATCTGGTATTCTTTGTTCCGTGGAAGGATTGTGGGGTTTTTTTTTTAAGAGTTAGATTCTTCCACGGAGCAGGGTCAACCGAATCTGTGAATGCTACTCAGTTTGTTCCTTGCTCTATTGAAAGGGTTAGGTCAGGTTTCCCGAACTTGGGTCTCTAGCTCTTTGGGGAACTACAAATCCCATCGTCCTGCTAGCTACGGATAATGGGAACTGTAGTCCAAGAACAGCAGGAGGCACAAATTTGAGAAAACCTGTGATTCCAGGAAGGGGGGGGTGGAACTGGGAAATGGAGTGCTCCCTCCAGCTCCCAACCAACCAAGGATTAAAGGTGTGGGGGAGACAACACAACAACTTATTGAGAGTTCAGGGTGGCCTGCAGACTGTGGGCTTTGATTTAGGACCGGGAAGATGTATTAGCGGAAACGGCATGTTGACCCTAGGGCATGAAGTAGCATTTGAGGTAAATATAAAAGGTAGAGTTAGAGGAGAGCCCAGACCTGGGGTAATAATGGATTTTGGTGGGGAGGGGCTTTAAAAAAACTGCAGTATGTGGTGTTTGGTGGCAGACCTTGAACCAAGGGAAGAGCTTAGGCCCAGGGTCCTTCAGCATTAAGTCTCCACATCCCTGTGAATATCTGTCAGTGTTGGAGAAATACCAAATTAAATTAGGTAGGCCCTAGTAGGCCCCCAACTATCTGTGGCAGCAAATATCTTGTCACGTACTGCAATGGCTTTTCTAATATCGAAAATCTGGCAGCAACGTATGGGAATCCCTTTTCCCACCCCACCCTGGAGTTCTGTGCAATTGTGGTTTTTCTTTTGAGCTGCTGATCTCTCTCTTTAATCTCAGAGGAGGCCTCTTCCACCAGCCACATCCCGCCCGTCTCGTCACCTCAGGAGGCCGGATTCCTCCTCCAGTACTTTAAAAAAGAAGAAGCTGATGCTTTTATACTTTTTGTCTTGATATTTTATACAGTGGCTTTTTAAAGGAGGCGAAGGGCTACTACGGCAAAGGGCTACGACGTTTGTTGTTTTGTGTTCTCCCTGTCAGCCACGTTAAAGGCTTTCTCTAGCTACCAGGAAATAAGAGCAAAACGTCTGCTGAGGAACCCCAGTTTGGGGGTTTGTTTCGGTTTTAGGCTCCATCTCCTCAGAGCCTTTAAGAGGATCCCTGTCGCTTGCCCTTCTGAACTACTGGGTCCCTGAGAAATGGAAGCCAGGCGGAGTGAATGTCTTAACAGGGTGGCATTATTCCTGTAAGAGCTTTACTTCTCGTTCAAAGCAATGTTCTGGTTATAAAAGCAATCAAAAAGGGAACTTTCTTCTTCTTTTTTTGCAACTCTAGCTCAACCTTATCTGAGGAAGTAGCTGCAGGAAGGGGGAGGCGGGTGACACGGCGTAAAAGAACAGGCAAAGTTGCATATTTGTATCTCAAAAAGAGATGCCAAACCTTTAAGCTAGGACAGGCGATTGCTGTTACTGAGTACACCCAATATATGCAAAAAAAGTGACCCAAGTAAAGGGGAGTGAGCTCTTTTTGGACAAACATGCCCCCATGGTTTCAGGTGTTAACTTGTTCTCTTTTGATAAAACATAGTAAAGACTTTTTGCAATCAAGTCGTGGTGGCGAGTCTCATTTTGCACCGGCTACAAGTTCTCCGTCGTCTGTCTGAACTAGCTTCCCTGAGAAACTTACCGTATTTTTCGCTCCATAAGACGCACTTTTTTCCTCCAAAAAAGTAAGGGGAAATGTGAGTGCGCCTTATGGAGCGAATGGCACTGCGCAGAGAGGTAGAGCTGCGCAGCCCCCCTTCAGCGAAGCGGGAGGAAAAGAAGAAGAAGAGTTTGGATTTGATATCCCGCTTTATCACTACGCTAAGGAGTCTCAAAGCGGCTACCATTCTCCTTTCCCTTCCTCCCCCACAACAAACACTCTGTGAGGTGAGTGGGGCTGAGAGACGTCAGAGAAGTGTGACTGGCCCAAGGTCACCCAGCAGCTGCATGTGGAGGAGCGAAGACGCGAACCCGGTTCACCAGATTACGAGACTCTTAACCACTACACCACACTGGCTCTCAGGAATGGAGGAGGAACGGAGCCCCTTCTGTTCCTCCTCCCGCTTCACTGAAGGGGCGCTGCGCAGCTCTCCCTCTCTGCACAGCGCCGCTCCTGCGAAGGAGAGGCGCTGCGCAGAGAGGGAGAACTGTGCAGCGCCCCTTCAGCGATGCACCCAGGTGAGGCTGCGCGCGGTTATCCCAGAAGCCAGGACAGCCACACAGTATCCCAGAAGCCAGATCTGGCTTCTGGGATTCAGAATAATTTTTTCTTGTTTTCCTCCTCCCAAATCTAGGTGCGCCTTATGGTCTGGTGCGCCTTGTGGTCTGGTGCATCTTATGGAGCGAAAAATACGGTATGTTTTCCAGACAGATCTTCAGACTTCATGGATAGCCAAAGCAGCAAACAGTCGCTGCTCCCCAAACCTGAGCAGTACTTGTCAAACTTTTGACAACAGCCAAGCGCAGTTGGGCGTCAAGGCGTGGGAGAAGCAGATGGATCTTTTCTCCTGCTGTCCGAGCTTTTGAGCCATCCCAGCTGGGTGCTGGAGGCCCACCCAAGCCAGTAATTCAGCATTTCCTCAGTACTGCTGAGTCCAAGCTTTTGCTTCCCTGCGGGTTTGGTTTGTTCCGTGTTCTGAGGCAGGGTGTGCCCCAGCTGCCTTGTTCCGTTCCTGTCCCTTGCGGTCACCCTTAATTGCATAGGGAACCGTCCTGCCTGGCCCAAAATAAACCCAGATCAGAGGCAACTCTTGTTTAACTTTGGAAAGAGCAGGTGCTATGTGGCCTCTCTATGGAAGCATTAATCACCCTTCCCCTTCAGCTAGCTTCTTCTACAGAGTTACAAGGCTGCAGCCGGTTTCTCGACCGGCTTTTAATAATAATAATAATAATTTTTATTTATACCCCCGCCCTCCCCAGCCAAGGCCGGGCTCAGGGCAGCTAACAAGCAATAATAAAAACAAGTTGAATGAATACAACTTAAAAACAAGATTAAAATACAACATTAAAATATTGAAACAGTAAAATATTAAAATGTTAAAATGCAGCCTCATCACAGGAAGAGAAAGGAAAAAGAGGGGGAGGGAATCAAACTGGCTCCAAGCCAAAGGCCAGGCGGAACAACTCTGTCTTACAGGCCCTGCGGAAAGAAATCAGATCCTACAGGGCCCTGGTCTCATGAGACAGAGCGTTCAGTGTTGAAAAGGCCCTGGCTCTGGTTGAAGCTAATCTTAACTTCCTTAGGGCCCGGGACCACTAGGGTGTTGCTCGGTGGTGCATACCGGGAGAGGCGGTCCCGTAGGTACGAGGGTCCTAGGCCGTGAAGGGCTTTAAAGGTCAAAAGCAGCACCTTAAATCTGACCCTGTACTCCACCAGGAGCCAGTGCAGCTGGTAAAGCACTGGGTGAATATGCTCCCATGGCGGAGACCCCATGAGGAGCCTCGCTGCAGCATTCTGCACCCGCTGGAGTTTCTGGGACAGCTTCAAGGGCAGCCCCGCGTAGAGCGAATTACAGTAGTCAAGCCTGGAGGTGACCTTTTGAAATGCTCGGCAGGTCGAGCAACACACACATAGGAAGGTAATGGTCTCCAAAGTCCTAAGCAGTTTTAGAGCTTTAGACAATTACTCTGAAGTGTGCTCAACTTGAAAAAGATTGCCTTATCCCTGGAAGCTGTGGGGAAGACAGAAAAATGGGGCTTTCTATGTGAGTGTCTGGAGGCAGTTGGAGGATGGATGCAGGTTAATGGATTTGGGTTAAATCCTGACAAGACAGAAGTACTATTGGGGGGGCACTCCATGGTCCTGAATGGGGTAACTGTGCCCCTGTGTCATTTTGGACTCACAGTTGTCCATGGAGGCGCAGGTCAATTCTGTGTCCAGGACAGCAGTCTACCAGCTCCATCTGGTATGCAGGCTGAGACCCTACCTGCCCGCAGACTGTCTCGCCAGAGTGGTGCATGCTCTAGTTATCTCCCGCTTGGACTACTGCAACGCGCTCTATGGGGGGCTACCTTTGAAGGTGACTCGGAAACTGCAATTAAACCAGAATGCGGCAGCTAGACTGGTGACTCGGAGTGGCCGCTGAGACTATATAACACCAGTCCTGAATGACCTACATTGGCTCCCAGTACGTTTCTGAGCAAAATTTAAAGTGTTGGTACTGACCTTTAAATCCCTAAACGGCCTTGGCCCAGTATACCTGAAGAAGCGTCTCCACCCCCATCGTTCAGCCTGGACACTGAGGTCCAGCTCCGAGGGCTTTCTGGTGGTTCCCTCACTGTGAGAACTGAGGTTACAGGGAACCAGGCGGAGGGCCTTCTCAGTGGTGGCGCCCGCCCTGTGGAACGCCCTCCCGTCAGATGTCAAGGAAATAAACAACTATCTGACTTTTAGAAGACATGTGAAGGCAGCCCTGTATTGGGAAGTTTGTTTAATGTTTTATTATGTATTTATATACAGTGGTGCCCCGCAAGACGAATGCCTCGCAAGACGGAAAACCCGCTAGACGAAAGGGTTTTCCGTTTTTGAGTTGCTTCGCAGGACGAATTTCCCTATGGGCTTGCTTCGAAAGACGAAAATGTCTTGCAAGTCTTGAGATTTTTTTTTCGCTTTTTGCCCCCTTTATCTAACCTGCTAAGCCTTTAATAGCCTTTAATAGCCTTTTAGCAGCTAATCCGCTAAGCCTTTAAGCCTTTAATAGCCGCTAAACCGCTAATAGCGCTAATCCGTTAAGCCGCTAATAGGGTTGCTTCGCAAGACGAAAAAACCGCTAGACGAAGACTCTCACGGAACGGATTAATTTCGTCTTGCGAGGCACCACTGTATCTTGGGAGCTGCCCAGAGGGGCTGGGGCAAGTCAATCAGATGGGCAGGGTACCATTATTATTATTATTATTATTATTATTATTATTATTATTTTATTTATTTATTTTTATTTGCAGGCTCTTTCACAATTTTGGAACTATCAATTAAAAGGCCAAGCTCCAAGCCCAGGACGAGAGGACTTGTGTCCAGATGCTGTTGGATTACAACTCCCAGCAGCCTAGTCAGTGTCAGGGATGATGGGAATTGCAGTTTAGCAACATCAGGAGAACCAATAGCTTTCCACCTCTGGTGCAAGCCTGGGTAGATCAGTATGAGCCTTCACCAACATGGTTCCTGCCAGATGTTTTCAACCACAACCTCCATCAGCTCCAGACAGTGGAGCTGATGGGAGTTACAGTCCCAGGTACCTGCAAGGCACTGGCTGGTGAAAGCTGCTCTGGAGCCACAATTTCTTGGCCTACCCAGACCTGAAAGCAACTGAAGCTGGAACCATTCACATGATACATTTAATGATGCCACTTGTGGCTTCCCCCAAATAATTCTGGGAATTGTAGTTTAAGGGTGCTGAGAATTGTTAGGAGGCTCTTATTGCTACCATTTCAAGAGTTCCCGGGGAAGAGGAATTGGTGATTAAACCACTATGAGAATTGTACCTCTGAGGGGAATATGGGTCTCCCAGAACTCACAGCACCCTTAAACTATAGCTCCCAGGATTCTTTGGGGGAAAGCTAGGACGAAAGTGCTTTAAATGTGTGGTGCGAAAGAGGCCACCATTAAACAGGATTGGGTCCGATCACTGCCTAGGCACTTGGCCAAATGTACACTCAAGTTCCATAACAAATATGGGATGTCAGTGTAGTCAATTAAATACCCTGCCTAAGGGTTATAAGAAAGATATAACCCAGCTTGAGCCACATAGGATACAAATGTGATAAAACTGCTCTAGATGAAAAGAGAAGAGTCTCTGATTATAAGATTGCTTCTCCAATACTTCCAGAGCACCAACGGCAAAATGATTATTTGAGTGTGTTTATATAATCTCATAAGTGCTTATTGCCAGTTTTTTTGGCCCTGTCCACCCATCTGCAGAAAAGGGCAAAAACCACATAAAACACGACTTTAGGAGCTCGTGACAAAAAATGCAGAGAGTCAAAGGGGGAAAGGAAACTTTCCACATCAGCTACACTAATTCTGCTAAATGACAGCAATAAATCTTCATTTTAGGGTGAATTTGCCTTAGCCAAAGAATTTCATGCAGATTGTACTAAGTTCCACAGTGGCTCTTTTAAACAAATTAACAATGCAACTCCTGCGTGTGCCTATGGGAAAGTATTCCCAACTGTGTTCAACAAGGCTACTCCCAAGTTTAGTGCAGACCCCAACAACAGAACAGAACCATTTCCAAATAGTGTCCCCCAGCAGACCAAAAAACGATCTCTTGCGAGAGGGGCATCATTCCCAGAGGTAGAGAAGGGACTGGAGCTATCAGCAGTGCTTGGGTGTAATTAAGATTCTATAGCCTTGGGCTAGAACGGCACAGTATCTTGGCAAATGCGATTACGAGCTTTCGGCGCTGTGGGTTAAACCACAGAGCCTAGGACTTGCCAATCAGAAGGTCGGCGGTTCAAATCCCCGCGACGGGGTGAGCTGCTGTTGCTTGGTCCCTGCTCCTGCCAACCTAGCAGTTCGAAAACACATCAAAATGCAAGTAGATAAATAGGTACCACTCTGGCGGGAAGGTAAACGGCGTTTCCGTGTGCTGCTCTGGTTCGCCAGAAGCGGCTTAGTCATGCTGGCCACATGACCCAGAAGCTGTACGCCGGCTTCCTCGGCCAGTAAAGCGAGATGAGCGCCGCAACCCCAGAATCATCCATGACTGGACCTAATGGTCAGGGGTCCCTTTACATGGCTCAGCAGCCAAGCATCTGCTCTGCCTAGCAATGGCCCCAAGTTTACCTGCTTGGTAGCTCCTGGAAAGGCTGCAAAAGACTCTTGTCTGAAACCCTGTAGGTCCACCTGAGACCCAGGTAGCAAAGGCCAGGAATGGAGAACCTGTGGCCTTCCCAGTGTTCAGCCATCAACTAGCATGGGCCATGCTCCAGGATGAGCAACAACTGGAGAACCAACATGTTCTGCGCTCCTGACATTGACAACCCTGACCTAGATTGACGCAGTGGCCCAACTCTGTATTAAGAAATTGTCTAGTATTCCAAATGCGAAGGCTACTTCTTGCTGTTGTTAGCCGCCCATCTGACTGAGTTGCTGCCACTCTGGGCGGCTCCCAATAAAATTGTTGTTATTGTTGTTTAGTCTTTTAGTCGTGTCTGACTCTTCGTGACCCCGTGGACCAGAGCACGCCAGGCACTCCTGTCTTCCACTGCCTCCTGCAGTTTGGTCAAACTCATGCTGGTAGCTTCGAGAACACTGTCCAACCATCTTGTCCTCTGTCGTCCCCTTCTCCTTGTGCCCTCCATCTTTCCCAACATCAGGGTCTTTTCCAGGGAGTCTTCTCTTCTCATGAGGTGGCCAAAGTATTGGAGCCTCAGCTTCAGGATCTGTCCCTTCCAGTGAGCACTCAGGTCTGATTTCCTTCAGAATGGATAGGTTTGATCTTCTTGCAGTCCATGGGACACTCAAGAGTCTCCTCCAGCACCATAATTCAAAAGCATCAATTCTTCGGCAACCAGCCTTCGTTATGGTCCAGCTCTCACTTCCATATATCACTACTGGGAAAACCATAGCTTTAACTATACGGACCTTTGTTGCCAACAAAATATTAAATATTAAAAGCACAATAAAACCTCAACCATTAAAAACTTCCCTGAACAAGACTGACCAGATGTCTTCTAAAAGTCAAATAGTTGTTTCTCTGTTTGACAACTGATGGGGAGGGCGTTCCACAGGGCAGATGCCAGTGTGGTGTAGTGGTTAAGAGCAGTGGACTCGTAATCTGGGGAACCGGGTTCGTGTCTCCGCTCCTCCACATGCAGCTGCTGGGTGACCTTGGGCTAGTCACACTTCTCTGAAGTCTCTCAGCCCCACTCACCTCACAGAGTGTTTGTTGTGGGGTAGGAAGGGAAAGAAGATTGTTAGCCACTTTGAGACTCCTTTGGGTAGTGATAAAGCGGAATATCAAACCAAATGCTTCTTCTTCTTCTACCCAGAAGGCCCTCTGCCTTGACTAACCCCACCCAAGCTTGCCAATCCCCTGGCAATGCCTTCCAGGTCATTCTCCATTCCATCTTCATTCCAGTTTGGGATCCATGGTGGATGGGTGGCTAAAACTACACCTGTGAGGTGTTTCTGGAGTCTAGGTGGGGAAGAACTTCCATCCTTCTTTGTGCAAGAGTAAGTAACATCGGGTTGGGGATATTGCAGACCCTCCAAGTGTCCCTATTTTCCAGGAACAGATTGACAGAAGCCACCCTGGATTCTGATTTGATCCCAGAATGTCCTGCTTTTCTTTAGGATGTCCCTATTTCCATTGGGAAAACATTGGAGGGTATGGAGTTGTCCAGCTCCAGAGCCATCTGAAGACAGCCCTGCATAGTTTTTGAAAAGTTTTTATTGTGTTTTTATGTACAGTGGTACCTCAGGTTAAGTACTTAATTCGTTCCGGAGGTCCGTACTTAACCTGAAACTGTTCTTAACCTGAAGCACCACTTTAGCTAATGGGGCCTCCTGCTGCTGCTGTGCTGCTGGAGCACAATTTCTGTTCTCATCCTGAAGCAATGTTCTTAACATGAGGTAATATTTCTGGGTTAGCGGAGTCTGTAACCTGAAGTGTATGTAACCTGAAGCGTATGTAACCCGAGGTACCACTGTATGTTGGAAGCCACCCAGAGTGGCTAGGAAAACCCAGTCAGAGTGGCGGGGTATAAACAGCAAAATTATCATCATCATCATCATCGCTGAATAGCACGTCCCTATTTTCATCAGAGAAAGTTGGAGCGTATGATATTGTTGGCCTTTTAACATCCTGATTTGCCCCCCTTTGAAGCTGCAAATAGGCAGGACCTTTTCTTTCCTCCCAGTGGCCCCCCCCCCCAATATTCATCCTTCTGCCAAGGGCACTCAGCAAACTAACTAATTGGCTGTGTTTCGGAGGGGTGTGGGGGCTGCTAAGGCTTGATCTTGGGCCTGGCTTACTTGAATGAAAGCACAAAGACACACTCACCATCTGTCACCTGGCAGGTTGAGACCGACTTCCACTTGTTCAGAGAAAAACACACACATTTAGCTGGGTGGGTGGGGAGCTCTCAGCAAAAACCCTTCCCACTAACAATCACCATACATCTGGGAATAAGAACACAGAGTCCCAGGTTCTGCAAATCCCTTTTAATGTAGGGGGCAGAATCTGAAACTAACCCCTTCCATCTCAATTACAGTGGTACCTTGGTTCTCAAACTTAATCCATTCCGGAAGTCCATTCCAAAATCAAAGTGTTCCAAAACCAAGGCGCGATTTCCCATAGAAAGTAATGCAAAATGCATTAATCCATTCCAGACTTTTAATATAAAACAGCGGTGTAACATGATTTTTGCTATCTAACGAGACCATTGATCCATAAAAAGAAAGCGGTAGACAATGTACTGCAGTCACACAATCAATCAGTAGCTGAACTGGGCTCCACACAGTCACAAAAACAAAACAAAAAGAGCCGCAAAAATGAAAACACAAAATAGCAAAAACAGACAGACCTCAGCGTAACACTCAAATCGTCAGCGTAACACTCAAAACGGAAGTGTGGCACTCAAAACGGAGCACGTTCGGCTTCCAAAAAAAGTTCGCAAACCGGAACGCTTACTTCCGGGTTTGCAGTGTTTGGGTTCCAAGTTGTTTGAGTACCAAGGCGTTTCAGAACCAGGGTACCACTGTAGGGGCTGCCAACTTTTCTGCAAGCCCTTGTTGCTCTGCCTTTAGTGACCAGCTGAAGATAGGCAGAAATCAGCAGGTGAATCTTTTTTCTTCTTTTTTTATGTCAAAGACCTTAGCAGGTGCTAATCATTACTGCTTCTGCTGTGGAAAAGCATAAACGGCTGATTTCTGCACTTCATGCTGTATTAAAGGTACACGGAGCAGCCTTTGTTTTTTCCTGATCATCTGGGAAATCTAACTCCAATTAGTCCCTAACTTCAAAATACAGCTACAGAAATACTCCGCCCCCCTAAAAATAAATAAAACCAGAGCCTCAGTTTTGAGGAGGTCCCCTCTGCAAACTACCATCTGGAGGGGCAACCTTAGGCAGCAACTTACACATAACCAAAAACCTTGCACATCTAGAAATAATTAGCATTCGAAATAAGTACTGTAAGTAGAAATGCAATATTTCTCACCATATTAGGGAAGACTGCAACCCAGGGTGTGGGGTGTTGATGGGGAACATCAAGGATCCTGCTCTGTATTCCTCTGCCATCTTCATCTTTAAATCAGAAACTTGTACCAGCCAGTCCTTTGAACCAAGGACTGTCCTTTAGAAACTGGATGCATGCAATGTCCTCTCTCTGCCTATGGACAGCCAATCCTCCTCCTTTGTGGATGAGCCCTGTTGTTAAATGGCAGCAACAGAAGCCCAGTGAAAGCAGTACTGCTTGGAAGCCACAGTTTTAATTTCCCACAATGCCTCTGACGTAGCATTGCTCTGGGGCATTGTGGGAAATTTAAAGAGCCCTTTCCAACCCGGGGTGGGGAATTGAAGAGCAGTCACCGCCAGTGGACTCTACACCAATGCTGTGGATCCTAAAACCCTTCTGGGATGCTGCATAAAAAAAATCAGGGCTACAGTGGCGCCTCGCAAGATGAAAATAATCCGTTCCGCGAGTCTCTTCGTCTAGCGGTTTTTTCGTCTTGCGAAGCAACCCCATTAGCGGATTAGCGCTATTAGCGGTTTAGTGGCTATTAAAGGCTTAGCGGCTTAGCGGCTAAAAGGCTAAAGGGGGGGGAGCGAAAAAAATCTCAAGACTCGCAAGACATTTTCGTCTTGCGAAGCAAGCCCATAGGGAAATTCGTCCTGCGAAGCGCATCGAAAAACGGAAAACCCTTTCGTCTAGCGGGTTTTTCGTCTTGCGAGGCATTTGTCTTGCGGGGCACCACTGTATTTCTAAATATCATTGAATTGCAAAATTCAGCTGCATGGGTATTCCCTGATTACTTGGTCATTGGTCACAGCTGAATGGAGAATTAGCTACATCGGAAAGAAACCTGCTTAGAGTCAAAGAATATTTAACCATGGCATTAATATCTGGGGTATGTGAAGCAGCTTTGAGTGCTACTAGGAGTTTTTCAAATCAGTCCTGACAAATCCTCCTGCTATTTCACCCTTTTCAGGGGACACATCTCATTGCACTTAGCTAGAATGTACTCCAGGACAGCAACAGCCCTACATTTGGGGGGGGGGCGCTCCTGAAGCTTCAACTGCATTGGAGTCCCCTTTGCAACCTGCAACAAACGAGGCATGGGTTACCACTGTTATCTTCTTCCACGGAGTTGTTCCCCGACAGATCGCTGCAACTTTACAACATCTGTGCTACTGGCTCTCAGACTTTGGGATTGTTGAAATATATACAGTGGTACCTCGGGTTAAGAACTTAATTCATTCTGGAGGTCCGTTCTTAACCTGAAACTGTTCTTAACCTGAAGCACCATTTTAGCTACTGGGGCCACCTGCTGCCGCCAGAGCACGATTTCTGTTCTCATCTTGAAGCAAAGTTCTGAACCCGAGGTACTATTTCTGGGTTAGCGGAGTCTGTAACCTGAAGCGTATGTAATCCGAGGTACCACTGTACAACAAAGAATTCATCAACTTGAGTCGCGTGACTCAAATTGGGTCTACTAGACACCCTCAATTTTAAGCAATGTGAACTAAAGTTGTTTCTGGGGCCCTTCCGGGATTAAAGGCCCAAAAGCTCAGAGCCTTCAAATGTCCCTTTTTTCCAGGGACAGTCCTGGAGCTGTTCTGGTTTCTGATTTGATCCTATAATGCCCCACTTTTCTTTAGGAAGTCCTTGTTTTCATCAGAGAAATGTTGGAAGGTATGGAATAGGACATCCACAGGGCTTTTTTTCAGCCGGAACTCACCGGGACTCAGTTCTGGCACCATTGCCATTATAAGAGAACAAGGGAGGTTCATGGTGCGTTCTGGCACCTCCTTTTCCAGAAAAATAGCACTGGACATCCTTTTTTGATTGGAGAAATGTTGGAGGGTATGGAAGCCATAGCTGTCAACTTTTCCCTTTTTTTAAGGGAAATTCCCTTATTCCGAATAGGATTCCTCGCAAGAAAAGGGAAAAGTTGACAGCTATGTATGGAAGCTTACATACACGAGGGACACGGGTGGCGCTGTGGGTTAAACCACAGAGCCTAGGACTTGCCGATCAGAAGGTCGGCGGTTCGAATCCCCGCGATGGGGTGAGCTCCCGTTGCTCGGTCCCTGCTCCTGCCAACCTAGCAGTTCAAAAGCACGTCAAAGTGCAAGTAGATAAATAGGTATCGCTCCAGTGGGAAGGTAAACGGCGTTTCCGTGCGCTGCTCTGGTTCGCCAGAAGCGGCTTAGTCATGCTGGCCACATGACCTGGAAGCTGTACGCCGGCTCCCTCGGCCAATAAAGCGAGATGAGCGCTGCAACCCCAGAGTCGGCCACGACTGGACTTAATGGTGAGGGGTCCCTTTACCTTTTTATGGAAGCTTAAGCTTCATTATAGAACCATACAGTTGGAAGGGACCTTGAGGATCATCTCGTCCAGCTCCGGAAACCAATGTCCCCACTGTGGAAGGACGTGTGGATCCAGAATTGGCCTCCACAGTCACTTACGGACTCACCGTTAAAACCATGTTTATGGAAGACAATCTTACATGGTTAAGAGTGATCGCCAAAGAAGAAGAACGTAGAAATATGCAGCTGTCCCATAGTTTAGTTTATACTAAAAAAATGTACTAAAAAAATTATGGTGCTGGAGGAGACTCTTGAGAGTCCATGGACTGCAAGAAGATCAAACCTATCCATTCTGAAGGAAATCAGCCCTGAGTGCTCACTGGAAGGACAGATCCTGAAGCTTAGGCTTCAATACTTTGGCCACCTCATGAGAAGAGAAGACTCCCTGGAAAAGACCCTGATGTTGGGAAAGATGGGGGGGCACAAGGAGAAGGGGACGATAGAGGACGAGATGGTTGGACAGTGTTCTCGAAGCTACCAGCATGAGTTTGACCAAACTGCAGGAGGCAGTGGAAGACAGGAGTGCCTGGCGTGCTCTGGTCCACGGGGTCACGAAGAGTCGGACACGACTAAACGACTAAACAACAACAACAAAATGTAGTATAAACACTGATAACTGGGAAACACTGGCCTGCGAGCGCTCCAGTTGGAGAACAGCCTTTACCAAAGGTGTCATGGGTTTTGAAGACGCTTGAACTCAGGATGAAAGGGGGAAACGTGCTAAGAGGAAGTCACACTTGGCAAACCCTCAGTGTGATCAACTCCCGCCTGGAAACCTATGTCCCCACTGTGGAAGGACGTGTGGATCCAGAATTGGCCTCCACAGTCACTTACCGACTCACTTTTAAAACCATGTTTATGTAAGACATGGGTAGGCAAACTAAGGCCCAGGGGTCGGATCTGGCCCAATCCAGCCCACGGACGGTCCGGGAATCAGCGTGTTTTTACATAAGTAGAATGTGTGCTTTTATTTTAAATGCATCTCTGGGTTATTTGTGGCACATAGGAATTTGTTCCATTTCCCCCCCAAAATATAGTCCAGCCCCCCACAAGGTCTGAGGGACAGTTGACTGCCCCCCTGCTGAAAAAGTTTGCTGACCCCTGATGTAAGACAATCATACTTGACTACAAGTGATTGCCAAAGAATAATAATGCAGGAATATGCAGCTGTCCCATATGGGGTTCGAACCTGCAACCTTGGGCATTATCAGTACCATGCTTGAACCAACTGATTTACATAGTAGATCCACCCCGGGTCCTGAATACAGAAATAAGTCTGCAAAAAGCCCTGAGGTGGTGGCTTCAGATCCCTGGACAAAGTTTCTCCCATCACAGTGCCGTGTGAGCAGAAGCAACACATTTGCCCCAACATTCCCTCCCATGCAACTGAATGGGTACTTTCCATTTAGCATTTAAAACAAGAAGGAAGGGCTGTCGTACATGCGTATAGAGCATGCTTTGCATGCAAAAAGGCCGAAGTTCAATTCCTTGTGTCTACAGGTAAAAAGGGACGCGGGTGGCGCTGTGGGTTAAACCACAGAGCCTAGGACTTGCCGATCAGAAGGTCGGCGGTTCGAATCCCCGCAACAGGGTGAGCTCCCGCTGCTCGGTCCCTGCTCCTGCCAACCTAGCAGTTCGAAAGCACGTCAAAGTGCAAGTAGATAAATAGGTACCTTCCGGCGGGAAGGTAAACGGCGTTTCCGTGCGCTGCTCTGGTTCGCCAGAAGCGGCTTAGTCATGCTGGCCACATGACCCGGAAGCTGTACACCAGCTCCCTCAGCCAATAAAGCAAGATGAGCGCCACAACCCCAGAGTCGGCCACAACTGGACCTAATGGTCAGGGGTCCCTTTACAGGTAAAATAATAATAAAAAGATAAAGGACTCCTGGACGGTTAAGTCCACTCAAAGGCGACTTTGTTGTGGCACTCTTCTTGCTTCAAGCCGAGGGAGCTGGCGTTTGTCCACAGAAAAGCTTTCTGGGTCATGTGGCCAGCAGGACTAAACCACTTCCGGTGCAACAGAGCACCATGACGGAAGCCAGAGAGCATGGAAACGCTGTTTACCTTCCCGCTGGAGTGGTACCTATTTATTTACTTGCACTGGCCTGCTTTCGAATTGCTAGGTTGGCAGGAGCTGGGACAGAGCAGCAGGAGCTCACCCCGTCGCGGAGATTTGAACCGCCAACCTTCTGATTGGCAAGCCCAAGAGGCTCAGTGGTTTAGACCACAGTGCCGCCCGCGTCCCTAACCTCAAAAGTCTTCTGCCTGAACCCCTGGAGAGCTACTATCAGTCATTGCAGACAACTACTGAGCTAGGGCCTGATGTGATATAAGACATCTTCCTGGGCACCTGTATGACAACAAGAAACTGCCTGCTTTAGTAAGCAGCACACGAGTCTTTTGGCCACCTGTCGCAGCCACGGGTAGTGTTATTGCCTGAGGCTAGGGCTGGTTCTCGGTTGATGAGCTTACATAGCAGGTGGGTTGTTGCGAGGGTGAAGAGCAGGTCAGGATGAAGGCCTTAATTGTTGCTGGGTAATCACACAATCTGCAGCTGGCGGAGTTTGGAGAGGCAAGGGGCTGGCTCTATAAATAGGAGTCACGCCATTAGGAACAAGCAGGTGTTGCTGTTATCTCAATGCTCACCTGGCCCTGGTTGTCATAGTACCTGGAGCCTGGCGGTTCAACGATATTCCTGCAGCACGACTCCTGTAACCTAAGCGAAGAGGAAATAACGTGAGCAGCAAGCTGGGTGACCACGCAAGGACTGAGGCAGAAGGAGTGCCAACTTTGTCTCTGGCAAAGCATCTCTTCCTCTAACAGCAGCCCAATAGGCTGGAATTCTGTGGGTGAAACCTCGGGGCCATCTCCATGCCAGCGGAGGTTTTACCTGCTAGATTTCTGCAGTTGAGGCATGTGTGTTATTTATTTACTTATTGAATTTCTATACCGCCCTATACCCGGGGGTCTCAGGGCAGTTCGCAGAATAAAATCAAATATATAAAACCACAAAACATGTACCTTCTGGACCGCCTCTCCTGGTATGCGCCGTGGAGGACCTTAAGGTCCACAAATGACAACATTTTTGGAGGTCCCAGGTCGCAAGGTGGTTAGATTGGTCTCAACTAGGGCCAGGGCCTTTTCAGTACTGGCCCCAACTTGGTGGAACACTCTGTCACAAGAAACTAGGGCCCTGCGGGACTTGACATCTTTCCGCAGGGTCTGCAAGACAGAGCTGTTCTGCCTGGCCTTTGGTTTGGACTCAGTCTGACACTTATTTTTTCCCTCCCCTTATGGTTTTGATCTATGGGCTACTTTTAAAACGAGGCTGCATTTTAAATTGCATTTTAACCTGTATTTTAAATTGGTTCTTTTCCTATTATGATTTTACTGTAATTTTACTGGTGTTAGCCGCCCTGAGCCCGGCTCTGGCTGGGGAGGGCAGGGTATAAATAAAATTTATTATTATTATTATTAAGCAACAACCCAATAGCCCCCCAAAAAACAAAACAAAACACATTTTAAAGGGGCTTTACATCTATTGATTGCACTTAGAAGCAAAATGCATTGACAAAGATATATAAATAACATTCAGTAAATCTTTACAATGTAGGACACATCATAAAAACTGATCCATTGCAAAATAAACATCATGTAAATAAAATATATCAATATTTTCTTAAATTGCTCCAGTAAAGTATAACATCCTACACTTCAGAATTCAAACATAAACCTTCTGTCTGGCTAGCCTTTTGCCATAACCTTATATACCGTATTTTTCGCTCTATAAGACGCACCAGACCATAAGACGCACCTAGTTTTTGGAGGAGGAAAACAAGAAAAAAATATTCTGAATCTCAGAAGCCAGAACAGCAAGAGGGATCACTGCGCAGTGAAAGCAGCAATCCCTCTTGCTGTTCTGGCTTCTGGGATAGCTGCGCAGGCTGCATTTGCTCCATAAGACGCACAGACATTTCCCCTTACTTTTTAGGAGGGAAAAAGTGAGTCTTATAGAGCAAAAAATACGGTAAATATTTTTAGTTTAATCAATTATACCACACATCCCAATCTGCTATTGAAAGCCATTATTAATTTTTCATTCATTATGTAAAAATCATTTCTACTTTCACATCCTGCCTTTCCTTCATCACGGGACTCAAAGTGGCAATCCATGGGATTCCCTGCACCTGTTGGACTTCTGCCTGGTGGCTGCAGCACCTACATTTAGACCACATCTTGAGACTCTGTAGTTTATTTCACCAGGAAAGTGTGCCATTCCTGCACTTCCTGCACTGCAAGTTCCTGCAAGGTTGTTCTATTCCCAGCCTGAGAAGAAAAATTGCTACTATCCCATAGGTGGAGGGTTCTGTGCTGGAAACGGATTGGAGTGCACTGCTAAATTTTAGAATCTCATAGAAGCTCTTATTGTTTTGTTATCCTAGCTGTCCTTGGCGCAATCTGAAATCTGTTCCACACCTTGCCGAGGCTCATCTAACAGGTTCTTTTAATTGTGCGAAAGCAATTAACATGCTTATTTTTAAGAATTCAGAGCTGCCTCGTTGGTCTCCCAACTGGGGCCGCAGCATGTGGGAGAGGGATCTAATCACCACCGCAAGGAGGGCACCAGCTCTCTGCATTCCTCCTATATCGTTTTCCAAGGCAGGTTATATTGGGAAAACCTATTGGTGTTTCGCAACTTTCTGACTAGTTGCAGGACCTTAGCCAGACCTAGCAGAGTAAACGCAGAATCCACGGAAGCAATTGGCGACTTGGCTGCAGACAGGATAGACGAAGCAGGAACCAGGAACTTGTAGTTAGGTGTTTATTATATACAGTGGACTATTTACAGGAATAGAACACGGATCTTTTGCTAGCTCTCTCTGACACGACTCACAACTCCTACACTGACACACAAAACTCTGAACCTCTGAACACTGAACTCACACATTCCAGTTAGTAGGCCATTAATTATTACTCCCTTGAAAGAGCTTGACCAATCAGGGAGCTGTCTCCATGTCTCTGTTATCACCAGGCAGACTAACTCCTTCAGATTGCCTTCTGGCTGTCTGCCAAACCTTAATTGACTCTGTGTGAGTAGCTGCACGTACACAGTTTCCCAACAGGTTATCGCATTTGCTTTACGGTTCTCGCCATGCTACAGTTGCCCCCTTCAATGTTCTCTAATGGAGAGAACCTGTGGCTCTCTTGGAATACGATGGTACCTTGGTTCTCAAACACCTTGGAACCCAGTTTGCAAACTTTTTTCGGGACCTGAACATGCTCCGCTTGGAGTGTTAAGCTGACGATTTGAGTGCCACACTTCCGTTTGGAGTGTTACGCCGAGGTCTGTCTGTTTTTGCTATTTATTTTTGCAGCTCTTTCTGTTTTGTGTGGAACCCAGTTCAGCTACTGATTGATTGATTGTGTGACTGCAGTACATTGTTTACCACTTTCATTTTATGGATCAGTGGTCTCGTTAGATAGTAAAATTCATGTTAAATTGCTGTTTTAGGAGTTGTTTTTAAAAGACTGGAACAGATGGATCCATTTTGCATTACAGTGGTACCTCAGGTTAAGTACTTAATTCGTTCCGGAGGTCTTTTCTTAACCTGAAACTGTTCTTAACCTGAAGCACCACTTTAGCTAATGGGGCCTCCTGCTGCTGCTGCTGCGCCACCGCTGCACAATTTCTGTTCTCATCCTAAAGCAAAGTTCTTAACCCGAGGTACTATTTCTGGGTTAGTGGAGTCTGTAACCTGAACCATATGTAACCTGAAGCGTATGTAACCCGAGGTACCACTGTACTTTATATGGGAAAGCGCACCTTGGTTTTGGAACGCTTTGGTTTTGGAACAGACTTCCAGAACGGATTCAGTTTGAGAACCAAGGTACCAATGTAGTTGAAATCCGGCTCCCATCAACCTTGCCCATTGGCCAGGCAGAAGGTAGGATCCAGAGAGACCCACAGGTTCCCCCCGCCTTGCTCTAATGGTTCAAGGGCCTGTGGCGTGTGACTTTTGGAGTGTGTGCCCCTTTGCAGACGTCCTCACAAATGTTCCCACCGCAGATAATAACTGGGTTTGGTAGAGTCGTCAGGCTGACCACACAAAAAACCTCTTTTGCTTTACTTCTCATTTCTCTTCTTGCTTCGCAACAGGAATTATATATAATTGCTGAGAGTATGAGAAAACATCGTCCTTGACCTTTCGTTTTGGGAACCAAGTAGCAGACAGGGGGTCTGCTTTCCTTAACCTTTGTCTCTGTTTCCAAAAGAAGGTGCAAGAGAAGGCTGGTTTGGGCCTCTAAACTGGGAGGACCAGACCCATCGGATATCAAGGAGATAAAGAACAACACAACTTTTAGAAGACATCTGAAAATGTTTTTAACATTTGATGTTTTATTATGCTTTTATATGTGTTGGAAGCTACCCAGATGCCGGGTATAAATATTATTACTGCTGTTGTTCTTGTTATTAATAATAATAATAATAATATTTCAATGACTCTTTCTCCACCAGTTGGTGGAAACTGCAAGAGGGTGTCAGCACAGGTAGCTCCCTGGGTAGAGCATGAGATTCTTAATCTCTGGGTCCTGGGTTCGAACCCCACCTTGGGCAAAATATTCCTGCATTGCAGGGGGTTGAACTAGATGTCCCTGTGCCAGGTCACTTCTCTCTTTATGAAAGGGACATGGGTGGCGCTGTGGTCTAAACCACTGAGCATCTTGAGCTTGCCGATCAGAAGGTCGGCGGTTCAAATCCCCGCGATGGGGTGAGCTCCCATTGCTCTGTCCCAGCTCCTGCCAACCTAGCTGTTCAAAAGCATACCAGTGCAAGTAGATAAATAGGTACCGCTGCTGCGGGAAAGTAAATGGCGTTTCCAAGTGCTCTGGCTTCCATCACGGTGTCCCGTTGCACCAGAAGCAGTTTAGTCATGCTGGCCACATGACCCGGAAAGCTGTCTGTGGACAAACGTCGGCTCCCTCAGCCTGAAAAGCAAGATGAGTGCCACAACCCCATAGTCGCCTTTGACTGAAGCTGGGACAGAGCAACGGGAGCTCACCCCGTCGCGGGGATTCGAACCGCCGACCTCCCGATCGGCAAGCCCAAGAGGCTCAGTGGTTTAGACCGCAGCACCACCCGCATCTTTTGTTGTTGTTTAGTTGTGTCCAACTCTTTGTGACCCCATGGACCACAGCACGCCAGGCCCTCCTGTCTTCAGTCCCCTATAATGAGAAGAACATCCTTCTTTGGTGTCACTTCTATAAGGTGTTGTAAGTCTTCATAGAATTGGTCAATTTCAGTTTCTTCAGCACCAGTAGTTGGTGCATAAACTTGGATTACTGTGATGTTAAAAGGTCTGCCTTGGATTCGTATCGAGATCATTCTATCATTTTAGAGATTGCATCCCAGTACAGCTTTCGCCACTCCTTTGTTGACTATGAGGGCCACTCCATTTCTTTTACGGGTTTCTTGCCCACAGTAGTAGATATGATGGTCATCCGAACTGAATTCGCCCATTCCCTTCCATTTTAGTTCACTAATGCCCAGGATGTCAATGTTTATTCTTGCCATCTCATTTTTGACCACATCCAACTTACCCAGGTTCATGGTTCTTACATTCCAGGTTCCTATGCAATATTTTTCTTTACAGCATTGGACTTTCCTTTCGCTTCCAGGCATATCCGCAACTGAGCGACCTTTCGGCTTTGGCCTAGCCGCTTCATCAGCTCTGAATCCTTAGTATTGACAAAACCGACTGGCAGAGATGCTGCAGGATTTCAGACCGGGGTCTCCCCTGCTCCAACCTGGAGAAGCTGGAGGTTGAACCCCTCACCTTCTGCATGCAAAACAGGTGTTCTGCCACTGAGCTGAACCCTTCCCCTTCAATTACCATGCCCAGAAAGCACAAGCCTTCTAGCATCGCTGCTGCTGCTGCTTGTTTGCAAGGAAGGTGGGGAAAAGAGGGAAGAAATCTCCTTTCACTCCCTCTAAGTCCCTTTGCCTAGGATGCAAGTGAACTGGAAGTGCAGAAACGTCGAGAACATGCCTACCAGCAGAGCTACTCTGTGCAGGTTTATTTGTGGCAGTTCCGGTGGGCTAAATATTAAAACCTCCGTCATTCGGCTTTTGGGGAAGTGTTGCCAAGTGTAGGTGGGCAACACCAAATGACTAATGCGAACCACGCGATATACTTAGAAAATGTGCGAGGACAAGACGCCGCCTGACCGAGGGAATGAGGAAAAGACGCATCTGCGTGCATCTGCTCCTGACAGACCTTCTGCCGTTCTTCTGGCCTGCGTGTTGTCATTCCGTATTTGGGTTACAAGCCTGCATCCAGGCAAGGCCCCTCCCTTTCCCCTCCTCTTTTCTTAAGCAGTTGGGAAAAGCTCTTCACCAAACCAATAAACAAACATAGCGGTGGCTTGGCATTAGCCAGCCAAGATACCTATCATAAATTGGGATGTGGAGCCGACAAAGGAAATCGGTTGAACGATAAAATCCAGAGCAAAAACGAGGGTGCGAAGAGAGCGTCTCCACAGAAGTCCTAAAGGGCAAGTGACAAAATACCTTTGCTGTCTTTTGAAAAGCTGGGTGGGAAAAAGGGATTTTCTGTCAGGGGCAGCATTTCCTGGCGCAGTTGCTGCAGCAACAGCACAAACTGTACCTGACAGACACACACACACACACACACACACACACACACACACACAATTCCCACAAGAAGGTAGCTGCAACATCCTGTATTCCAAGAGTTTGGGACCTCAGGCATCTAGGGGCCAGAGGCAGCCCTCCAAGCCTGTCTATCTGGCCCCCAGGACACTTCCCAGGCTGCACCCCCTCTCCTTAGGCAACCACACCGCCACACCCTCCAACTGTCCTTATTTGCCAGGGACAGTCCCGGGTTTACAGAAACCAAACCCGGATGTCCTGCTTCTCCTTAGGGCGTCCCTATATTCAAAGTGTTGGTGCTGACCTTTAAAGCCCTAAATGACCTCGGCCCAGTAGGCCTGAAGGAGCGTCTCCAACCCCATCGTTCTGCCTGGACACTGAGGTCCAGCTCCGAGGGCCTTCTGGTGGTTCCCTCACTGCGAAAGGTGAAGTTATAAGGAACCAGGCAGAGGGCCTTCTTGGTGGTGGCGCCCGCCCTGTGGAACGCCCTCCCATCAGATGTCAAGGAAATAAACAACTATCTGGCAGCCCTGTTTAGGGAAGTTTTTGATGTTTGGTATATTATTATTATTATTATTATTATTATTATTATTATTACCACCCAGAGTGGCTGGGTAAACCTAGCCAGATGGGCAGGGTATAAATAATAAATTATTATTATTATTATTATTATTATTATTATTATTATTATTATTTTATTATTATTATTATTAGGGAAACATTGGAGGGTATGGAGTTATGTGACCCCCAAGCCAAGGAGATGAGTGACTCTTCAACCTTTAGAAGATATCTGAAGGAGGTCCTGTACCTCTGGGTGCAAATGGGATCTGTTCTGGAGCCCCGTTCGCATCCTGAAGCGAACGCAACCTGCAATTCGCTGCTTCCGCGCATGCGTGTGATGTCATTTGGAGCGTCTGCGCGAGCGACGAAACCCGGAAGTAACATGCTCCGTTACTTCCAGGTCGCTGTGGAGCGCAACCTGAAAAGGCTTAACCTGAAGCGACTTCAACCCAAGGTATGACTGTATAGGGAAGTTTTTAATGTTTTATTACGTTTTTATATATGTTGGAAGCCACCCAGAGTGGCTGGGGCAACCCAGTCCAATGTGCAGGGTATAAATAATAAAAGTGTTATTGTTATTGTTGTTGTTGTTAAGTAGGGCATCCCTATTTTCATCAGAGAAATGTTGGAGGGTACGTACTCCTCACCAGCCCAGCTCCATACCCAACCCACCCTGAGTGTCTTTGCCTACCTGGAATATGTCCTTGAACCCTGATTATGTGTCGTCGCTCGCCTAGAATAGGAGAGGACAGAGGGGGTGTCCTCAGGTCCTGCCCACCACTGGGAGATGACGCCCCCTCCTCAGGTTGCCCCAAAGGGAATTCCCCCCTTGCCCTAGCCCACCAGCCGCCCCCCCCCAAAAATACAATCTTTCAATGCTTAACCGCACCATCACATTTCCAGGAGGCAAACACCTACTCGTTTTAACAAACCGCGTCTGTGAGGAAAGAGACTTCCCTCAACGCAAGCCACAAGAGGCAGGGATGAGGAGAAAAGAAACATATATGGACAGTCAAGGAAGTTGAGGCGGAGATGGGAAACCACGATGACGCCAAAGAAAATGGCGGTCAGCGTGGAGGGGAAGTTGTCGTGACCTCGGCTGTGATCTCTAGAAGCCTTCAGAGGGGGAAGCAAACTGAGGGATGTCGCAAGTATCTTTCCGCTGCCTTCATTTCCCCAACACCTCGTGGCACGTTTATCACAACTGAGTCGTTTTTTCATTGGCATAGCGGAAAAGTAAAAGGGAGGAGGGCACAGGTGGCTTAAGGCCTGCCAAGGAGCTCCCCAAGTCAAAGAAACGATGCCCCACTTTCCTGACTTTGTTGTTGCTGTTTAGTCATTTAGTCGTGTCCGACTCTTCAAGACCCCATGGACCAGAACACGCCATGCACTCCTATCTTCCACTGCCTCCCACAGTTTGGTCAAACTCATGCTGGTAGCTTCGAGAACACTGTCCAACCACCTCATCCTCTGTCGTCCCCTTCTCCTTGTGCCCTCCATCTTTCCCAACATCAGGGTCTTTTCCAGGGAGTCTTCTCTTCTCATGAGGTGGCCAAAGTATTGGAGCCACAGCTTCAGGATCTGTCCTTCCAGTGAGCACCCAGGGCTGATTTCCTTAAGAATGGATACGTTTGATCTTCTTGCAGTCCATGGGACTCTCAAGAGTCTCCTCCAGCACCAGAATTCAAAAGCATCAATTCTTCAGCGATCAGCCTTCTTTATGGTCCAGCTCTCACTTCCATATATCACTACTGGGAAAACCATAGCTTTAACTATATGGACCTTTGTTGGCAAGGTGATGTCTCTGCTTTTTAAGATGCTGTCTAGGTTTGTCATTGCTTTTCTCCCAAGAAGCAGGCGTCTTTTAATTTCGTGGCTGCTGTCACCATCTGCAGTGATCATGGAGCCCAAGAAAGTAAAATCTCTCACTGCCTCCATTTCTTCCCCTTCTATTTGCCAGGAGGTGATGGGCCCAGCGGCCATGATCTTCGTTTTTTTGATGTTGAGCTTCAGACCATATTTTGCGCTCTCCTCTTTCACCCTCATTAAAAGGTTCTTTAATTCCTCCTCACTTTCTGCCATCAATGTTGTGTCATCTGCATATCTGAGGTTCTTGATACTTCCTCAGATATGCAGATGACACAACACTTACTTATACCTGACTTATGCTTGAGCAAATCCGCGTACAGTAGAGATGAATAAAGCACAACCTGAGAAGGCAAAAGAAAGAAGGCATGGGATATGGATACTTCCCTTTTGGGAAAATGTAGATTTTTCATTGCATTTTCAATAAGAAACCAACATAAGAACGAATAAGCCTCACACAGCAAAGAGCGGAGACGCAAGGATAGCAAAGAAATGCAGAAAGCACAGCATATTATGGTCTAAGAGAAAATTATATGAAAATGTTCTATCGGAGGTATCTAACACCAAGTAAATTGGCAAAAATGTATAAATCTAAATCAAAAAAGTGTTGGAAATGTAAAGAGAAAGAAGATTCTTTTCACCACATGTGGTGGTCTTGTGGTAAGGTTAAAGCTTACGGGGAGATGATATATAATGAATTGAAAAGGATGTTTAAAATAGCTTTTGTAAAAAAAACACCAAAAAACCCAAAAGCTTTTCTTTTGAGAATTATAGGGACAGAACTACTGTATAGAAACTTATTCATGTATGCTACCAGAGCAGCAAGAATGTTACTCGCCCAAAAATGGAAAGAAGCAGAATTCCCAGCAAAGGAAGAATGGATACAAAAACTTATGGAATATGCAGAAATGGCGAAACTTACCGGAAGAATAAGAAATCCAGATAACAAACTTTTTATAACAGAGTGAAAATGGTTTATTGACTATTTACAGATAAACTGTAAACAGATAAGAACATTGGCAGGATTGTTGTAATAACCTGCAGTTTTATAAGAGTACACATTTAAAGCGGCTGAATAAATGAGCAAATTAAATTGATTTGGATATGCAGAAGATATTAGAAATAAATTTAAGGAACCACAGAAAGAGGGGGGAAGGAAGTCAAGCTTTGAAATGTTAAAATGATTGTAGAATTAGTGACATGTATAAACCTGAAAAGCATAATTTTTATTTTAAAAAAATGCAGAAAGCAAAATGGTCAATCACTGCATGTTTATTGTAGCCAAATACCTTGGTACAACTGGAGGGGTGGGCTGGTTGTGTTCTGTTTCATTCATGTAAGAAATGAAGCCGATCCAAATCACAAAAAAGTTAGCATGTTGCACTTTGTTCCTTGGCTTCCTTTAGGTTATGTGATCGATCACACACCAAGGCTATCTGCCATTCTTTACTAGAACTCAAGTTTGCTCAGGTTGGAGGTTTTCCAAAATCTGGGTAGGGATATTTCCTTCAGATGCTCCCACCCTCTTCTTCACTCTTCCAAAGAGCCCCTCTCTTAATACTTTGTTGACATACCTTTTAATGCAACTCCAATGATTTTAAGTATAAAATGGGCATGTGGAATGCAGAGTGCATTCCTGCTTGTCTGGGCAAAACCCTTGACCTTGGCTTATGCAGCAAGAGCGCCCCCTTCTGACACAGCCAGGCAACATCTCGTTCAGAGAGGAAGCCCAGGCAGGTTCTGAAAACAGAAACTGGGTAAGCAAACTAAGGCCTGGGGGCCGGATCCGGCCCAATCGCCTTCTCAATCCAGCCCGCGGACGGGCTGGGAATCAGCGTGTTTTTACATGAGTAGAATGTGTCCTTTTCTTTAAAATGCATCTCTGGGTTATTTGTGGGGCACAGGAATTTGTTTGTTTTTGGGGTTTTTTTCAAAATATAGTCTGCCCCCCCCCCAAGGTCTGAGGGACAGTGGACCAGCCCCCTGCTGAAAAAGTTTGCTGACCCCTGATATAAACCCTGTGCTGTGACGGCCCATGTGCCTTTATAGAAAGAGCAAGCAAGGAAGCCCACACACCCTTTTGGTTCATATACCGCTTAATCAAAAAATATATCTCGAGGCACACACCTGACCTGAACATTTAGAGCACGGTTATACCACTTTAACAAAAGCCTGGGAACTGTAGTTTGTGTAGGGGGTTGTTGTTGTTTAGTTGTTAAGTCGTGTCCGATTCTTCATGACCCCATGGACCAGAGCACGCCAGGCACTCCTGGCTTCCACTGCCTCCCGCAGTTTGGTCAAACTCATGTTCGTACCTTCGAGAACACTGTCCAACCATCTCGTCCTCTGTCGTCCCCTTCTCCTTGTGCCCTCCATCTTTCCCAACATCAGGGTCTTTTCCAGGGAGTCTTCTCTTCTCATGAGGTGGCCAATGTATTGGAGTCTCAGCTTCAGGATCTGTCCTTTCAGTGAACACTCAGGGCTGATTTCCTTCAGAATGGATACGTTTGATCTTCTTGCAGTCCATGGGACTCTCAAGAGTCTCCTCCAGCACCATAATTCGAAAGCATCAATTCTTTGGCGATCAGCCTTCTTTCTGGTCCAGCTCTCACTTCCATACATCACTACTGGGTGTAGGGTGTTAGGAGGCTCCTATTCTCCCCCCCCTCCACAAGCTACAGTTCCCCAAGTGGATTAACAGTCAATCACTCTTCCCCGGGAGCTCTGGGAATTGTAGCGCAGTGACGCAAAGAAAACTCCAGTGGTTATAAGTGCTT
Source organism: Podarcis pityusensis (assembly GCF_964106645.2). Lineage (NCBI taxonomy): Eukaryota > Metazoa > Chordata > Lepidosauria > Squamata > Lacertidae > Podarcis > Podarcis pityusensis. The sequence goes on from NC_138029.1 coordinate 11,594,590, forward strand.
CTCCTCTGAATGCAATTCTGCCTGCTTCTGCCTGGCAGTGCCTTCGTGCATGTCTGTGGACGTGTGCAGAGATCTGTGCGCATCAGCGTCTCTGGGTGTGCATTTCCCACCTGGCGCTCCAACAGCCAGCCAAGGCAAAAACAACAGTTGCATTCCAGAGGCTCTGAGCTTTGCCAACGCAGGCGCAGCGGTCCTGAGACGCAAACCCATTGTGACAGGCCAGTGGGCCCCAGACAGCCAAGCACCTTCTGCTTGGTTTGCAATGGCATGCGAGGCATGGAGGCAACTGGATTTAGCACCGGGGAGCATCCCACGCCCCGTACCCTGGGCATGCCTGGAGATTTAACTGGAGGGCAGCAATGAAGCGCTGAGAAAGTCTGGAGAGGAGGGGTTGGGGGAGTTGGGGGAGTGGTGCAGGAAAAACAACTTATTCCTTACCTTAAAGAAAACAAAAGACATCATTGTGGACTTTAGGAAATGTAAATTGAATATTCAGCCACTTATTATTAAGGGGAAGCGCGTGGAACAGGTCTCGGTGTTTCGATTTCTGGGGATGGAGTTGAGAGATAACCTAACCTGGGGAGAAAACAGCAAAGACCTGATGAAGAGAGCACAGCAGAGGTTGTATTTTCTGAGAATCCTCCGGAAAAACAATCTCTCAAAGGACCTGTTGATGGCATTTTACCATTGCACTGTGGAGAGCGTATTAACTTACGGTCTGTGTGTGTGGTTTGGGAGCTGCACGGCCAGGGGAAAAACAATGCTATCCAGGGTTGTAAAGACTGCAGAGAGAATAATTGGGTGCACTCTTCCCACCTTAGATCAAATCTATGCTGCCAGGTGCCATAAGAAAGCGGCAGAGATAGCGTAGGATAGTACGCACCCTGGAAATGATCTCTTTCGACTTCTGCCTTCTGGAAGAAGGTATAGGGTTATAAAGGCCAGGACTAGCCGCCTGAGAAACAGTTTCTACGCAAATGCAATTCTGGTTCTAAGCGCAGCATAAGGGGTCTCTATAGTAATAGTGTATTTTAAAATGGGGTTTCAGAGTTTTTAGGGGTTTTTGAATGTTTTATGTAGTTTTTCAATTTCATTGTTCTGCATGGGACAATGACAATAAAGATATTGTATATCGTATATCGTTAGTTGCAAGGAAGCTCTTCCTTCAAGGCCTTCCACTCAAACTCAGGAGACCAAAATGCTGATCTGGAAATCAAGGCTCCCTGACACCTGAGATCAGCCTCCTGTGATTGACAGGTCCCTTTAACACAGGGGTCAGCAACCTTTTTCAGCCGTGGGCTGGTCCACCGTCCCTCAGATCTTGTGGGGGGCCAGACTATATTTTGAAAAAATACTGTATTTTTCGCTCTATAGGACGCACTTTTTCCCCTTCAAAAATTAAGGGGGAATGTGTGTGCGTCATATGGAGCAAATGCAGGCTCCTTGGCTTCAGCGATAGCAACACGAAGCCTCCGAAGCACAGAGGGAGTGCTCTGGACGCTTCGCGTTGCTTTCGCTGAAGACTGGAGAGCGAGAGGAGTCGGTGCGCAACGACCCCTCTCGCTCTCCAAGCTTTAGGGATAACCGCCTGAAGCCTTTGGAGTGCAGCGGGAACTCGCGCTGCACTCCGAAGGCTTCGGGTTCCTTTTGCTGAAGCTGGGAAAGCAAGACTCTCCTGGCTTCAGCAGACAGGGAGAGCGGCGCAGCGCCCCTTCAGCAAAGTGGGAGGAGAAATGGAAGGGGCTCCGTTTCTCCTGCCGCTTTGCTGAAGGGGCGCTGAGCAGAGAGAGGGAGAATTCCCCCACCCCTCTTCTCCCCCTCCTATGGTCCAGTGCATCCTATAGGGTGAAAAATATGGTATATATGAAGGAATTCCTATGCCCCACAAATAACCCAGAGATGCATTTTAAATAAAAGCACACATTCTACTCATGTAAAAACACACTGATTCCTGGACCGTCCGTGGGCCGGATTGAGAAGGCGATTGGACCGCATCCGGCCCACGGGCCTTAGATTACCTACCCCTGCTTTAACAGCTGCACAAGTAGAAATGCAACGTCAAGCTTTATCCAGCATAAAAACATGGCAATGAGGCATGCTGAATTTTTGCTCTGGAAACACAGGAGGAAACAGGAAGCTGCCCTGCTTGTCAACGTTATAGGAAAAATTGGAGTTGGCTTTTACAGCTCAAAGGGACAGCGGGTGGCGCTGTGGGTTAAAGCCACAGAGCCTAGGGCTTGCCGATCAGAAGGTCAGCGGTTCAAATCCCCACGATGGGGTGAGCTCCCGTTGCTCGGTCCCTGCTCCTGCCAACCTAGCAGTTCAAAAGCACACCAGTGCAAGTAGATAAATAGGTACCACTCTGGCGGGAAGGTAAACGCCGTTTCCGTGCGCTGCTCTGGTTCGCCAGAGGCGGCTTAGTCATGCTGGCCAGCAGCTGCATGTGGAGGAGTGGGGAAGCGAACCCGGTTCACCAGATTACAAGTCCACTGCTCCTAACCACTACACCACACTGGCTCTTTGTTTGCTACTGTTTTGTGTTTTTATATTGTAAACTGCCCTGTGATCCTTGGTTGAAGGGCTGTGTAGAAATTTAATAAACTAATACAGTGGTACCTCGGGTTACATACGCTTCAGGTTACATACTCCGCTAACCCAGAAATATTACCTCGGGGTTAAGACCTTTGCTTCAGGATAAGAACAGAAATCACGCGGCGGCGGCGCGGCGACAGCAGGAGGCCCCATTAGCTAAAGTGGTGCTTCAGGTTAAGAACAGTTTCAGGTTAAGAATGGACCTCCAGAACGAATTAAGTACTTAACCTGAGGTACCACTGTAAGACGAAGTAAGACGAAGCAGGCTTGATAACACAGCACATAAGCTTCAGATCCATGCTGAACAGCAATGAGCAATTGTTATTGAACTGCATCAATGTGTTCTCACAAGCTCTTCCTCATAACGATGCCGCCTAGAAACTTGATTTTAAAAAATAAAATAAAAATGGGGGTGGGGTGGGGAAACCCAACAATTTGGCATTGTCAATTTCCCCCGCTTCAAAGTGCAGCTGCAGTCAAGTGAGCTACGTTAACTCAGTTTTGGCCATGGACTCTGAATAACCTCCTAGACTGCTGTCCCTTCCACGCTAGCGTGAGGCTTGGAGATTCTGTTTTCCGGGCAGCGCCATGAAATATCTGAGCCCGACTTAAGTTTTCTGTTTGTGACTCACACTTGTGCCTTGTCCCCAGCTAGTTACGGAGTGCCTTTGGCATGAGATTCAGCAATGAAGCAAATGCAACAGGCAGACTTTGGGGGGGAGGAGAGAGAGAGAACAAAACCTCATCTTGAGCCTATTATTCTGAATGCTGCAAAGGGACACATGTCCGGGACTTTTTTTTTTGGCGCACTCTAGGTTCATCCAGCGTCTTTTCCTGCCTGTTTTCCTGTGGGATCTTGTGGAATTCCTGCTTGGAAACTCCCTCCCCAGCTTTTCCGGTGGCAGTGAGAGACCATTCTAGGCTGTGTTTAAAGAACATCTTGGGCTGAATGTGAACCATTTCGCTCCCCTTCCCTGCCTCTGTGTCTGGGGAACACATGCTCTCGTTTTTCCATTGCAAAAAAAAAAAAGTGCTTCCAGTCTGTTATGTACTGAGTTGAATAGGATCCAAAATGCAGCAGTCTGATTGGTCCTAGAACAATAGGATTCAGAATGCAGCAGTCTGATTGGTCCTAGAACAATAGGATTCAGAATGCAGCAGTCTGATTGGTCCTAGAACAATAGGATCCAGAATGCAGCGGTCTGATTGGTCCTAGAACAATAGGATCTCGAATGCAGCAGTCTGATTGGTCCTAGAACAATAGGATCTAGAATGCAGCAGTCTGATTAGTCCACAGGAGCCACCCAATCCAGCTCCAGGTGGAAGTGAATCCGCAACCTGATTGGCCTACAGGTGAATCATGGAATTAGCCAATCACTTGGAGCCCATTGTGTAATTAATGTATATAAAGCAGACATTCTGGGAGAACTTCCATTCCTCCTCACCACTATGAGCCAAATAAAGAGCATGAAATCCACTCTCAACTCCGAGTATATTTCACAGTCTGTCACAGTTTTCTGGTGGGATACAATCCCACACCAGCACATTCGTGATGTGACGTTTTTACAGAATATTTGGGAGGTTTTGCGCAACAAAGCTTGCTTCGCACGAAAGATCAGACTTTTTCCGATAAAGGAAAGTGACGTAGAAACACTCTGGGAAATGTGGGGTTGCGCTTGCTTGGAAGCAAAGTCACATCTCCCCGTGAACAAATTAGAACTGTGGGTGGAAAAGTATTAGAAATTAAGAAAAAGTATTTTACTGTAAGCAGCACAGGAGGGAAGGGAAAGAAGCACCTTGAAGGGGGGGAATGAAAAGTCAGTTTTTAAATCTGTGTTAAATTTGTTGTTCATTTGTTAAAAATTTGGAAAACTAATAAAAATTAATTGACAAAAAAACCCAAAAAACAACCACAACCCAGAACAAATGTTCATTAAATAACAAACATCATTCAATCACCCTGCGGACAAATGAGGTTGGGTGATTGAGCAACAGGTCATCTGGAAGAACCCATGTCACCTGGGAGCTTTAAAATAGGATTAGACAATTTCATGGAGGAAGAGGCTACCATTAGCTACTAGTCAGGATGGGTAGGTTCTGCCTGATCTGACGTCTTCCTTGGTGATAGGCTAGGGCAATTGCCCCCTTTCCCCTTGCAATGCCAGCTACTCCATGCTGCAAAAGCGTCAGAGTGCAAGGGGTATTAAGCCTCTGTCTGGCTCCTTCTGCCCATAAAAGCCCGGAAAGATGTGATGGGAGGGGAAAAGGGGAGAATTAAATGGCAGGTCCCAACTTAGAAAAGGGGAGGGGGGAAGAAGGGGCGACTACCACTTTTAGAACGATGCCTGATTAATCAAAGACGGTGTGTTGTTGTTGTTTAGTCGTTTAGTCGTGTCCGACTCTTCGCGACCCCATGGACCAGAGCATGCCAGGCACTCCTCTCTTCCACTGCCTCCCGCAGTTTGGTCAAACTCATGCTGGTAGCTTCGAGAACACTGTCCAACCATCTTGTCCTCTGTCGTCCCCTTCTCCTTGTGCCCTCCATCTTTCCCAACATCAGGGTCTTTTCCAGGGAGTCTTCTCTTCTCATGACGTGGCCAAAGTATTGGAGCCTCAGCTTCACGATCTGTCCTTCCAGTGAGCACTCAGGGCTGATTTCCTTCAGAATGGATCGGTTTGATCTTCTTGCAGTCCATGGGACTCTCAAGAGTCTCCTCCAGCACCATAACTCAAAAGCAACAATTCTTCGGCGATCAGCTTTCTTTATGGTCCAGCTCTCACTACATCACTACTAGGAAAACCATAGCTTTAACTATACAGACCTTTGATGGCAAGGTGATGTCTCTGCTTTTTAAGATGCTGTCTAGGTTTGTCACTGCCTTTCTCGCACGAAGCAGAGAAAGTCTCGCACGTCTTTTAATTTCGTGACTGCTGTCACCATCTGCAGTGATCATGGAGCCCAAGAAAGTAAAATCTCTCACTGCCTCCATTTCTTCCCCTTCTATTTGCCAGGAGGTGATGGGCCCAGTGGCCATGATCTTCATTTTTTTGATGTTGAGCTTCAGACCATATTTTGCGCTCTCCTCTTTCACTCTCATTAAAAGGTTCTTTAATTCCTCCTCACTTTCTGCCATCAAGGTTGTGTCATCTGCATATCTGAGGTTGTTGATATTTCTTCCGGCAATCTTAATTCCGGCTAGGGATTCATCCAGCCCAGCCTTTCGCATGATGAATTCTGCATATAGGTTAAATAAGCAGAGAGACATCTAAGGGCAGACAAATAGTTGCCCCATTCTCAACATCAATATGTGTGTGTTTTTGTGATGGCTTCATCGTTCAAATGTTACTCGTGCCCACAGACAAGACACTCTTTTTTCGCTGGCAACCTTGGCATGAAGTGGTACAAAACACACACACAAAACGTGCCAAATGTTCAAACTATTGCAGTCTTTGGAACCATACGCAAGTCAGCAGTTATCCAATACACACAAGGCAGTAAAAGGTGCCTTAGACCAGGGGTAGGCAACCTAAGGTTCGCGGGCTGGATGTGGCCCAATCGCCTTCTCAATCCGGCCCGCGGACGGTCCGGGAATCAGCGTATTTTTACATGAGTAGAATGTGTCCTTTTCTTTAAAATGCATCTCTGGGTTATTTGTGGGGCCTTCCTGGTGTTTTTACATGAGTAGAATGTGTGCTTTTATTTAAAATGCATCTCTGGGTTATTTGTGGGGCATAGGAATTCGTTCATTTCCCCCCAAAAAATATAGTCCGGCCCCCGCACATGGTCTGAGGGACAGTGGACCAGCCCAAGGCTGAAAAAGGACCCCTGCCTTAGACAATATAACAAACAGTTCTTCTCTGGCACCATCTGCTGGTCAAAGTGACAAATGCAGCAGTGATGCTAGAAAGATAATTACAGTCGGACCTTGGATGCAGAACGCCTTGCGAGTCCAACGTTTTGGCTCCTGAACGCTGCAAACCTAGAAGTGAGTGTTCTGGTTTGCAAACGTTCTTTGGAACCCGAACGTCTGACGTGGCTTTCCAACGTTTTGGAAGTCGAAGGAACTTCCAGAACAGATTCTGTTCGACTTCCGATGTACCATTGTACTGATTTTTTGCATAGACAAAAAACAACAACAATAACAACAACAACAACAGAGAGAAGATGGATAAGAGTAATCCTGTTTGTAAGCAAAACCTCACAACTTTTTTACTGATGCAAGATTACAGAAAATATTCAACAACAGAAAGAACAAAACCATGTTTTTCCACAACTGGACATAATTGCCCAATGACCTGCCAGAGCCAAGAAGGCCCAGAGCCAAGAAGATTATGCCATTCAAAGGGACTTGGTCTCAGGTTGAATGAATTTATTTAAAATGGTGCAAGGCAAACTCCCAGTTAGAAGGATCAAGAGCTGGGAAAGTTTGCTAGTCCATCCACAACATGGATTCTCACCAGTTTGCCTCGTCGTCGTCTGGGACCAGCTGGGCTTCCAAGGTCTCTGATGAGTCAGATTCTCCAATGCGGCAATAAACAAGGCTTCTGAGTGCCATCTGCCTGGTGTCAGAGCTGCCGCCTCCTCCAAGCCTTGGGCAAGGCTTGCGTAGTTGACCAAGGTCTTCCAGGTAAGGTCTTCTAGTTATCTCCCGCTTGGACTACTGCAGTGCGCTCTACGTGGGGCTACCTTTGAAGGTGACCCGGAAACTGCAATTAATCCAGAATGCGGCAGCTAGACTGGTGACTGGGAGTGGCCGCCAGGACCACATAACACCGGCTCTGAGAGATCTGCATTGGCTCCCAGTACGTTTCCGAGCACAATTCAAAGTGTTGGTGCTGACCTTTAAAGCCCTAAACGGCCTCGGTCCTGTATACCTGAAGGAGTGTCTCCACCCCCATCATTCTGCCCGGACACTGATGTCCAGCTCCGAGGGCCTTCTGGCGGTTCCCTCACTGCAAGAACTGAGATTACAGGGAACCAGACAGAGGGCCTTCTCGGTAGTGGCGCCGGCCCTGTGGAACGCCCTCCCTTCAGATGTCAAGGAAATAAGAAGCTATCTTATCTTTAAAAGACATCTGAAGGGAGCCCTGTTTAGAGAAGTTTTTAATATTTAATGCTGTGTTGTTTTTAACACTCGGTTGGATGCCACCCAGAGTGGCTGGAGAAACCCAGCCAGATGGGCGGGTTATAAATAATAAATTTATGATGTTGATGATGATGATGTTCAGATCAAGGGAAGTCCTGCTCTATTCTGTTTCAGTCAGATCACTCCTGGAGTACTGTGTCCAGTTCTGGGCAGCACAATTTAAAAATGATATTGACAAGCTGGAACTTGTGCACAGCATGCACCACTCTGGTGAGACAGTCTGCGGGCAGGTAGGTTCTCAGCCTGCATACCAGATGGAGCTGGTAGACAGCTGCCCTGGACACAGAATTGACCTGTGCCTCCATGGACAGCTGCGAGTCCAAAATGACTCCCAGGCTGCGCACCTGGTCCTTCAGGGGCACAGTTATCCCATTCAGGACCAGGGAGTCCTCCACACCAGCCCGCCCCCTGTCCCCCAAAAACAGTACTTCTGTCTAGTCAGGATTTAACCTCAATCCATTAGCTGCCATCCATCCTCCAACCGCCTCCAGACACTCACACAGGACTATACTTCTGTTACTGGATCCTAGAATAGCATTAGCTTTTCTTTTCTTTTTGCTAGGACCCCCTAGATCCTTTCTGCATGTACTGCTGGCGAGCCAGGTGTCCCCCATCTTATATTTGTGTATCTGGTTCTCCACGGAAATTGGGGTGGGAAGTCAACGAAAACAAGAGAAAAAGACATAATTGTGTTTTGATTATATATGCTAAAAATGTTGAAACTTAATAAAATATAATTGGGGGGGGATAATTGTGATACAGTACTGTGGTCCTAACACAATTCCTCATTCTGCAGTAGCTGTCGGATAATACAGAACTGCGTCTAGAAATCCTACTCAGGTTTAATTAAAGCTCTCACCACACGAGGGCAGTGCAGAACAGCCTTGCTGAAGCTAGAGAAAGATAATCCTGGTTCAATATTGCATATGCAATACCGATCCCAGAAACAAACATCTGTTCCAATTCTACAGACAGAGACTCTCACCTAAGAGATCTACAGCAAACCTTCTCAGAACTAAAATACCCAGCAGATGAAGTTAGACAACAGATCAACAGAGCCAGACTGATACCCAGAGAGAACTTGCTGCAAGACAGACCCAAAAAAGAAAATAACAGAACACCACTAGTCATCACATACAGCTCCCAAGTTAAAACTGTACAACGCATCATCAGAGATCTACAACCTCTCCTGGACAATGACAGTTCTCTTTCTCAAGCTCTGGGAGGAAGACCTTTCATTGCCTACAGACAGCCACCCAATCTTAAACAACTCCTAACCCACAATAATACTACAACCAGACTTAACACGGACACTGGCACCAGAGCCTGCAATAAAAACAGATGCCAACTTTGCTGCCACATACACCCGGACAACACCATTACTGGCCCCAACAACATCACACATACCATCTCGGGACTATTTAATTGCTCATCGTCTAACATTGTGTATGCCATCAAATGCCAACAGTGTCCTTCAGCTCTCTATATTGGACAAACAGGCCAAACCTTACGCCAAAGAATAAACGGACATAAATCTGACATCAAGAATCACAAAACAGAGAAACCAGTAGGAGAACACTTCAATCTCCCAGGACATTCTATACAAGATCTCAAAGTAGCTGTTTTACTACAAAGGAATTTCAGAAATAGACTGGAAAGAGAAGCTGCTGAATTACAACTCATTACCAAACTTAAAACAATGGAGAAACCTGGTCTGAACAGAGACATCGGATTCTTATCTCATTATACATGACTAAGCCATTTCTCACATTCTCACCCCTTGCCTTTTCCTGTAAGACCTATTACAGTCGTTAAGAGTCATCAACAGGCTCATCTCAGCTATCTGCCAATCTCCGATTCCCACCACCCTTCTAAGTAATACCCCTCCCCACCTTCTCAATATATAGAAGGATCTGGTAACTTCTGTTTCAGTGTATCTGAAGAAGTGTGCATGCACACGAAAGCTTATACCAAGAACTAACTTAGTTGGTCTTTAAGGTGCTACAGGAAGGGAAAAAAATTTTTTATTTCCAGAAACAAACAGTGATTGTTTATTTTCTTCAAGTTCCAGCTCTTATTTCCTGCTTCTTCATCCTTACAACTCCACAGCATTTCAACTAAAGCCTGGGCCCCCAACTCCTGCAAAGAAATGACTTCAGGCCAGGGTGGATTTTTGGGTGGATCAATTTGATTTGATACCTGAAGGAGCGTCTCCACCCCCATCGTTCTGCCCGGACGCTGAGGTCCAGCGCCGAGGGCATTCTGGCGGTTCCCTCATTGCGAGAAGCAAAGCTACAGGGAACCAGGCAAAGGGCCTTCTCAGTAGTGGCACCCGCCCTGTGGAACGCCCTCCCATCAGATGTCAAAGTGATAAATAACTACCTGACATTCAGAAGACATCTTAAGGCAGCCCTGTTCACAGAAGTTTTTAATCTGTGATATTTTAGTGTATTTTTGGTTTCTATGGAAGCCGCCCAGAGTGGCTGGGGAAACCCAGCCGGATGGGCGGGGTACAAATAATAAATTATTATTATTATTATTATTATTATTATTATTATTGATTTAAATCATTAGTCAGTAAGACTTGATTTAAATCACTAGTCAGTAAGACTTGATTTAGATCATATATATATATATTACAGAAAAACTCATTCTTGCTGGTATAATCTTAATATTTACAACCAGATGAAGGTTTTGTTTTTGGAATAATAAATTTTCAGAGTAGCTTTTACAGTGAGATCAAAAATTACTGATTTGGTTATACTATTAGAAATACATAGATAATTATGAAATTATTTGAGGTTTAATAAGTTAACTTATTTATATCTGGAAAACTTTTCTGCTGTACTTTATTGGAAGGAGAAAAATAATCATTTCCTTAATAACAATTTAAAGAGTTTATTTAACTAAAGCAATAACATCATAGCATATGTATCCATGTTTGTTAACTGATGTGGTTAAACTTTTTTTAAAAAAAACCAAAAACTTAGACTGAGTTTTAGCACACACGAAAAACTTAAAACAAATCCTTATTTCCTTAGCCTTTGGACTATAATGTAACCTAAATAGAAAATCTTTAGAAAGATTTATCCTCCAAAAGCATTTTATATAAATAATCTAATTTAAATTTAAAAAATATGATTTAAATCAATAAAAAAACCCCGATTTTTATACTTTTAAAAAATCATTGATTTTTATCCACCTTGCTTCAGGCCCAAGGGACGTGCATCCTTTGTAAGAAATTGATGAGACCACCGTACGGCTGTGCGAATCCCTTTCCCTTAGTCCTAGGCAGGTGGCGGCGGCAGAGAGAAAGAACAAGGACAGGTTCCCTGGGACTAGTGGCCTTTCCTACAGGGTTGCATACCCTCCAACATTTCTCTGATGAAAATAGGGGTGCCCAGTGCTATTTTTCTTGAAAAAGAGGTGACAGGACTCACGAGGAACACCTCAATGGCGCCCACCTGAGAGGTGCCAGAACTGAGTTCCATCAAGTCCCACCTGGGGACGCCCTATTCCATACCCTCCAACATTTCTCTGATAAAACTAGGGACATGCACCTGAATCCCCTCTTGCAAAATGAGTCACAGTCTGGAGGTACTCTTGAGCGATGGAGAAATGCATTTAAAGGTGTGGAATGAACTACCGTATTTTTCGCTCTATAACACGCACCCGACCATAACACGCACATAGTTTTTAGAGGAGGAAAACAAGAAAAAAAATATTCTAAACGAAACAGTGGATGTATGATTTTTGTGGTTCATGCTGTGGCCACAGACATGTGATCTGACGGTGAGTTTGGGGTAGCCCAGTGCAAAAATCCTGAGGATCCATGTAGATCCATGCTTTGTAACCACGTTTTTGCACCACTGTGGCCCCAGGCAACAGTGGGTGCGTGATTTTTTTGGTGCAAGCTGTAGCCATGGACATGCTATGTGATCTGATGGTGAATTTGGGGTGACCCAGTGCAAAAATCCTGAGGATCCATGTGGATCCATGCTTTGTAACCAGGCTCTCTGTCCCTCTCTCCTCCTCACTCAGCGGCTCTTCTCCCGCTTTGCTGTTTCAAAGTGAGCCACGGAGGAGGGAAGGAAGGGGAACCATGGATCCTCTGCTCACGACTGCAGCAGATCCCCCTGCCATCCGTAGGCATTCGCTCCATAACACACACAGACATTTCCCCTTACTTTCTAGGAGGAAAAAAGTGAGTGTTATGGAGCAAAAAATACGGTAATTGTTCATTCAGATGAAATGGATGCTCATGGTTCTATAACCAGTGCTATTTTTATAGAAATGGAGGTACCAGCACTCATCATGAAAGCCTCCCTTGTCCTCTTATAACAGACCCTCCAACATTTCTCTGATGAAAATAGGGACATCCTACTGTACCTTCCTGGGGTCACGGGTGGGGCTGTGGTCTAAACCACAGAGCCTAGGGCTTGCCGATCAGAAGGTCGGCAGTTCGAATCCCTGCAACGGGGTGAGCTCCCGTTGCTCGGTCCCTGCTCCTGCCAACCTAGCAGTTCGAAAGCACGTCAAAGTGCAAGTAGATAAATAGGTACCGCTCCGGCGGGAAGGAAAACAGTGTTTCTGTGCGCTGCTCTGGTTTCGCCAGAAGCGCCTTAGTCATGCTGGCCACATGACCCGGAAGCTGTCTGCAGACAAACGTCGGCTCCCACGGCCAGTAAAGCGAGATGAGCACCGCAACCCCAGAGTCGTTCACGACTGGACTTAACTGTCAGGGGTCCTTTACCTTTACCTTTATTAATAGGTATCTAAAGCCATTTGCACATGCAGAATGTAGGCACCCTATATATAGAAATGAGCAAACCAGTGATATTTTAGGGAGCAGGCTAGCAGGTGGGGCCCATTACTTACATCATAGGAGCCTATGCAACACAAAACACTGTTGCTGTATGTAGGTTTTATTTTATTTGGGTGTTTTTTTATCTTATATCTTGGAAATGTACATCCAGTTGTTCTTTTTCCTTTCCATTTTTGGGAGGGCCCTAAGAGAGTGGGGCCCTAAGCTATGGCTTGTTTATCTGGACCTAATGGTCAGGGGTACCTTTACCTTTTACTGTAAGGTAAAGGTAAAGGGACCCCTGACCATTAGGTCCAGTCGTGACCGACTCTGGGGTTGCGGCGCTCATCTCGTTTTATTGGCCGAGGGAGCCGGCGTACAGCTTCCGGGTCATGTGACCAGCATGACTAAGCCGCTTCTGGCGAACCAGAGCAGTGCACGGAAATGCCGTTTACCTTCCCGCTGGAGCGGTACCTATTTATCTACTTGCACTTTGACGTGCTTTTGAACTGCTAGGTTGGCAGGAGCAGGGACCGAGCAACAGGAGCTCACCCCGTCGTGGGGATTCGAACCACCGACCTTCTGATCGGCAAGTCCTAGGCTCTGTGGTTTTACCCGCAGCACCACCCGCCTCCCTACCTTTTACTGTACCTTCCAACATTTCTCCGGTGAAAATAGGGATGCCCTAAGAAAAAGCGGCACATTCCGAAATCAAATTAGAGAAGGAGACGGCTTCTGCAAACCTGGGACTCTCCCTGGAAAATAGGGACACTTGAAGAGTCTGGGGTTAGCACACTGGAGCGGAGAACCACCCCAAATGAGCATTAGCACCTGAACATTTTGATAAGCTTATTCTTGAATCACACTGGAATTTCTGCTAGATGGGGGGTGGGGGCAGTTCTTCCGCTCCCGGCATACTTACAGTGGCTATTTTCTGCCTTCAGTGCTAGAAATGGAAGACATGCCTCTGAAGACCAGTTGCTAGGATTCACAAGATTGCGGCTGTGCTCATGTCCTCCGTACGGGTTTCCCATGGGCTTCTGGTCAGCCTCTGTGAGAACAAATGCAGGACAAGGCAGGCTTCCTTTTCGGCCTGATCCACAACAGCTCTTCATTACCTGCTAAAGTGTGATCAGGTTTTATTGGGCTGCAGGAATCATATACAGTGGTACCTTGGGTTACATACGCTTCAGGTTTCATACACTTCAGGGTACAGACTCCGCTAACGCAGAAATAGTACCTCGGGTTAAGAACTTTGCTTCAGGATGAGAAGAGAAATCGCACGGCAGCAGCAGGAGGCCCCATTTGCTAAAATGGTACCTCAGGTTAAGAACAGTTTCAGGTTAAGAACGGACCTCCGGAACAAATTAAGTACTTAACCCGAGGTACCACTGTACTGCCCAATACCCGCAGGTCTCAGTCCTCTGTCCTTCCAACCCCCAATCTGCTCTGGAGGGTCCCTCAATCCCCTGGAGCAGATTTTGAAGATGCACCGGCGGGGGGGGGGGGCTGCAGAAAAGGAGAAATCTGTGTCACAAGAGGAATAGCAATGCCGGACACAGGCCCTAAACGGCCTCAGCCCAGTATACCTGAAGGAGCGTCTCCACCCCCATCGTTCTGCCCGGACACTGAGGTCCAGCTCTGAGGGCCTTCTGGCGGTTCCCTCACTGCAAGGTTACAGGGAGCCAGGCAGAGGGCCTTCTCAGTGGTGGCACCAGCCCTGTGGAATGCCCTCCCATCAGATGTCAAGGAAATAAACAACTCTCTGACTTTTAGAAGACATCTGAAGGCAGTCCTGTTTAGGGAACTTTTTAATGTCTGGTGTTTTATTGTATTTTTAATATTTTGTTGGAAGCTGCCCAGAGTGGCTGGGGAAACCCAGCTAGATGGGAGGGTTATAAATAATAAATTGTTATTATTATATAATTATATATATTTAGGTGCCGGGCAAAAACATTCCTCTTCTCCCTGGCCTTTGGCTAAATGTTCAATCTACAGCCTTTTAAACTGGACCGGGGTGGGGGGGAAGAGTATCGTTTTTGTTTGTTTCTATGCACAAAAATGGATAGCTCAGTCAGCAAAGCACGAGACTCTTAAATCTAAAATGGTCAAAGGCCTGGAAACAATGCCTTATGAGGAACGGCTAAGGGAGCTGGGCATGTTTAGCCTGGAGAAGAGGAGGTTAAGGGGTGATTTGATAGCCATGTTCAAATATATAAAAGGATGTCACATAGAGGAGGGAGAAAGGTTGTTTTCTGCTGCTCCAGAGAAGCGGACACGGAGCAATGGATCCAAACTACAAGAAAGAAGATTCCACCTTAAACATTAGGAAGAACTTCCTGACAGTAAGAGCTGTTCGACAGTGGAATTTGCTGCCAAGGAGTGTGGTGGAGTCTCCTTCTTTGGAGGTCTTTAAGCAGAGGCTTGACAACCATATGTCAGGAGTGCTCTGCTTGGCAGGGGGTTGGACTCGATGGCCCTTGTGGTCTCTTCCAACTCTATGATTCTATGATTCTATCTCAGGATCGTGGTGGGCAAACGATTCCTGCTTTGCGGGGGAGGCACTCGATGGCCCTTGGGGTCCGTTCCAATTCTATGATTTTTGTCTTTTTGTATTGAGAACCGTCCTGTGATCCTCGGATGAAGGGTGGCAAAGAAATTTAACAAACATATAAATGCAACCCATCTCCTGCCATGCTGCCCCGAACCCAAGGTGAAAGGTTGTGTGTGTGTGTGTGTATTGGGGACTTTCCTGTATATTCGGGATCTGATGAGCTTGCATCAGAATGAATTGATTTTAGAATACAGATAGGTAGCCGTGTTGGTCTGCCATAGTCAAAATAAGACTGGAAAGAGAAGCTGCTGAATTGCAACTCATTACCAAACTTAAAACCATGGAGAGACCTGGTTTGAACAAAGACATTGGATTCTTATCCCATTATACATGACTAAGCCATTTCTCACCTTCTCACCCCTTGCCTTTTCCTGTAAGACCTATTACAGTCGTTAAGAGTCGTCAGCAGGCTCATCTCAGCTATCTGCCAATCTCCCATTCCCACCACCCTTCTGAGTAATACCCCTCCCCACCTTCTCACTATATAGAAGGATCTGGCAACTTCTGTTTCAGTGTATCTGAAGAAGTGTGCTTGCACACGAAAGCTCATACCAAGAACTAACTTAGTTGGTCTTAAAGGTGCTACTGGAAGGATTTTTTTTATTTTGATTTTAGAATGTATTTCAATTAATTGATTGTGATTTTTTGTAAACGGTGTTATTTTTACTGTTGTTAGCTGCTCTGAGCCCGGCTGCGGCTGGGGAGGGCGGGATATAAATAAAAAATTATTATTATTATTATCTCCTCATATTATCACTGAGAGCCAGTGTGGTGTAGTGGTTAAGAGCGGTAGACTTGTAATCTGGTGAACCGGGTTCGCTTCCCCGCTCCTCCACCTGCAGCTGCTGGGTGACCTTGGGCTGGTCACACTTTTCTGACGTCTCTTAGCCCCACTCACCTCGCAGAGTGTTTGTTGTGGGGGAGGAAGGGAAAGGAGAATGTTAGCCGCTTTGAGACTCCTTAGGGTAGTGATAAAGCAGGATATTGTGATAGGAATTTTATGGTCTTAGATATATGGCAATGTTCATAACCGCACATACATAGATCAACACAGGAAGGCCAACCTGGAACCATTTTGATTCCTAAACTGACCAAATGTTTTCTCTGCAATCATTGTCTCTTTCCTCACAAATCCTGTCTTAAGGACACATTTAAGATATGATTAAGGTGTGAGCTTGTGACCTGGCCCAGGAAATAAGTATTTTACCACTACAAAGGAATGGCCAGGCTCCCCAAGCAATCCAATCAAGTAACTTGCCAGACAGGAGATAAACTGGGACAGGAGAAAAACAACATGCAAATGTTCTGTTTCAGACTGCCTTTTCTGGGATGTATCTGAGGGGTGGTCTTAGGTTACACCCCTTCTGTGATGAATGCATAATGTTTCTGGGGGTGGTCTTGATCTAGAGGATGGGAATTTCAAAAGTCTTTATAAGCCCTTGCACAGCATTTTTGGGGGTCCTCTTCCTCTCCTGCGTGTGAGGGGAGCACCCTCTTGCAACAGATTAATAAAGATCAAGCATACTAGTTGCTTTGCTTCTCAATATTCTCTAGTTGGCCTCTGTTATTTTCTCCTACCAATAGGGAACCTATGTAAGGACTCTATATGGGCTCTTGGATACCCCATAAGGGAAAAGGACATATTTTTTATTTACAACAATATCAAATCCAAACTCTTCTTCTTCTCATGTGCAGACTACAGTGGGGGCCAATATTTGGCATCCTGAACATCACAGCTTTCTCTCCCCCCCCCCCCTTTAAGGCTGCAAAGAGAACTGCAAAGGTCATCATTTCCTTCCATTGTTCTTGGATCCTTCTCCCTAACAGAAATCAAACAAATGCAAAACCCAGTGCTATTTTTTTCTAGAAAATAAGAGGTGCTGGAACTGAGTTCCAGTGAGTTCCGGCGGGGGGGGGGGGCGTGAGAAGAGCCCTGCAAATATCCTCAATGGGCAGGATATACATCAGGCTCAGAAGTACAGTGGTGCCTCGCAAGACGAAATTAATTCGTTCCGCGAGTTTTGTCGTCTTGCGGTTTTTTCCGTCTTGCGAAGCACGGTGTCGGGAAAGTTTTGGAAAAGCTTCAAAAATCACCAAAGTCTTTAAAAACCTCAAAAAAGGCTACCACACCACGTTCTATGAGTTGCTCCTCGAAGTCAAGTCGCAACTGTATTAACAGTGTTAAGAAAAAGGAAACAAACTTGCAAGACGTTTCCGTCTTGCGAAGCAAGCCCATAGGGAAAATCGTCTTGCGAAGCAGCTCAAAAAACAAAAAACCCTTTCGTCTAGCGAGTTTTTTGTCTTGCGAGGCATTCGTCTTGCGAGGTACCACTGTAAAGGGGATGTGCAGCATGAAATAGACTTAGGTACAATGATTTACCAGCTCTGTCGATAGAGCACGAGACTCTTAAATCTCAGGGTTGTGGATTCGAGTCCTGCTTCGCAGGGGGTTGGACTGGATGACCCTCGTTGTCCCTTTCAACCCTAAAGGTAAAGGTAAAGGTACCCCTGCCCGTACGGGCCAGTCGTGTCCGACTCTAGGGTTGTGCGCCCATCTCACTTAAGAGGCCGGGGGCCAGCGCTGTCCGGAGACACTTCTGGGTCACGTGGCCAGCGTGACGAAGCTGCTCTGGCGAGCCAGCACCAGCACAGCACACAGAACACCGTTTACCTTCCCGCTATAAAGTGGTACCTATTTATCTACTTGCACTTAAGGGTGCTTTCGAACTGCTAGGTGGGCAGGAGCTGGGACCGAACGATGGGAGCTCACCCCGCCGTGGGGATTCGAACCGCCGACCATGCAATCGGCAAGTCCTTGGCGCTGAGGTTTTACCCACAGCGCCACCCGCATCCCCCTACAAGTCTATAATTCTATGACTTCAATAGACTCAAGTACATGGGTGTAGCCGGGGGGCAGCTGCCCCCCCTAGATCAAGTAAAACAATAAAAATACTTAACTAACCGACCAATCACATTGGTCCTGCCCCACCCCCAACAAAAATCCTGGCCACGCCCATGCTAAAGTACAGCTGTACCTCGGAAGTCGAACGGAATCCATTCCAGAACTCCGTTCGACTTCCAAAACGTTCGGAAACCAAGGCGCGGCTTCCAATTGGCTGCAGGAAGCTCCCGCAGCCAATCGGAAGCCACGCCGGACGTTCGGGTTCCAAAGAATGTCCGCAAACCGGAACAGTCGTTTCCAGGTTTGCGGCGTTCTGGAGCCAAAAACGTTTGAGTCGCAAGGCGTTCGACTTCCGAGATACGACTGACTGTATACCTAACTCGTTCAAAGGACTAAGATGGAAACCTCTGCAGCCGGAAACTTTCTGGGCTGCGCTGTGTGGATGTGACAGATCGATGTCTTGCCTCAGAAAGCTGAGAAACTGAAACCGAATCTAGACTAGATGGAAGGGCTGTTGGTGGGCGGCCCTCAGACCGGATGGGTGTGATGTGTCGCCTGCTCTGGATAGGGTTACATTCCCTCGGAAGGAGCAGGTATGTCTCTCGGGGATATTTGTGAATTCATTTGTGTCACTCGAGACTCAAGTGGACTCAAGATTTAAAAAAAAGAAAATTGGAAATTATTTATGTATGCAACAACAGCGGCAAGAATTATATTAGCACAAGCTTGGAAGACAGAGGAAATACCAACAAAAGAACAATGGCAAGGGTCTAAACCACTGAGCCTCTTAGGGTGGCGATCAGAAGGTCGGCGGTTCGAATCCCCATGAAGGGGTGAGCTCCCATTGCTGTGTCCCAGCCTTCTGCCAACCTAGCAGTTCAAAAGCACACCAGCGCAAGTAGATAAATAGGTACTGCTGCAGCGGGAAGGTAAACAGCGTTTCTGTGCGCTCTGGCTTCCGTCACGGTGTCCCGTTGTGCCAGAAGCGGTTTAGTCATGCTGGCCACATGACCCGGAAAGCTGTCTGTGAACAAACACCGGCTCCCTCAGCCTAAAGTGAGATGAGTGGTGCACCCCATAGTCGCCTTTGACTGGACTTAACCTTCCAGGGGTCCTTTACCTTTACCTTTTTTTTACCTATTATCTGAAGGAGCACCTCCACCCCCATCGTTCTGCCCTGACACTGAGGTCCAGCTCCGAGGGCCTTCTGGCGGTTCCCTCGCTGCGAAAGCCAAGTTACAGGGAACCAGGCAGAGGGCCTTCTCGGTAGTGGTGCCCGCCCTGTGGAATGCCCTCCCACCAGATGTCAAAGAGAAAAACAACTACCAGACTTTTAGAAGACATCTGAAGGCAGCCCTCTTTAGGGAAGCTTTTAAAGTTTAATAGACGATTGTACAGTGGTACCTCAGGTTACATACGCTTCAGGTTACAGACTCCGTGAACCCAGAAACAGTGCTTCAGGTTAAGAACTGTGCTTCACGATGAGAACAGAAATCGTGCTCCAGCGGTGCAGCGGCAGCACCCATTAGCTAAAGTGGTGCTTCAGTTTAAGAACAGTTTCAGATTAAGTACGGACCTCCGGAACGAATTAAGTACTTAACCTGAGGTACCACTGTATTTTAATATTCTGTTGGAAGCCGCCAAGAGTGGCTGGGGAAACCCAGCCAGATGGGCAGGGTATAAATTATATTATTATTATTATTATTATTATTATTATTATCATTATTGAATAGGACATTCCTATTTTCTTTGGAGAAATGTTGGGAGGGTATGCAATAACTAGTGGTGACTCTCCAAGTTTTTGGGCAGCGGTCTCTCCTAGCCCCACCTAGTCATGCCAAATCTGGAACCTTGTGTATGGGAAAGCAGTTGCGCTGCCCCTTTCCCTGTGACTCAGCCATAGCCCTTCCCTTAGGGGAGAGGGGTTTCTTAACCCTTTCCCCTGGAGCTGTTCTTTCCTGCCTAAAATCACCAGCCTCCGAGCTGCTTTGAGCCCTGCTGTGGTAGGAAACATACATAGGTACACACGTCTTTTCCACAGTGAGGAGAAGACGTCTGTGGGCATGTGCGATTTTCAGTGGTGGTAGGAAAGCAGGCTGGGAGGTAAGGGTTTAGAAGGTCCTCTCCCTCTTCCTGTGCCAATCTTCCACTTCAGATTGCAACCTCAGGGGCTGCAATAAAATGGAACCACACAACTATAGGTAACATATCGCATCATGCTTAGAAGTATGTGGTTTGGAGGTGTTGTCTCCCACCAGTCATTTCTCCCCAGCAAGCGCATGGAACTGCTGAAAAGTGCCTCATTTTGGACATGGAAGAGACTTAAGGGCCTCAGACATAAGATTACCAGGTTAATGAGCTAGATTGATGGGATAGAAAGGACTGACAAAACCCGGGACCAGGAGAAAGAGACGTTGGATGAAGATTGGAAGAAAGTTTTTTAAAAAAATTTTATTAGGATTGTTTTATAAAATTGATGAATGTTAAAAAAAAGTTGGAACGAAATTATTTGGCTTTAGCAGAAATGTTAAAAGAATTATGTAAGAATATGTTATGGTTATGAGAAATTGGTATAAATAAGATCTAAGTTTTAAGTTTTAGGATCTTTTATAGTAAGATAAGGTTAAAATAGATTATGGTAATTTAATGACAGAATACTATGAAAAAGGGAAAGGATTTGCTGTGATAATTAACAACTAGAATACAAAAAAGGGAGGAGTGAGGAGGTCGATGAAATAAGGTAATGACAGTTAAGGATTTGGGAATATTGGATTTGTTTTTAAATTTTTGTGGTTTATTTTTGCTTTTTGATTGTGTTGTGTTATGTGTTTTGTTGTTATTTTTTGATTTTGATTTTTATTAATTTGTATTGTTCAATTGTGGATTGTGGCTTGGTTTTCTTTTGTTTTTTTCTCTTCTTTTTCTCTTTGTCTTTTCTGTAATTTTAAAATTCCTAATAAATATCATTTAAAAAAAAAAAGTGCCTCATTTTGTGGAGAAGTGTTACTACAAAGCTCTCCGCAAACGCGTGCCTTTCATTGTTTTAAATCTGAAGCGCTGGTTTTGTTAAAGCCGATCCAGAAAAACTTAATTGTCCTGCAGCAACAATTCAAAAGGAAAATCACCGCGGATTCCCAGGGGTGCCACAGGCTGCCTTCTCTATAATACAATGGTACCTCAGGTTACATACGCTTCAGGTTACATACGCTTCAGGTTACATACGCTTCAGGTTACATACGCTTCAGGTTACAGACTCCGCCAACCCAGAAATATTACCTCAGGTTAAGAAGTTTGCTTCAGGATGAGAACAGAAATCGTGCTCCGGCGGCGCGGCAGCAGCAGGAGGCCCCATTAGCTAAAGTAGTGCTTCAGATTAAGAACAGTTTCAGGTTAAGAACAGATCTCTGGAACGAATTAAGTACTTAACCTGAGGTACCACTGTATTTAACAAATGGTTATAGATCTATAGACCCATCCATAGATCTTCAAGGTGATTTACACGCAGCTTCTAAAACAATGTGAAGATAAACTATTTTAACGGAAACAAAACACCACCCAAATCTGTAAAGAGATACAAATAGAAGAAATTGAAAATGGGAAAGATGGGAACATATTATTTGCTCTAAAAGGTTCAAGAGAACAGAACGGTGCCTGGGGGAGAACAGTGTTGATGCAAGCCAGGCAGATATGCATGGGAAGGTTGTCAAAACGCTCAGGGTGCCACCACATGAAAGGTCCCGTCCTGGATAGACACAGCTTAAGGTAGGGCACGTGGAACAGGTTGTCGGAGAATGGTTTCAGCAGATAGTCTAGTCCAGGGTTTCCCAAACTTGGGTTTTTTGGACTACAACTCCCATCATCCTTAACTAGCAGGACCGGTTGTCAGGGATGGGAATCGTAATACAAAAACTGCTGGAGACCCAAGTTTGGGAAACGCTAGTCTTGTCCATGCAGGAAAAAGTGAGCCCTCACAACTCCTAGACCCAGACAGAGCTTAGCTTAATAGCAGCACTTTTAATTAGCAAAGGATTTTAAATACTAGCAAAATAGGCTCTGTACAGCAGGTCCCAGTTAGCAGCATATATTCTGAACCAGCTGAAATTTCCGATTTATTTATTTTTGCCTCAAAAGCAGCCTCCAAGTTGCTGCAATGTGTGCTAGATGCGACATCGAAGTGATCTTAACTTCCAGAGCCAAAGGAAGAGCCTCAAATCTGAAGAATGGCAGTTCTAGTAATTTACAGCAGCAACATTTTAACATCCTCCCCAATTTCTCCAAAAGACAAAATAGGAACAAGGTTCTGGGTTACAGTTTCCCTGCCCCGCTTTAACATTTTTGTGCTGTAATCTGGATTGCACTGAAAGACTTTGCATATTGCACCTGATACACAGCAACCGCAGTTCTCCCGCATGACTGTACAACTTCACATCTACACATTTTTCATCAATTAATTAATCACCCAGCGATTAATAGGTCATTGTGATACAGTTTACGGCCTGAAACGAGGTTGCACACACCAACAGCACCTTTTGCCTAGTGCCCATGACATCACTCACCATAAACAACACAACCCACTACGTCCTCAATACACAGCTGCCTGCACCAAAACATTTTCCTATGCGATACTTAAATCTGGTGTGAAATGAGAAGGCAAACCATGCATGCCGGCCGGCCTCACATTACTCATGTTACTGATGTTCACAATCCAGCACACGTGCTTTTTTTGTGTGTGCCAGGAGGTGTTTCTAACACCACGTGCGAGAACATCCTCAGCCAACAAAGAGCGGACCTCTCGCAGAAGCTAAATTACAAAGCGAAAGTGTAAAGGGAGGAGACTCTTGAGAGTCCCATGGACTGCAAGAAGATCAAACCTCTCCATTCTTAAGGAAATAAGGCCTGGAAGGACAGATCCTGAAGCTGAGACTCCAATACTTTGGCCACCTCATGAGAAGAGAAGACTCCCTGGAAAAGACCCTGATGTTGGGAAAGATGGAGGGCACAAGGAGAAGGGGACGACAGAGGACGAGATGGTTGGACAGTGTTCTCGAAGCTACGAACATGAGTTTGACCAAACTGCGGGAGGCAGTGGAAGACAGGAGTGCCTGGCGTGCTCTGGTCCAGGGGGACATGACTAAACGACTAAACAACAACAACAAAAGGGCCTTGTGGGCTGCATCCCTGGAAGAAGCCAGAGATCTGAACCACTCATTGCGCTTTAGGGAGTGTGGTGCCACCACAAAAAACCTGCAACCAGCTCCCATGTCACACGGATTTCGGACAGTGGAGTGCAGAGCTCAGCAGGGAGGAGGGTGGGGGGCAAAACTAGCATGATTTGGATCTGCCTGCCATTAGCTCCGGCGCCACCTACTGTTAGCCTCTCCGCCTTCCGCCCTACCAGTCCCAAGGGGCACCAGGCCACTGATGATTACCGTATTTTTTGCTCTATAAGACTCACTTTTCCCCTCCTAAAAAGTAAGGGGAAATGTGTGTGCGTCTTATGGAGTGAATGCAGGCTGCGCAGCTATCCCAGAAGCCAGAACAGCAAGAGGAATCGCTGCTTTCGCCGCGCAATGATCCCTCTTACTGTTCAAGCTTCTGTTCAGAATTTTTTTTTTCTTGTTTCCATCCTCCAAAAACTAAGTGCGTCTTATGGTCTGGTGCGTCTTATAGAGCGAAAAATACGGTATATTGTTATGAGTTGCGGGGGGGCAGGGAGGAAGTAGGCTGCACGCAAGATCCGTCTAAACCCTGGAACCGGCAAGTGTTAAAATATAAGCCAGGCTAGCTTCGTGGGACGTGGGTGGCACTGTGGGTTAAACCACAGAGCCTAGGACCTGCCAATCAGAAGGTTGGCGGTTTGAATGCCCACGACGGGGTGAGCTCCCGTTGCTCGGTCCCTGCTCCAGCCAACCTAGCAGTTCGAAAGCACGTCAAAGTGCAAGTAGATAAATAGGTACTGCTCCGGTGGGAAGGTAAGCGGCATTTCTGTGCGCTGCTCTGGTTCACCAGAAGCGGCTTAGTCATGCTGGCCACATGACCCAGAAGCTGTACGCCGGCTCCCTCGGCCAATAAAGCGAGATGAGCGCCGCAACCCCAGAGTCGCTCACAACTGGACTTAACAGTCAGGGGTCCCTTTACCTTTACCTTATTAGCTTCCTGTGTCAAGGTGATCACCTGGGTGATGGGCCATTAAGAGAACAAAGGAGGGGGGCTCTGTGCTAGACGTCAGAGTTAGAAGGACAAAGCCTAGGTTGGGAGTTGGCAGTGATGTGGGCCAGATGTAAAGCCGCAAGCCGGAAGAAGACATGCTTGATTTCTGTTTGAATCCAAGGCTGCAGCTATAGGAGAAACAAGACCCTTTCAGGGTGTTGATGCTGTGAACCCCTCCATCGTAGACTCAGGTTCTATATATGTGTAAATAAACCATATATCCTAAAGACACCAGAGTCTCCGCAGTGCCACATTCCAAAAGTAAACATGGACCCTAGGTAAAGTGCCCGGAATCTCCCATTAGAAAAGCTTGCTTACTCAAAAATAAAATCAGTTTTGCTTCTAGTTTGTTTGGCACTGTGACCTAAATGCCACATGTGAAACTAGCCTTTGCAAATCCCTTTCCATACTCAAGAGGCACAGAGAACGGCTTAAAATGTGACTTGTGAAAACAAACCAGACAAGCACCAGGCAGGCATGTCCCAAGAGGCAATCTGGCCCCCCTCCTGGGTGCAAATTTGTACAGGTGCGAATTTGTACAGTGCTATACAAGAAGCGAGTTTCAATAAGCTCTGATGCGGCTGCAATCCTGCACACTTACCTGGAGTTAAGACTGCTTCTACGCTGGTGTCCTTCAGCACTGCTAAGCCGCTTCTCTTCGGCACTTAGCTGAAAGTGGGATGAAAAAAGGCGATCCTCAGAACGCTTCCTATCGGCTAAG
This sequence comes from Podarcis pityusensis, assembly GCF_964106645.2. Lineage (NCBI taxonomy): Eukaryota > Metazoa > Chordata > Lepidosauria > Squamata > Lacertidae > Podarcis > Podarcis pityusensis. Next base: position 11,619,580 of record NC_138029.1, read on the forward strand.
ACGCTTTTGTAATGTTTACTCAAAGGTCTGCCCTATTCAGCAAAGGCCTCTTCCAGTGTTAAGAAAAATCTACCTACAGTACTTGCAATCTCAGCCTGTTTTATTGCTTCCTGCCAAGTGAGGCTGGGGGATTATGGGTGAACTGCTTAATATCCTTTGAACAGCTTGTCTTAGTTTTCCCTTATTGTCCGTTTCTGGGGGAGTTCATTACAGTGGTACCTCGGGTTAAGTACTTAATTCGTTCCGGAGGTCTGTTCTTAACCTGAAACTGTTCTTAACCTGAAGCACCACTTTAGTTAATGGGGCCTCCCGCTGCTGCCGATTTCTGTTCTCATCCTGAAGCAAAGTTCTTAACCCGAGGTACTATTTCTGGGTTAGCGGAGTCTGTAACCTGAAGCATATGTAACCTGAAGCGTATGTAACCCGAGGTACCACTGTACATGTGTGTGGATATATAGTATATTTTTAGTATATGTGCTGCCAGAGCACAAATCTTATACAGTGGTACCTCTGGTTATGAACTTAATTCGTTCTGGAGGTCCGTACTGAAGCCGAAACCGCTCGTAACATGAGGCGCGCGACTTCCGCTCACATCCCGGGGCAAAGTTCACAACCGGGAGCATCTACTTCCAGGTTAACGGAGCTCACAACCTGTAGTGTTCGCAAGGAAGACGGTACGTAACACAAGGTTCCACTGTACACATGCACAGTCATACCTTGGAAGCTGAATGCCTTGGCTCCCGAAAAGATTGGCTCCCGAACAGTCGAAACCCGGAAGTGAGTGTTCCAGTTTCCGAATGATTTTTGGAAGCTGAACATCCGGCGCGGCTTCTGATTGGCTGCAAGACGCTCCTGCAGCCAATCGGAAGCTGTGCTTTGTTTTTCATACGGTTCTAGGAGTCGAACGGACTCCCGGAACACATTCTGTTTGATAACCAAGGTACCACTGTATATGTGAGACCCTTTTTTCAGTCAGAGCTCACTGGAGCTCAGCTGCAGCACCTCTCAAGTGGGCGCCATTGCCATTCTAAGAGAACAAGGAAAAGTTTACGGTGAGTTCCAGCACCTCTTTTTTTAGAAAAATGACACTACAGTCATACCTCGGGTTGAATGTGCTTCGGGTTGAGCGCATTCGAGTTGCGCTCCACAGCCACCTGGAAGTAACGGAGAGCGTTACTTCCGGGTTTCACCGCTCACGCATGCACATACGCGCAAAATGGTGTCACGCGCATGCGTGTCAGCGGCAAAACGCGGCCCACGCATGCACAGATGCGCCGTCGCGTCTTGCGTTGTGTTCAGGATGCGAACGGGGCTCCGGAACAGAGGTACCACTGTAGCTAGCTACACATGCGCCTGTTCAATGAGACATTTGGGCTTTCCCCCCCTTCTCTTAAGTGAATGGGTGGTTTTTAATGAGGGACTGAAAACGGAAGAGACACATCATTGAAATGAGCGCCCTGGATAGTCGCCTTTCGCAGGGCGGCACGTGAACCGCGTTTAGCCCCATGCGCGACAATGGCATCTTTACAAAACCGGAACCGGTCAGACATTTGGAGGCGAGCCAGGATTCGGGAAATCGTTGCAAAGGCGGAAACTCACGACATTGGAAAGGCGGGGCTACAAGGTGGCTGCTGACCTTTCTCTTCTGTTTGGCGGCTGCCCAAAAGGAGTGGGAGGGAAAGGTATAAAAAAAATAAGGAAGGGGAATAACTTTCATTTCAGGAACAAAATAAAAAAATTCCTTCCAGTAGCACCTTAGAGACCAACTAAGTTTGTTACTGGTATGACCTTTCGTGTGCATGCGCACTTCTTCAGATAGTTTCAGGGAACCCCTAAGCAAAGATCACATCCCACTCTCACCTTAACTGTCCTACCCAACAAGCCGTTCCTCTTCTGTATATTTTACTCGATAGTAAAGTTTCTGCCCCAGTTCCCCAGTTTGATAAACTCTACTCCCAAGGAAAAGCCATTTGGACGACCGCCTTGCAACAAGCTCCTACTACATTTATTATGAAACCGTCGGGTCCAGTAAAGTTCTACAGGGCTAAATCCAACCTTAGGCGTACTTACTCACGAGGAAGCCCCGTTGCACTCAATGGGAAAAACAACTGACTTCCAGGTATACAGAGTCAGGACTGGGCTGCCGCCGAGCGCAACCTCCCTGCTGGTTTCCATTGCGCATTCGCTCCGAAGCAAATCCCACCCGGCTCTCCGCTGCTCCGCTCCCCCAAGCGCGCGTTGCTTCCGGCGGAGGAGGGCTGCGGCCGCGCAGTGCGATCCGCGTCCTCCTCCTACACACGTTCATCGGCAAGCCAGCGTCGAGTGGGGCTGCCCCCGCTTTCTATTAAAAACCGCCCTGAGAAATTCAGGAAGGGATTTTTGTCCAGTGCCAAATTGCCAAGAGCTCATTTCGCCCCCATGCATTTGATGACGGCTCCTGGTTTTTTAAAAGTGCAACAAGGAGGAGGCGTGACGGTAGCTAAATGGGGGGGGGGCTTTGTTTTTGGGGTTGAGCTCCCCCCCCCCTTCCATAAACTGGACTGCTTGCTTTGCCCCCGCGCGTAGCGTTGCCAGCTGTGATTGTCTCCTATTTCGATGCAAAATGCTGCGTCCTGTATTGATAGTTTTGTTTTACATATTCCAAGTCTTCTCTCTGTGTGTCTGTCTGCCAAGTTAGGGATCCTCTCCAAATGCGTGTCTGAAAGGTCATGTATTTAAGCTCTGGGTAGCCAAGGACAGACAGATTTATAAATTCATGTGTATGTTTGTGTGACAAATTCCAGAGGGGCCATTTTGTTAGGCTGCAATTATGGGCATAGCCAGAATTTATTTAGGGGTGGGACAAACCTGGACAGCATCTTAAAAAGCAGAGACATCACCTTGCCAACAAAGGTCCGTATAGTAAAAGCTATGGTTTTCCCAATAGTGATGTATGGAAGTGAGAGCTGGACCATAAAGAAGGCTGATCGCCGAAGAATTGGTGCTTTTGAATTATGGTGCTGGAGGAGACTCTTGAGAGTCCCATGGACTGCAAGAAGATCAAACGTAATGTAGCCCTGAGTGCTCACTGGAAGGACAGATCGTGAAGCTGAGGCTCCAATACTTTGGCCACCTCATGAGAAGAGAAGACTCCCTGGAAAAGACCCTGATGTTGGGAAAGATGGAGGGCCCAAGGAGAAGGGGACGACAGAGGACAAGATGGTTGGACACTGTTCTCGAAGCTACTAACATGAGCCTCAGCTTCACGCTCTGTCCTTCCAGTGAGCACTCAGGGCTGATTTCCTTCAGAATGGATAGGTTTGATCTTCTTGCAGTCCAGAGTCTCCTCCAGCACCATAATTCAAAAGCATCCATTCTTCGGCGATCAGCCTTCTTTATGGTCCAGCTCTCACTTCCATACATTATGAACATTACCATATATCTAAGGCCATAAAATTCCTATCACACAGGCGGGCCGGCGGCGTTGCAAGGCTGCGCTCCCTGCCCCTTTTTCCCCCACTGGGGACAAAGGCCGCGGCGCTGCTCCCCTCCCCTGGCAGCCCCAGCCAGCCCCACCCTGCTCCGTAGCAACGCCGCGCATTGCTCCGGCGCGCGGTGCGGGGGAGCCTCGCGCGTCCTTGGGCGTGTAGTATTTTGGGTTCGGAGGCGTCTATTTTTAGCCCCATTGATGGCTGGGATTCCGACGACGTCAACGGAGCCCGGCCTTGACGTCACGGAGGCTCCTTCCAAGCCGGGGCGGGGAGGCGGGGTTTGCAGAAAGTCAAGCGGCGCACGGATGGAGAGCGAGCAGCCGGGGCGAGCGCGCAGGGGGCGGGAGGCGGCGGCGGCGGCGGCGGAGAAGCGGGTCAGGGACCCATCGCGTGGGTGGGGGGCGGGCTGGGGGCTCGGCATGGCTCCGGAGGCCGCGGCCCAGTTCCCAACACCGGACTGCCCGCCTTGGGAAGAGCGCGGAGAGCGGGGGAAGCAGGGGTGCCAATGGAGGAGCGCCAGCGACAGCCAGGTGAGATGTGGGGAAGAGGCGCGTCGGTGGTGGGGAAGATCGGTTTTCCTTTCTCTTTCGGAAGCATGGGAACCAACTCTTAGGGGAGGAGATCCCTTCGGCCCTCCCCGCAATAAAATATTTGAGGGGGCCACCTCCCCAAAAAGTTGATGGGCATTGACATTAAAATAGTCCCTTGTGATCGATTATGTGGGGCAGGGCTCACCTGCCGCCCACTCAATATTTTGTTCAAGTTGGCACCATGGGCGTATCTAGGGAGGCGGGGGGGACGACGACAGCTGCCCATCCCCTAAATCAAGTAGATACATAAAATACTTAACTAACTGAGCAATTGTCTCGCAGGTAGCTTGGTTCGGCTCCCCCAACATAAATCCTGCCCCCCCCCCGCAACATAAATCCTGGCTACACCTATGGGTGGCAGCCCTGCTGGGAAGGCAAAGCAATGCCTGGCTACATAGAAGTAGATCCCACTGTTTTCCGTGGGTTTACTCCTAGGTACCTGCAATGGCGTTTTAGAAAACCTACATAAGGACTGGTTTAGTTGATCATAGTTTTTAATATCTCTGGGTTCTACTGAGAGATCTCCTGCATAAAGCTGCCATTCTTTCCTACAGTGAGCAGGTATTATTGTAGGGCAGCCCAACCATAGCTGTCAACATTTCCCTTTTTTTAAGGGAAATTCCCTTATTCCGAATAGAATTCCTCGCAAGAAAAGGGAAAAGTTGGCAGCTAAGAGCCCAACCATTCTCACTTGAATAACAATATATGGGATATTAGAAGGGTTCTGGCCACCTGACTACTTCTGTATCATTTTTCTTTCTCTTTGGAGTTGTCAAAGGCCAGGCTAGTTCTGGTCTTGCCTTTCTACAAGATTGTTCCAATTAAGGGGGGAATGTTTCTCCTCCCATTCCAGTAAGTGAGCTGAATTGCAAATTGAGATGCTTTCAGTCAGTGTAGATCTCCTTCATGCAGTTTGGCACTCTGTATCCCACCTTGACATAACAAAACACAACCCCTCTTCTGGAGCTGGGCACATATGTCGGAGTGGCCTGCATACTCTGCATTCCACTGGATAGTAGTGTGGGTGTCTAGACTTGTGTTTGGAGTGAAATGAAGATGCTAATTTTGTTTGCATAATGGAAATTTCCTGGGCTACTACAGATTTTGTACTGGTGAACGTGCTGCTTCACAGAGGAGTGATCACTCTCAAATACATATGTATAGGAGCGAACCTAACACTATAATCTTCAGTATGTTTACTTGAAGGTAGGTCCCCCTGAGTTCAGTAACATATATGCCAAAGCATTCATGTTTAGGATTGAAGCCTTTGAACATCACTGTATATGTTGCAGTGGGGGGGGGGGGAGATAAATATTTGCTTGGCTGGCAAATGAAGTATTTTTTTCTGTTGCTTCTTCCTCTTGCTAGAGCCTCAGTGCTGATTGCTACATGGACAGCCTAACAAAGCCTTGACAATGCTTCAAAAAAAATATTTTTAAAAAAATGTGGTTGTCCCCAGCAGGATAAACCATTTCGTGCTATATTTTTTTCCTCCGTCATATAGATTTCCTTGAGAATTAAGATGGGCTGTATGTGTTTGCGTATCTGTAATCACGCTGGCTAAGCACAAAATGTGGTTTTTCTCATAGAATAAATTTAGTTATTAAAAAACAAACCAAGCCCCTAGTACTTGCTGATGTGAAGTTAAGCCAGAAATTGTATGAGCACGGTCGTGTGTGTGTGTGTGTGTGTGTGTGTGGTGTGTGTGTGTTGGGCAGTGGGCATTTAGTGTTTAGTGTAGCTCCTTCCTGTGGAAATGCTGTCTGAACTCACTTTGTTAACTGGTTAACTTCTAGCTGCCTTGGATATTTTTATCCAAGGTGGGGCATAGGTTTAAGAAATAAATACCGGTAACCCAAATACTGCCTTTTGCCACTTGGTGCAAGTACACCCTGCCCTAGATATGGGCTTCAGAAAGTTATGAGATTCCTCTCTGTGTGTGTCTCTGTGTGTCTCTCCCTTTCTCTTTCTTTTCCTCTCTCGCACGCCTCTCACCTTTTGAAACTCGCTGAAGCACTGACAAAGGCCTAGAGAGCACGCCTTTTGTCTGGATAGGATAGGGACTTGGCTCAGAGCAAGTGTTGTTAGTGATGTGCTTCTCCTTTGCGACTGCACCACAGGGAACTCTTTCCTGGATGTCAGATGGGCACACACCCCTTTGGGTGACTTGTGATCTCAGTCATATTTGCCCATCAGTTGGGCACCGTGATGTACCCAGTTTTTAAGGGGTAATCCATTTGAGAGCTCAATCAGGCGTTTTTTTTTTGGTAGCCTAGTGTTGTCCATCTGTTGAATTCTAAACCAATAGCAGAGGATTCTTTTATCTGTTTGGCTCTCTATGCTCAACATGCGAGTTTCCAACCTGACCATGGCAGATTGCATGTCTTTGGGTAAAGCTACAAGGACTCTTAAAAAATAATTCTGTGGGGGTTCTGAACCAGAGACCTTTGAGGTACCCCAAACCTCTGCACCATATAAAACCTGGGCCATTGTTTTTGCTTTATGCACAGATAGAGCTGCGTTAACCAGATTTCCACCTTTACAAGCAGCGAATTTCAAAATAGCTTTTGCTGATTTAAAGGCTTACAGTTTAATATTGGACTTGTGTAAAATACCTTGATCTGGCTGCCCCAGTGCCCACTCTGTGGCTGGCTGTTCCTGTTGCATGCTTCCTTTTGGTAGGCCAGGGATAGCAGGTCTGTGGGCTTATCGATGTTGCTAAACTCCAGTTCCCATCAGCTCCAGCCAGGATGGCCCATGCTTGGGGATGATGGGGGTTGTAGTCCAATTGGTGTTTGATCCTTGCCCACAGGTCATAAAAATGGAACTTCAGTTACCGTATTTTTCGCTCTATAAGACGCACCAGACCATAAGTTGCACCTAGTTTTTGGAGGAGGAAAACAAGAAAAAAAATATTCTGAATCTCAGAAGCCAGAACAGCAAGAGGGATCACTGCGCAATGAAAGCAGCGAGCCCTCTTGCTGTTCTGGCTTCTGGGATAGCTGCGCAGCCTGCATTCGCTCCATAAGATGCACACACATTTACTTTTTAGAAGGGGAAAAGTGAGTCTTATAGAGCAAAAAATACGGTACTTAGGAGGTCCCCTGCCCTGCATCTTGAATGTCTGGTAGTACCTGACCTCCTCCTGGGTTGCGATGGAGCATTGTCTTTTCATTTGGTTAGGGTTGTCATATTTCAAAAAGTGAAAATCCGGCTGCAAAAGTTGTTGAGATCTTTTTTGGGCAGTTGTTGAGCTTTTCCCATATATGTCCAGGAAATTCCAGAGGTATGGCAGCCCTACATTTGGTGTTTCGGTGCAGATAGCAATGAAAGGTGTTGGCATACGGCGGAGCAGCCTCCCTGCTCTGTTCAACAAAGGGAGACATTGTGCGCATGGCAATTCCGCTTGCACAACTCCAAGTAGGAATTTGGGCCTCGTGTTTGATTTGGCACCTCTGGGTAACTGACTCAAGTAGCATTGTTTCAGATCACCTCCCATTGTTGATGATGTTCAACATTTCTCCCATGAAAATAGGGATGACCTGTTCCATAATAATAATAACGATGATGATGATAGTGATTTTATTATTTATACCCCACCCATCTGACTGGGTTGCCCCAGCCACTCTGGGCATCTTCCAACATACATAAAAGCATAATAAAACATTAAACAAACTTCCGTGTGCAGGGCTGCCTTCAGATTTCTTCTAAAGGTTGTACAGTTCCTTATCTCCTTGTCTTGGGGGTTGCATAATTCCATGCCCTCTGGTGAAAATAGGGACGTCCTAAGGAAAAGTGGGATATTCTGGGATCAAATCAGGGTCTGGGAGTGTGCCTTAATTGTGCATGTATGTACTTGGAATTCAGGCTTTTAATGTGATTTGAGTTTGGTCAGTTTGAGACCAGCAGCACTTTTGATGGACGCTGAAAACGCTGCAACGTTTGGCCTTCAGTCCTGGCAAAACAAGCTCTTTCATAACTGCGCTAAAACAGTCACCAGCCTGCTCAATTGCATCAGGGTTGTTGTGTGTGGTTTTTTTATTCCGGCACCAGCCAGCCATTCTGGGACTCCCAAATGCTTCCCCCAGCTTTGGCTAGAAAGTGACGTTTTTAGGAGGTCAACTAGGGAGGGGAAGGGAAAGATTCCTGGTTTAGAAGGGATTCCCCACATGGCCTATATATGGCTCTTGGCATGTTCTTCCAAGACCTGCTGACGCGAGCCGCTGCCTGTCCAGCTGCTGACGTCCAGCGGTGGGTGGGACACCCCTTACGCTTTCTCTGACGCCGCTGTGGGCTTGGCTTCCTCTGAAACACAAACATGCGTGCATTCAGCGCTCTGCCTGCCAAACCCCACTAAGCAGTTCCCGGCCCGGCCCGGCCCCTGATGATTGAAACCAGCTGTGGTCTGCTGCCCTCCACCGCCACCGCTGGCCGCCTGCCAGATGGCTCCTCTTGGCCAAGGTGTTCGCTACACCTGCAGCTTTGCTTCAGATGAAAGAGGGAGAGAGCGAGGGACGACAGCAAGGAACACCAGTCCGGCTCCCGTGCGATCAAAGGCAACACTCCTTTCAGACAGCAAATAACCTAACCTATGGAACTTTCTGCTATGGGTGAGTCACACTGCGAAGCAAGGATTCCTTTTCCTGGGGGGAACCCAGGAACTAATTGTGGCTACAAGCCTTCTGAGTGCAATAAGACCGATGCTCTTTAGATAGAAGGGCTGAGTTTTTGCCTGGAAAGGAGCTGATGGTTCCATCCATGATTTTATCGACCTGCATTTTTACTTTTTTGTTTGGTTGTGAGTCACGGGTGCTTTTTGCAAATAGAAACTGCCTTAAACAGTTCAGCCAATTAAAATGAGCTGCGGGGAGTGTGCAGGAGAACTATTTACCCTGGAATAAATAATTATGCTAACTGGTTTTTTTATCCAGCGCAGCGGTATTAAAGGGCCCATTCTCCACTCTGCCAAGGGATGCCCAAGGAGCAAGGATGTTAATTTGGGTCATTGGTGGTGGTTGCCCTGATCTTAGATAAAGGGATCCCTGACCATTAGGTCCAGTCGTGACTGACTCTGGGGTTGCGGCGCTCATCTCGCTTTACTGGCCAAGGGAGCCAGCGTACAGCTTCCGGGTCATGTGGCCAGCATGACTAAGCCGCTTCTGGCGAACCAGAGCAGTGCACGGAAATGCTGTTTACCTTCCCGTCAGAGTGGTACCTATTTATCTACTTGCACTTTGATGTGCTTTTGAACTGCTAGGTTGGCAGGAGCAGGAACCGAGCAACGGGAGCTCACCCCGTCGCGGGGATTCGAACCGCCGACCTTCTGATCAGCAGGGTTAACCCACAGCGCCACCCGCTTAAAGGAGGGGTGAAGAACTTGCAGCTCTCCAAATGTTGTTGGACTACAGTTCCCATTATCCCTGACCATCTGGCCAGGGCTGATTGGAGTTGGAGTCCACCAGCAATCCAGATATCAACATTAGACTATGAGACTATTCCCCCCACCCACCCTTCAACCAGACCTGAGCAAATAGGAAAGATCAACAGTTTAGCCACCCTGATTATGTGAGAGGGGATGGGTACAATTACGGCGAAGGATGTATGGTTTCCTAAACACAAGACGGCCTTTATTGCAAATCCGGACTCTTCCTCTTAACGGTGTTGCTTTTCTTGGAAGTTCTCTCCAAAACCCAGTTTGACATGTTCGTACACTTTGTCCTCTACCTGTGTTCCTGTGCCAGGAAAGATATATTTACTTTCTGCCAATCAAAATGCTTATGGCAGGACTCCCTGGATACATGTGCCGCAGGTGTACATTGCCTAAGGGAAGGGAACTTCCTGAACAATAAAGAAGTCATTTGGGGTCAGGACGCTTTGGAGAAGGCCTCTCTTCTTTAGTTTTTCCTTCTGTAGAAGCGGAGAGAGCTGTCTCCTGCTTCTCCCCAGACAGGTTTAAGAGTCTCCTCTCCTTCAATGATGGGCTTTACATACTGACTTCAGTTCTGACTCCGCCACAAATTTTCCTCGTGAGCACAGAACCGCCAACGTCAAAATAATTTTGCTTCCTGGAGAGACTTTACCAGAGTTTTGTCATGAATCAGTGGAAGCGGTGGGCTGGGCGATTCAAGATTCACTGGCCTGGATTGAATCTAACAGATACACAGGCCCAGCGACTGATCAGAGACAGAACGTTAGATAAAGCACAATTGCTGAAACTAAGCACGTCACAAACGTGTACTAACCTAGAAAGGAGAAGCGCTGGGTGCCACCTGTAAAAAACCAGGATACAGGTAAATTCCTCCTCAGATAACATGAGCCTAAAATCTAGGATCCAGCTATTTTGCTTAACTTGCCAGCATTCATTTATTTATCGCATTTGTATCCCAACTTTCTTCCAAGGGCCTTGGGGTGGCAAATGAAGGATGTACAGTGGTACCTCAGGTTAAGCACTTAATTCGTTCCGGAGGTCCGTACTTAACCTGAAACTGTTCTTAACCTGAAGCACCACTTTAGCTAATGGGGCCTCCCGCTGCTGCCGCGCCACCAGAGCACAATTTATGTTCTCATCCTGAAGCAAAGTTCTTAACCTAAAGCACTATTTCTGGGTTAGCGGAGTCTGTAACCTGAAGCGTATGTAACCTGAGGTACCACTGTACTTGTTGCATCCTAAAAACCAGCTTTGCAAAGTAGACCAAGCTGAAAGACCATGATTGGCTCGAGATTGTGAAATCCACTTTGTTGCTGAATGGGGTTCCGATCCAGGCTGTCCCGAGTCCTTGCGGTGTTCCTGTGACACACCTTGCCCACAGGACTTTTGTATCTTCAAATCTGCCTGCTATGCCTGTCTTGAGGAGGTAAAAGGCCTACGTCAGCCTTTCTCAACCTGTGGGTCCCCAGATGTTGTTGAACTACAACTCCCATCACCCCTAGCTAGCAAGGCCGGAGCTCAGGGATGATGGGAGTTGTAGTCCAACAACATCTGGGGACCCACAGGTTGAGAACCGCTGGCCTAGGGCCTCAGCTTGTTTAGTTACCCAGCTTTGAGGTCTTCATCAGAGAGAGGCACCACCTACAATCCTGGGAATGTTTCCCTCCTTAGAAGTTTCTGTACCCTCTCGAATATCCTGCAACACCAGCCAGGAACTCGGAGCCTCTTGCAACATTCTTGTCTAGAACACTCAGTTAGCAGGCTAGGAGGACTTTGTACCTTTCGTTAATCCGGTTTGCACCTGGGCTGCAGGGAGGGGGCACAATCTCCCACTTTCCAGCTGTTCTCTTCAGTCCCGAAGCACAATGCGCAATATCGGATCGTGCCTAGTCAGGGTTTCTGTAAAATGAGATGCCACTGGGCAGAACAGAATGCCAGGGACCTTGTTCTGCCTGGGGACAGAGTAGCTTTTGTGCGTTAGAAACCAGGAATTGCACAGCGCATCTCCATCTCGGAGTGTGGGCAGCTGGCAGATTTTGAATGCTGACTGGCTGCCTTGCACAAAGGGTGGCAATGCCCAGAGTCCTTTGTGGCAGCACCAAAGGTTCTTGGATCTGACTTCCTTCTGACTGTTTCTTCATTTGCTGTGTCTCGGCGGGGGGGGGGGGGGATGGAACGAGTAGCACATCCCATCAATGGCAGAGAGGGAAACAGGCGAGACAGTGGTGGTGGTAATGAGAATTCACCCAGCCTTTGACTACCCATTCACAGTGATCCTCTGCAAAAAAAATATTTGCCAGATGAGGACATAAGCAACCAGTAACAAAGTCCATATTGTAAAAGATCCATTTGGCAGACTTATGAATCGACCCAAATCCTGCCTCACAAGGGGAAACATTTATGAAGTTTTCTATAATGTTGTCGCACGGTTTGATGCCTCTCTGTATTCTTCGTATGGAAGTTCATACAAGGATTTGGGGGCCACTGCGAAAAGGCCCTGCGACTGCCACATCGTTTTCCCCTCCCCGCCTCCTTTTGGACAATGGTACTCCAAAGTCTCTAAAGGGGGTGTGTAAGTGAGAGATTGGTGGAAGAACACTGAGACGCCTCCGAGAAAAGACATCTGGTACGGAAACACTTTTAATAACTCAGCAAGTGGCTTGCCACCCTTCCTGGCACCCAGTTCCCAGCTCTGAAGTCTGACGCGTAAGTTGGGAACACTCTGAAACGCAAGGGTTGCCTTGGGAACATACCCCGAGTACCAGGCTCGCAAGCCATCTTTTCTTTAGAACCAGACTGTGCCGGAACAGTTTGTGTAGTTAATCTATCTTCTCTATGGGATGACTTGGATTCAGCTGGCGGTACATGGTGTTGCTGGGTGTTAAAGCAGGGTCCAACTTGGCAGCGGATGTAGGGCTGGCTGCTTGTCTGATGGGTAAAAAATAAATAAAAAGTCTTGTTTTGTTGCACAAGAACCATAACAACAAGAGTTTGGGTTGGTTTTTCCCCCTCCCCTGTTATTAGCACGAGTTTGGAACTGAACTATTTTTCAAATCAATTGGTACGAGAGATTATGGGCGTTGGAATCCAGCAAGACGCGGGTGGCGCTGTGGGTTAAACCACAGAGCCTAGGACTTGCCGATCAGAAGGTCGGCGGTTCAAATCCCTGCGTCGGGGTGAGCTCCCGTTGCTTGGTCCCTGCTCCTGCCCACCTAGCAGTTCGAAAGCACATCAAAGTGCGAGTAGATAAATAGGTACCGCTCTGGCGGGAAGGTAAACGGTGTTTTTAGTGTGTTGGTCTGGTTCGCCAGAAGTGGCTTAGTCATGCTGGCCACATGACCCAGAAGCTCCCTCGGCCAATAAAGCAAGATGAGCGCCGCAACCCCAGAGGCAACTCCAGAGTTGGTCACGACTGGACCTAATGGTCAGGGGTCCCTTTGCCTTTAATCTAGCAAGATCTGTAGGGCTAAGAGTTCCTGATCTTTGACTTAGTATCCAGCAGTGATCAAGTTGTGCACTGATCTTGTAGTGGGGGGGGGGGTCGTGAATACAAAGACTTCTCCCTCCTTCTCTCCAGTGTCTTTTTAAATTATTGAGCCAGGGATGGTGTTTCTCCCTTTATAAATATTAATAATGGTATAAACAGAATTTTGTCCTCTTCAATAGTGATATCCATTCTCAGAGTGCTGATCCTTATGTAACCGACACCTGCGTAAGGTACCAGCAGGCTTTGGGGAAACCCAATAGATTTGCAAAGTACAAGAAATATTTGGGAGGGTGGGGGAATCTTTAAAAAGCTCAGAGCAACCAAAGAGAACCAGTCACATGGAATACTGATTGACTGCTAGGGAAAGCTGAAAACTGGATGGGTAGTGGCAGAGAACGGGAATGGGGTGCCTGGAATCCTGAAAATCAGTTTGTTCCGCCCTGCAACATTGCTTTATATATGCCAAACGTACTTGATTAATTCAGGCTTTCTACCTAGATGATTCTGACTTCTAGACCAGATCGGATGATAAAAACCAATCTGCCTTCTGATTTTCGAATTACATAATTACTGTTTTAACGCGTTTGTTCAAGAGTGGAAACCCAGTGTGCGGCGTTTTCCATGTGTACATAGCAGGTTCCTTGCTTGATGGTTTTAGAGATTATTTTGAGTGTAGGAAAGGCACAAAGGCTTTACTAGAAGCACAGAGAGATCTGAGTAGGTTTTCCCCTGGTCTCCACCCCCACTGGCAAGCCACATTTCCATGCTTTCAAGAGAAGGGCTTGCCTCGCTCTGAGACTTCAGTACGGCTGCAGACCTCAAACCACTTCGAAGTGCCCTTAAATTGTTTCAGAGTGGAACTTTCCATTGAATTAATGTGAGGACTAGTTGTCGTCTACATATACATGCCTTTCAAATAGCTTTTTAAACTCTGAGGTCTCCTGCCTAGCAGTCTGGGTTTTGCCTTTTGGGGGGTGCTCCTCTCATTTTCTGCTCTTCTTCTAGAGTAGCCGTCAACTACCGTACATTTTTACTGGCCAGCTGAAAGCAACAGAATGATTTCGGACTATTTAAAGAAATGTTACGGTTTGATGAATTTGCGGGAAGGATTTGAATAACGAGTAAAGAAAGAATTAGGACTTATTGTAATATTGTTAGGACATAAGAGATAGAAAACGGGGGGGGGGGCGGGATTCATGGAAAACAAGATGGGAAGTCGAAAAAAATAAAAATATGATTTATTGGCGTGTATATGTAGAATTTTTTACTGAAAGTTAATGTTTTATTTTATTTTAATTTTTAAAATTCCTTCTCAATCATTTCCAAATTCATTGGTCACATCGGGATTCTCTCATTCTCCCAAAGAGCTCAAGATGCCATAGAGGAGGTTATTCTATTTTTTATCCTTGCGAAAAACCTGTGAGGGGAGCTAGGCTGAGGAAATCATTGACTGATCTAAGAAGAGTTTGGGGGAGGGCTAAGCTCTTTTTATGCTCAGAGTCCAGTCCTGGATTCATTATTCTTCCCCCCAAAAAATATTGAAATTACAGTGTTCTATGGGGAACCTGATACAGAGAAATTGAGCCCCTCTGAGGACAGAGGATTGGCTAGATCAGAGATGGAGAACGCATGGTACTCCAGATGTTGCTGGACTCGGTCGTCCCTGGCCGAGGTTGATGAGAGTTGGTACCAACAACAGCTGGGGGGTGTCAGGTGCGCATCCCTAAGCTAAGTCATCTTCAGATTTCCAGTTGCGCCAGGATTCTGTGACTTGGATTTTAGTAGTATCCCTCTATAATCTATTTACCAACCCAACATTTTAAAAACAAACCAACAAGGCACCGTTGGTTTTAATTCCTGAAATTTTAGGGTTTGTCCCCCCCACCCCGCAAAAAACCCCAGCATTCGAGAGTGCTGGGGTAACCAACCAATTGACAATGACATTCCTCTCCTCAGCAGCTGCTCTGGGATTCCGGCCAAGTCTTCAGCTCAAACATGCAAGAAAAACGCATCTTGTTACGCAGTCGGTCTTAACAGGCGCGAGGCCTTTAAGCAAACCCAGAGGCTGCCGAGGCTAAAAATATTTTTAACAATAGGAAAATACATCAATCTTTCCGGCTGCCGAGTTATCGGCGTCTTTTATGCTTGGCCTACAAAATTCCACTTGGAGGTTGCAGCCCCTGATGTATCGCCAAGTTGGAAAATGGGGAGCGGGGGGGGGGGGGAGTAGACCAGGCAGAGGAAAAACTCCTTCCGCCCTGGGCTGACTTTGTTTTTGTGACACTAAACTCCCAGCAAAGTGGCTGGGGCCTTTGGGGTTTGACCGCTGGGGCAAGGATCTTTAAGGCAAAGCTTTATAAACACATACACACAGCCTGATCTTACATGCATGTTTACTCAACAGTACGCCACGCTGAGTTCAGCAGGGGTCCTGAGGGTAGCAACACAAGAACGGGGCCTTATCTGCAGTGGCTCCCCGTTTGTGGAATGCTCTCCCCAGGGAGGTTTGGCTGGCACCTTCATTATACACCTTTAGGTGCCAGGCAAAAACGTTCCTCTTTAACCAGGCCTTGGGCTGATGGACATCTCTTGCCCTTTGAAAATGTGTTGGGGAGGGGATTATTGGGTTGTTTTTACTTTTGCTATTTATGTTTTTATATTGTGATTTTATCTTGTGAGCTGCCCTGAGACCTGCGGGTATTGGATGATGTACAAATTTTAATAATAATGATGATGATGTTAGCACTACAGCCTTTGCATTGGCTATATGAGTAGGGACCTGTAAAGGTAAAGGGACCCCTGACCGTTAAGTCCAGTCGCGGACGACTCTGGGGTTGCACGCTCATCGCACTCTATAGGCCAAGGGAGCCGGCATTTGTCCGCAGACAGCTTCCGGGTCATGTGGCCAGCATGACTAAGCCGCTTCTGGCGAACCAGAGCAGCGCACGGAAACACCGTTTACCTTCCCGCCAGAGCGGTACCTATTTATCTACTTGCTATGTGCTTTCGAACTGCTAGGTTGGCAGGAGCAGGGACCGACCTTCTGATCGGCAAGTCCTAGGCTCAGTGGTTTAACCCACAGCGCCACCCGCATCCCATGTGCAGTGGCCGGTAGTTGCATGCCTTTTGGGAAGTTCACCGAACGAGGCCTGTAGGCAATAGACTTTTCCCGCTTCTGCTCCCCAGCAGCTGTTGTTCAGCAGCCTAACTTGCTCTAAACATGGAAGTTCTGTATAGCCACTGCAGCTTTACCAAGTAATGCCTGGCACACCGTGAAGTGATCTTTCTCCCCACCCGTCTTCATTTCCTTGTGAATAAGCAACTCAGAATATCATTTTAGCTTCGCAAGAGCCCTGCAGCAGAGATACTGACATGCCCTGGGCTACTCACTTAACCTTTCCTGAACTTGTACTGTTCTCAAGTAAATTTGGAAGTAAATATGGAAGTGAGAGCTGGACCATAAAGAAGGCTGATCGCCGAAGAATAGATGCTTTTGAATTATGGTGCTGGAGGAGACTCTTGAGAGTCCCATGGACTGCAAGAAGATCAAACCTATCCATTCTGAAGGAAATCAGCCCTGAGTGCTCACTGGAAGGACAGATCCTGAAGCTGAGGCTCCAATACTTTGGCCACCTCATGAGAAGAGAAGACTCCCTGGAAAGGACCCTGATGCTGGGAAAGATGGAAGGCACAAGGAGAAGGGGACGACAGAGGACGAGATGGTTGGACAGTGTTCTCGAAGCTACCAGCATGAGTTTGACCAAACTGCGAGAGGCAGCGGAAGACAGGAATGCCTGGCGTGCTCTGGTCCATGGGGTCACGAAGAGTCGGACACGACTAAACGACTAAACAACAACAACAAGTAAATTTAAGCCCAGGAATCTAGTCCACAGCAGCTTCTGCATTCTGACAAAGCAGAGAGGTTGTATTCAGTGAAGGCCTACTCAGAGCAGACCCATTGAAGTTAATGAACGCAAGTTGGTCATGATTATTAGCTAAAGTGGCAGACCTTCCAAGTGTCCCTATTTTCAAGGGACAGTCCCGGATTTACAGAAGCTGCCCCGGTTCCTGATTTCATCCTGGAATGTCCCGCTTTTCCTTAGGATGCCCCTATTTTCACCGGATAAATGTTGGAGGTTATGGAGTTATCCAACCCCCAAGCCAAGGAGATAAGTAACTCTACCATCTTTAAAAGACATCTGGAGGCAGCCCTGTTTAGGGAAGTTTTTTTTATAATAATAATAATAATCATCATCATAATCATAATCATAATCATAATACAGTGGTATCTCAGGTTAAGTACTTAATTCGTTCTGGAGGTCCGTTCTTAACCTGAAACTGTTCTTAACCTGAAGCACCACTTTAGCTAATGGGGCCTCCTGCTGCCGCCAAAGCACGATTTCTGTTCTCATCCTGAAGCAAAGTTCTTAACCTGAAGCACTATTTTTGGGTTAGCGGAGTCTGTAACCTGAAGCGTATGTAACCTAAAGTGTATGTAACCTGAGGTACCACTGTAATAATGTTTTATGTTTTTATATATGTTGGAAGCTGCCCAGAGTGGCTGGGGCAACCCAGTCAGATGGGTGGGGTATAAATAATAAAATTATTGTCATCATCATCATTATGGAGCATTAGCACAGCTGTAGTAGGTCAAAGAAAGTGGGTACAGATTGAGAACCCTCATTTGGGACTTAAGTAGTGGGGAGCCATAGAGGCAAATCAGCCCAAATATTTTTCTCTTACTGGCAAAGGACCGCAAGATCCCACACTGATGATAATATGCTTTTCAGCTAGTTAGAGTTAATTGTAGTACCCTCTGATTTCTTGTGCTGCCAGTTCATTCCAAAATCCAGGACTCAGTGAATGAACCTGAATGAAATCTGTTAATCCCACTAGAGCCAAACCCTGAAAAGTCTTCACACATGTTTGTTGGCTTCCTCTTATGACTCTTGGTTATCACACCCCAATAGAACAGGCTATGCAAACTATGAAAAGTAAAGAAAAGAGAAAGTGTAGATTAAAGGCATGCTTGCTCCAATGACTTGTCTCCCAGGTTATCTTACCTGAATTATAGCCTGGAAATTTTTGTGGACAATTTAGGACTGGCAGTAGCACCTAATGGGTACTTTGACTCTTTTGATTTGAGGAGGATGTGATGGTGGAGGCTAAGGTTTTTGAATATTTATTTGTTTTGCGCTTTTCAGGCAGACCTCCCAAAGCAGTTTCCGTAAGGTTCTTGCAAAAAATAAACATTGATTCTTTTACCCAAATTTTTTTTAGACTGGAACAGACAACATCTTTATTTAACAAAAGCTGTTACCGCCTCTTCTCACTCCCGCTCAGAGCAAAATTTTTCATTGTTGCGTTTTATCTGATATTACTGATGTTCATATAGAATATATTTAGGTTTTATTGCGTTAAGTTTAGCTTGTGGAGATGTGAAGGTGGGGGAGGGAAATTAGGAGGGGCTGTGTGCCCCCCCCCCAAGTTTTCTTATTTCCACGCCCCCTGTTTGTTTCTAAAAAAAATACAGTAGGGAGTGGTTCCAGAGTTCCATTTTTCCAGAGTTTTACCAGAACTTGCCTTAAAAGCAGGGGGGGGGGGGGGACTGGCGGGCTGTTAAGGTCTTGTAAACAAAATTGCAGAGAGCAAAATCAGGATTTGGAAGTGGGCTTAGAAAGCTGGCTGGGAAGGAAAAGAGAAAGAGGCTTCTCTCAGGTTGTGGAGGCAGGGATGACTGCCAGTGCCTTGTTTGTGGCAGAGTTCCAGGCTCTGAGAAACCAGAAAAATACAGTGGTACCTTGGGTTAAGTACTTAATTCGTTCCGGAGGTCCATTCTTAACCTGAAACTGTTCTTAACCTGAAGCACCACTTTAGCTAATGGGGCCTCCCGCTGCCGCCGGAGCACGATTTCTGTTCTCATCCTGAAGCAATGTTCTTAACCCGAGGTACAATTTATGGGTTAGCGGAGTCTGTAACCTGAAGCGTATGTAACCTGAAGCGTCTGTAACCCGAGGTACCACTGTACTTCTTTAAAAATTATTTATGGTTGGGGCATGCAAGGAAAGCCACCCAGCCAGCAACAGGTGCACTGAGGCACGTGCAGAAAGCTTGACCTAGTTTTCTGAGTCACCCTTGTCTCTAGTTTCCCTTGTTTGATTGAGCAAAACATGCGCAGGGCAGAGCGGGGAGGGGTTTCCACCAGGCTCTTTCCCAAAACAGAGCCAGCCAACTAGAGATGGTGATAAAGGGCAAATGTTTGATGCAAGCTGGCAGGGCTCTGCCCTCATCTTTGCACTAATTTCCCTAGCCTAATTTATTATCCACTTTGGAGATCTAGTGAGCTTCAAGCTTCAGATTCGCTGCAGCTCCCCCCCCCCCCCCCAGCACCAGTGTTATAAATGTGCAGAGTATGGTTTTCTTGGTTTACAGTATTTATTTATTTATTGTTTCTAACTTTTTAGTGCTGCCGGTAGTACTGAACATTTGTGAATAATTAACAAATATCCTGCCCCTAGTTGGGAGAGGAGTAAGGACATGTACTACAAAGGATGTGTGCATCATCTAAAAACACAGTATATAGTTGATATGGGTGCATAATATTTTTTAGAAATGTTGTCTTATTGACAGATATGAATATTATTCTTGGTTAAATGAATTGAAACTCTTGATTTTTAACATTTCTTCAATCGGGTTGTAGGCTTAGTGGTAGTGCATTTTCAGAGCATGGGGGGGAAATATTTAAAAATCTACTTATGTAATTGTTTAATTTTATAACCAAACTAACCCCCACCCCACCCAAAGATAGGGACTTAAGGCCTTAGGTTCCCAGGCCATCTCTCATCAATACAGTAGCCAGACCTGCTTAGCTTCAGCTCAGTCATGTGCCTTTTAAAACCATGCCGCAGGGGCCAATTCATTGCATTGCAAGAAGGCAAAAACCTGGAAAACATCCCAGCCTTGGTTAAATGGGGTTAGAAAAGCGAAAGTCATGCCCCCTCGCTGAAATTGACTCTCACCATCGGATTGCAACTTTTGTTTATTTCTCTGTAGTGGCTTTTGCCCCTGTGCCTTTCACAGCAGCAGGGGACGCAGAAATTATGTTTTCCCATCTCCAGGCCAAGAAAGTGGGGGGGGGGGGGGTCCCTCGCCTAAATTCACCGTGCGCTGTTATTGAAGACGGAGGGGACGACGCTTGCGAACCAAACAACGCTCAAAATGTTGCAACCCAAATCCCGCATGTTTGTAAAGCTCGCATTATCCCCAAATGCTCCTGAGAGGGAGCGGCAGCTCTTTGTATTCATGGTGGTGGCGTCGTGGCTTTTGCAACGATCTGAGCAGAGAGCATCGCCCGCCCCCCGCGTGCCGCTTGGCACCGTTCCGCTCCATCTCGGTGGGCATCTTCTAAATCAAGTCTCGGGGCGTTCCGCCGGCTCCTGCTCCCAGGAAAGGGGAGGAGCCGCTGCTTCGGGCGACTATAGGAGGGGAGGGCACTGGAAGCACAGACGCGAGCGGAGTTTGGGGTTGTCCTGAGAACCTCGTGGCTGGCTGGGAGGGAGCGAGGGCTGCAACCACCGCCCGGCGGGGAGGGGGAGGGGGTTGCCGGCGTGTCTACAGCGCTGCGAGAGCTGCCTAAGCCGCGGTTCCGAGCGCTGCTAGGAGCTCGCCTTGCAAGACCGCGCTCGCCTCTTGCACCGCCCGGTCTTTTTTTATTATTATTATTTTGCCGTCGCCCCTTCATTTCCGTTCCCTGGATCCTCCCGTTCCCCCTTTTGGTTTTTCCTATGACACTTTCTCTCGTCTCCCCGGCTTAGGGAAAGGGCTCTATTTTTAGCCGGGGGCAGCTCGTTCTATTTTTAGATCAAACAATTCCAAGGCGTGCGTCAATGGAACCCCGCGTGCGTCACCCGCGCAGACATTCCAACCCCTCCCCTCGCTCCGCGGGCGCCGGAACATTCCGCCCCTTTTTGCCTTGTATGGTGAAGCCTGCAGCCCGGCGCGTGCGTCAGAGGATCCCCCCTCCTTCCCTGCCCACCCCTCCGCCTGTGCGTCACAGAGAGCTTAAGAGAATCTCCTGGCCACGGGCTGGTGAGCCCCAGTGGCTTACTCGGCGTCTAGACGGCGTGCAGATCTCTCTCTCGCGCGCATCTCTGGGCTGCCGCGGACTAGGAGGAAGGCAATCGCTGCCGCCAAGCCCTCGATGCAAGCTTGACTTTTTTATTTATTTTTTTTGGAGGGGGGGAAGGCTCCCCCACCACCAAAAAGAACCCATTTCGAAAAGAGAACCCAAAAGTGGAAGGAACTGCAGCAAAACGATCTCTGAGCTGACTTGGGTACGTGGATTTTCTTAAAACTCTGCTCCCCCCCCCCGGAAAGCACAGAAAGTGCTTAAGATGCGCGCTCGAGGGTCGACTTTTTGGCAGATGTAGGTGAGGGGGGGTTGCATGGGGAGAGATGCGGGATGCGTTTTGTTTTGGAAGGCGGAAAAAGAACTTTGTAGTGCACGGATTACAGCGCGTCGCTTTGTGCCCGGGGTGCTCTTGCACGGTGAAAAGTTGGCTGTGCAGGAGATCGGGGCGGGGGCGGTTATATCTTTGGGCTGGGCAAGCCTCTACTCCGGAAAGTTTTTTTCTGCAAAATGGGAAGGAAGGGAAGGCTAGGTATAGACACTGCTTAATGTATGCATTCTAAATCCAGGACTTGAGGCGCAGCGGACCCTTGCAGATCTAACTCGTTTATCTTGGTGCATCTTAGGGGGTGAACAGAACTCGGTCCTTAAATTTAAACCCCACGGAGTTTCTCATGATTGGCTCCTAAGTAGGTGTGTCTCGGCTTGCAGCCTTCGAAAAGTTGCTCTAAGGTGGAGTCAGTGCGTTACCAGGATCTGCAGGGCTGCTCATTTTCATAGAGCAAACATTAAACGTTACGTTGGCAGCTTCTGAAAGCTGTCCCGCATATGGCTCCTAGGTATAATTGATTCAGAGGACGTCGTTAACTGAGTGGGATAAAAGTGATGCAAGCAAATATTGAAATGAAATAAACGCAGGAGAATTATTTCTGAATTTCAATCAAACTGCAAAAATATATATGATCCAAGGAGGAAGGTGTGAAATGATGTATTGGGGCATGTCCCCCCCCCCCGGTGGTATGTATTGAAGGAGATGTTGGCTTTTTTGTACTGGAAAAGTGCAAGGGGATTGGATTTGCAGGGTTGGGGGGGGTGGACTGGGTTTGGGCTAAGGAAACTAGAATGATGCACTTGTTTCAAGTGTTCAGGGAGCCCACATTTGCATTTTAAAGGATGAAGTTGCAGTAACCTGAGCTTGTGGGAGTTTTGGCAGGTGTGTGCTGGTGAGTTTTAAGCGGTGGGTTTTGCTTTATATATGTATATTTAAACCTCGATTGTGACAGCCGTGTAATCTGACGGGGGGGGGGGGAGGATCTTCTGGGGCAAAAGTTTAATGGCGTCTGATTTGGAAGGAAAACGAGTTTGCATTACTGGAAGGCAACCTGGTGGACGTTTGATAGCCAAAAATACAATGTGCAGCCAGCCTCAGTGGGCTCTGAATAATGAAGACTGTTCCCTTGCAAAGTTCCCTTGCAAGGCTGGTAACATGGTTTGGTTTTTGTAATACTCCGTATATTGGAGAGGGGGAAATAAATAATGAGTTCCATCTTTGTTGAGGTCGCCACTGATTTGTTAGACACCTGCAGCTCTCCAGTGAGGCAGAAGTTTCCTTTATCAGGCTGAATGTGCCCGCCCCGCCCCACCCCACCCCCCGTGTACAGGTTTCTCCATGACTTCAAGTTTATTTCCTTATTCTGAGGCCACCAAGGAAGAGCTCTTTGTGCCAGATTCTTGTCTGCGTGAGGTAAAGCCTTTGCAGAGTGTCCCCGAGGACATTTGATCCTAATCGGGTTGGAGAATTTTTTTGTAAAGCCAATTGCTGGTCCTGTCCTTGTTTCCTGAACGCAGAAATCCCTCTTCAAGATGGAAAAGGGTGGGGTGGGGGGACCTGTTTGCATGCAAAGCGTGCAGAGGGAAGATTTTGAAGCACCCTCTTATCCGTCTAATTTCTTCCCCCTCCTTCTCAAAAAGAGATGCTCTTCTTTCAATAATAATAATAATAATAATAATAGTAAGTTTTGATTTGCAAAGCAGCTTGCTGTCAGCACAGGTGGTGTGGAGCGTAAATCAGGGAGGGCTCCTCCGCCATGGCCTCTTTCATGTGGCTTATCAGGGGCTTGCAGTTCCTGGCATGTTCTGAGCAACAGGTGCGGCATCAAATTCAAGCACCTGGCACCGTTTTTTTCACAGCTACCAGGGTCTCCTCCTGTTTCTAAGTTGGTGCGCTAGACTTCAAAGGCTGAGGAGCCAGATCACTGTGGGTTTCATTTTTTGTCACGGTTCCAAATTCATCACTGGCACCTTCTTTTCCGGGCCACATCAACTTTCTGCACGTAAGATGGTGAAAACCTGAAAAACCTAGGTGCGTGAATCAGTTGAGTCTATCAGCTGCAATTATAAAATGGGGGATTTCATCGTAGTTTAATATGAGCTCCTCCTGTGGAAGTGGTGTTCAATAACGAGGATGCCATCCCGAAGATGTCTACTTGGTCTGTTTTGTTTTACTGGAATTAAAATAACAAAGAATGTGGTTTACTAAAAAAAGAAAAAAGAAGTCCCTTTGGATTCAGTGGTAAAGATGCGTGTAGCCCCAGTTACAAAAGGGACCTGCTACTTTCATTACATCTCATCCAAATACCCTCCATTAGAGAAATTGCTGTTGGCAGGCTAAAGCAAGGGGCAAATTGTCTGACAATCAGAACTAGGAAAAATCCCAGGTGGCTGATCTGGGCTTCTTGAAATCTGATGTTGACAGCTCAATAACTTTGTGTCTGGTTTCTAATTATTGGAAGCTTGTGTGTGTGTGTGTCTTGTTGACAGCATGGAGTACAGAGTTGATTGCCATGTCGACTTCTTCAGAAGTCTTTCAGGCATAGCTTTCCTCATCATGCCATCCATGTAACTGTATGAAGCTTCACCTGTTTGATTTCTGCCTTCTGCATAGCTGTTAAAGGCATGGGGAGGGGAGTGTGTGGCCACCATCTATAATACCACTAGATAGTTGTACATCTGGGTTGGAATCAACCTAGACCCACCTCCTTCAGGTGGGCTTGAGCACAAGCAATTATTTCCAGCAGTTATCGCTGGAACGTCTTGGCCAATAAACAGTGGGGGTTTCTTCCATAGAGTGGGACGATAACCTCACCCATATGTTCCAAACCAACAGTAAAATTGCACTTCTTGTTCCAAGCCCCCTTGATATCTGTAAGCCATCTTAGCTTTAAAACATGCATGAGCATCAGCAGCTACTGTTTTCGGTTCTGAAGTTAGGAACCCTTCCATGGTTAATTTGCACCAACATAATCATGTGCAGAGACAGCGATCTATCCTTACTGTTTTGGCTTTCCGGCAGGGGGTGCTCTTGAGCAGTCTGGTCTGTAAACGCAGGGAGTATTTTAAGCAAGGAGCTAGTAGGTCATATTGTTAGTGCCCAGTTGATTTCTCTAAACTAGGGGTATGAAATCTTTCGCCCCCTCCATACACTAGCCAGCATAGCCAATGCTGTGAGCATTCAGATTTTCTGACCACTGTTGGGGAAAGTTTGCTGGGCTTGTGCGATGATCTGTCTAACCCAGAACAACTACACCAATGTAGATTTGTGTACACACACACACACACACACACACACAAGCATTAATCCTCAGGCTAACTCTGGAATAACTCCAAACTAATGAGATTTATCCAGATGTGCTTCAAGGTAGTTTATGCTTCCTGGTGTCTGTCTTTCTCTGAAACAAGGAACGTGGAGGCACGGCACCTGAATGCCCAAGCTGTGAAATGCAAGAGAAGCCAACTTGTACCAAGATATGTCCGTCTGCAAAAAATTTTAAAAAAGCAAACAAGCCCATGAATGTACAAGAGGTAGCCGTGCCTCCGTTGCTTGTTTGTGATGTGCCACAGAAGCCATTTGTGTTTGGGAAAACAACAAGGCTCTGGAAAGAGCTGGAGAGGTGAATGCGTTGTTATGGAAAGACTGCACCCATTAACTGTTCTTGGACGGCTGGGGAGGGCTGTGTGTGAGAAGCAGTACACAGGGTGCCGTTGCACACAGGCAAAGCAAGCTCCTGGCATTTGGAGCCTCTGTTGGAGGCAAATGTGCAACTTACAAGCCCCCATTGGATGCTGTGAGTCCCTTAGTGCAACACACAAATGCCCGGTTTTCCCATACAGTGGTACCTCGGGTTACATACGCTTCAGATTACAGACTCCCCTAACCCGGAAATAGTACCTCGGGTTAAGAACTTTGCTTCAGGATGAGAACAGAAATCGTGCTCTGGTGTCACAGCGGCAGCAGGAGGCCCCATTAGCTAAAGTGGTCTTCAGGTTAAGAACAGTTTCATGTTAAGAACGGACCTCCAGTATGAATTAAGTACGTAACCAGAGGTACCACTGTAGTTCAGTTGGCTGGTCCCTGAGGCTTTGGGGGAAGAGTTTTGGTCCAGAGTTTGCATGAACACAAAAGGTGTCTTTCTGCAGCATCCCAAAGAGCAAGGTGAAATCCTACTCTGGGAAAGAGTTGCAGAACCTCTGCTGGTTTATCCAAACCGCTCCGTAGAAACATAAAAGTAGAACCCTAGAAATTATTGAACCTAATGCAGCCATGCACATTCATTTAAATAGGTCTGCTCTGAGTGCAACTTAGCTGAATACAGCCCTACGTTTTGGCAGCAGGATAGCAATCTGCCTTGACATAAACAAGGTTGTGAGAATAGTCTTCGTTGTTAAAACCTGTGACTATCTACCCCGTGTCATGCTGGTAACAGTCATAAAGGGGATGAACTGTGGGTGTGGTATTGCCAGCATGTTTTGCATGCCACCTGGCCAGGAAAGCCCTTGCTGCCCTGCTTTTCTGCCTTGAGCAAAAATCGTACACTAGCATCGAGCATGTCACCTGCTCAGTATTTATACATCCACACTGCTGGAAGGTACGGCTATGGTGGCTGGTTGGAAGGGCTGCTAGAGCGAATAAAGGGGACAAAACCCATTGCACAAGCTAGCAGCCCTGTTTGCATCCAGAAAATCTCCTGTGCTACCTTTCGAAAGCTCTTCATACAGAGAAGATAGTAAGCAAATGTATGCAATCTCTACAGAAGGCAAGTGTAGAGCTGTGAGATTCCTTTAGAGTCTATGGGGCAGGGCAGGAGTTGCAGGGAGTATTTCCTGACCCCTGAATTGTCCAAATTTAGTGTGTTTTCAGAGCATTGTCAATGATGCGTTCCCTTTTCCTGGACCTGTGACGGCTGCTTGTCTCACCTGAGTAGATCAACCTCTGGACCTGGGGTAGCCAAGGTGTACTAACTTCTTGGTGATGTTAGACACCAGCAACATCAGCCCCAGCCAGCAGCCAGCATAGGCAAGGGCCAGGCATGATGGGAATTGGAGTCCAGCAACATTAGGAGGGGACCACATTGCCTATCCCTCCTCCATGGGACTCCTTCAGTCTATAGACAGAAATATCAATAGAAAGTTAGCATTATCTGTCACAC
The DNA here is from genome assembly GCF_964106645.2 of Podarcis pityusensis. Taxonomy (NCBI): domain Eukaryota; kingdom Metazoa; phylum Chordata; class Lepidosauria; order Squamata; family Lacertidae; genus Podarcis; species Podarcis pityusensis. Next base: position 11,646,169 of record NC_138029.1, read on the forward strand.
CATTCGACTGATGCTCTCACCTTGCAGCCTTCTTTCCCTGTTCCTCCTTTTGCTAAGAGGCCCCCTTGTTTGAGAAGCCCCAGTGGTATTGGCTGTCATCTTGTGCTCTGCCATCCCAGCCGCAATCCCTGAGATTTGATCTCCAGCGAGTGTAATGGAACTATCTCGATTTGTACTACCAAGGGAGATGGCCCTCTTGCATTTGCAGACGTCAGGCCTTCCTCTGGGGGGGAAGAGAGCTAATAAATACTATGTCACAAGGAAGAGCCCAGGGTAGCATCTGTTGCTGTGTTAGAGCACTGTAAATCCTAACAAGCTTTAACAATTAAGTACCAGGGTTCTATTTTTAGGGCAGCAGAATAATGAGCCTATGTGGCAGCAAGGAAGCTGAGAGTGTGGCAGCACACTGGTATCAAGCAGAGAAGGTTCTTCTTTAGAAAGCAATCGATTGGGGCTAGCCCACCCACTCGTTGGGCAAATGGAACCTTTGGCCCTGATCAGTGTTCGAAATTAGCCAGGCGCATTTTGCACCTGGCTAACGGCCACTTGCAACCAATTGAAGATGCCTGGGTGCCAGGAAGGCGCCTGACATTTCCATCATCTGGAGGTTCGTGCCTGGGGATCACTGGATCTTGACTGTTTTTACACACTAATACCACATCCTGTAGATTTCTGTCAGTTATATTTTATCTGCACAATCGGCATGAATTTCAGGAGCCGAAATGCTTTTTCTGTGCAGCCTGAGCTGGAGCAGTGAACAATCTTGTAGTTAAATGCTGTGGCTTGTCTTTAGTTACCCCACCCCACTGCCTTGCTCACAGTTAGGGAGAATATTCTTACCTTATGAATGGTCTGTGTCACCATTCAGAAAAAGAGGTCGGAATAGGCCAATATATATGTGGGCTGTCCCTGGATCAAGTGACTTTCCTTCTTTAAGTTCTCAAAAGTTCTTCAGCTATCTCAAGGTTGTCTTCTGATGTAGCCAGATGTTTAGCTGACAATCCATCACGGTCAGTCCATCGTTTGAAAAATTAGAGCCGTCTTGCCCCAAAATGGCAACTAGACATTCTGCTTTGGTGGCTGTAATCTTGGATTAAGAGAGCCTAGTTTATAGATCTGAATTTCTAACACTGGTGATAGCAACTCCCTTGCAGATGCCACTGGAGTGGTAAACTGTTAGAAACCCTGGGGGCTGCTTCTGCCACTTCCTGCCATGGAAGGAATTGTGTTGCGAAGGTCGACATTTGGGTGCCCATTCAGGTAAGAAGAAGAAGAAGAAGAGTTTGGATTTGATATCCCGCCTTTCACTCCCCTTCAGGAGTCTCAAAGCGGCTAACATTCTCCTTTCCCTTCCTCCCCCACAACAAACACTCTGTGAGGTGAGTGGGGCTGAGAGACTTCAAAGAAGTGTGACTGGCCCAAGGTCACCCAGCAGCTGCATGTGGAGGAGCGGAGACGCGAACCCGGTTCCCCAGATTACGAGACTACCGCTCTTAACCACTACACCACACTGGCTCTCATCCTGGTTCAGTTCAGTGGGAGAACCTTCTTTTCCAGAGGCCAGCTGAACCAACAGCAGCTTAACAGAGGGATTGTGGTTCTGACCGGTCCATAGCCGCAGTTGTCCCAGTACCACTGCAACCAAAGAGGAGTTTGTTTCCCACCAAGGGGAGCTCTTTAACCTTGTCCTTGGAACTCTGCGTATCTCTGCATTCCGTAATCCTTTACTGCCCATTAAAGCAGAAGCTCCTTCACCAAACAGAATCTAACCTTTAAAGGTCTGTGATATGAATGACATTATCAACTTGCCGCAACTTGCTTACTGTCTTGGTTTTCGCCTGGGCCAAAAACTCCTGTTACGTCTCCTCTTCCATAGGGCAGGGGGACATTTGCTGCTAAACCCCCACAGAGCGTACTTTCAGCATGAGGGTGCCTCTTGGGGGGTAAAGGCAGTTCCCCCACCCTGATTGATTGTATCTTGTTTGTGCCAGTGCTTAAATTGCTGCCCAGCTTGAGCCTCAAGAGATAAGGACAGCCCTTCAGAAGAAGCACTTTTTTAAGGTCAATGTGAGCAGTGATCAGGCAAAGGTGTGACTCAACAGATAATCCTTTTTTTCTTTCTTTTTTTTACAATCTTCCTCTTCATTACGTGCATGAGAGATGCATGGAGCAATAATGTCTCTCAAGCTTTCTCCCTCCTAGAATCAGCCAGCCGTAAATCTTACGAAATAAGTAAGTTTTGCAAAACGACAGCATTCTCTTCTCAGTTTTGTAGGTGTGCTGTCCATCTTTAAGGGGGTAGGAAGCGAAAAGAAAAATGCATGTGAGCTACTTACTGTTAGTGATGTCTGACTATGGATTATAGTTTCCAAGTCCAGCTCTTTTCTTGATAGGAAGGAAACGGCCTAATATCCGAGAGCACTTAAGTCCACACTGTTGTTACGTTCCACACTTTGGATTGTGGGAATATTGAGAGATCCGGAATCGGGGAAGATGAGGACGAAAGGAAAAGCTGAAGGTCTGGAGATGGACTTGGGAAGTCCCAAGTATTGCGTCATCTCGAAACAACACCAGTCGAGGACTTGAGTCCTGCCTCAGTACCTTGGTAGTCTTGCCTGTTTAAAACCAAAGCTGTGGGCTCTGTGTCCCTCCCAGTGTTGTTAGACTCCCCACCAGCCCTGGCCCAGTAATTCCTGGATTATGGGAGTTGTGCGCCAGCAACATCTGTAGGGTCACAGTTTCCCCAGCCCTGGCTCAAACCCATTTGGATAATTACATTTTGCGTTTGGAATAAAAAGTTCTTAAAACTTCTACCCATGCTCCTTTGCTGTCCCTTCACTTCCAGAATATGGCTCCTTGCACAAATGCCTTTTGAGAGCCAGTGTGGTGTAGTGGTTAAGAGCGGTAGTCTCGTAATCTGGGGAACCGGGTTCGCGTCTCCGCTCCTCCACATGCATCCAAACTCTCCAGAGTGGGGGGGAGGAAGGGAAAGGAGAATGTTAGCCGCTTTGAGACTCCTTAAAGGGAGTGAAAGGCGGGATATCAAATCCAAACTCCTCCTCTTCTTCTTCTTCTTTTGGCATCTCCATTTTGTCCTCAACCAGCAGGAGTGACGCCCAAATGGGAGCCAGTGTGGTGTAGAGGTTAAGAGCGGTGGACTCGTAATCTGGTGAACCGGGTTCGCGTCTCCGCTCCTCCACCTGCAGCTGCTGGGTGACCTTGGGCTAGTCACACTTCTCTGAAGTCTCTCAGCCCCACTCACCTCACAGAGTGTTTGTTGTGGGGGAGGAAGGGAAAGGAGAATGTTATCCGCTTTGAGACTCCTTCGGGTAGTGATAAAGCGGGATATCACATCCAAACTCTTCTTCTCCTCCTCCTCCTATTTATTTATATTTCATCCCCTCTCTCTCCCCTCACTCACCCATCTGTTGAACGTTCTCCCTCAGGAGGTTGTGGGTTCTCCTTCCTTGGAGGCTTTTAAGCAGAGGTTGGATGGCCATCTGTCATGGATACTTAAACTGAGGTTCCTGCATTGCAGCGGGTTGGACTAGATGACCCCAGGGTCCCTTCCAACTCTCCAATCTATGATCCCTATCCAAATGCCCGCACTGGTGAGCCAGCTTCAGGCAGTCCACATGGCCCTCCTCAAGGAAGTAAACAGTGTGAACAAGCATACCCATTCCCTGAAGGAGCATGTGTTTTCTCCTGCAAGCTGCTAGGCATGCCTCGTGGGTCCTATATAAGCTGGCTGTTTGGGGGTGGCTTTGCTGGAGGTGGGGCGATGTGATTTTTGTTTTCCTCCTTGCCTTTGAAGCTCATCCTCTGTTGGCACAAGCCAGGATCATCGTCCCAGCTTCAAAGTTAAAAGGATCTTGTGTTGGTTGGTTGCCCAGTTGTGCTGTCGGTTGCATTCTCCGCATTACCAAGGAAACTGTTGCCTAAGGCTTGTGCCCACAGCAGGTTCCCAGCAAATTTGTGCGAGGTGGAAGAATAAGAGTGGAAATGAGCTCACCCAGCTGCATGCCTCCTATTAGGCAAGGAACAATAAACATCGCCCACGCACAACAGTCATGATGCAGACAACAGGAGGGTCTTTCCTATTGTGTCTTTCCACCCAGTGATCATGCACCTGTTGGATATCAGCTCAGACGGCTAGGAAATAAATCCTTTAAGAATTCTGGTGCCTTTTCAACAAAAATGACCATCACCATGCACAATGCCCCATAACCAGCTAGATCTACAGACCTTGTTCTTGCTGTTAGCCAGGGGTGTCAGAGACTAGATGTTGCAAAAGAGCGATCCCTGACAGTTCTCTTTTAAAATAAAAAAAATCCTTCCAGTAGCACCTTTAAGACCAACTAAGTTAGTTCTTGGTATGAGCTTTCGTGTGCAAGCACACTTCTTCAGATACACTGAAACAGAAGTTGCCAGATCCTTCTATATAGTGAGAAGGTGGGGAGGGGTATTACTCAGAAGGGTGGTGGGAATGGGAGATTGGCAGATAGCTGAGATGAGCCTGCTGACGACTCTTAACGACTGTAATAGGTCTTACAGGAAAAGGCAAGGGGTGAGAAGGTGAGAAATGGCTTAGTCATGTATAATGGGATAAGAATCCAATGTCTTTGTTCAAACCAGGTCTCTCCATGGTTTTAAGTTTGGTAATGAGTTGCAATTCATACTATATAGAAGGATCTGGCAACTTCTGTTTCAGTGTATCTGAAGAAGTGTGCTTGCACACGAAAGCTCATACCAAGAACTAACTTAGTTGGTCTTAAAGGTGCTACTGGAAGGATTTTTTTTATTTTGACTATGGCAGACCAACACGGCTACCTATCTGTAACAGTTCTCTTTTAAGTTGGATAGTTGGCTGCATGTCGCATCTGCCTCTAGTCAATGCTGGCGCTGTGCATTCTACAAAGGCAAATGGAGGTGTTTTCATTTAACCCAAAGTGCTGTTATTACCCCAAGGAGATGCGTATCTCTAGGAATGCCCAGAGTTTGTGCTTGGCTCTGTTTCCTGCTTATTTGTTTATTAAATTTACAGTGGTACCTCGCAAGACGAATGCCTCGCAAGACAAAAAACTCGCTAGACGAAAGGGTTTTTTGTTTTTTGAGCTGCTTCGCAAGACGATTTTCCCTATGGGCTTGCTTCGCAAGACGGAAACGTCTTGCAAGTTTGTTTCCTTTTTCTTAACACCGTTAATACAGTTGCGACTTGACTTCGAGGAGCAACTCATAGAACGCGGTGTGGTAGCCTTTTTTGAGGTTTTTAAAGACTTTGGTGATTTTTGAAGCTTTTCCAAAACTTTCCCGACACCGTGCTTCGCAAGACGAAAAAAATCGCAAGACGACAAAACTCGCGGAACAAATTAATTTCGTCTTGCGAGGCACCACTGTATATATCGCCCTTCATCCGAAGATCCCAGAATGGTTCGCAAGATGAAAATACAGGATAAAATTTCCTACAAAATTCCTTCCTCCCATGAACAAAAGGTGCCCCACAAATGTGTAAAGGCCTCCTTTGAGCAGAGGACTCCTTTGCATGAATGAAAAAGGCTGGCATGCCTACATGTATGGGAAACTGAAGAAACTGTTTGCATGAATGGGGGCCAAGTTGAGATGAGCACACCGCTCATGTGAGCAGGGCAGGCCTTACCATTGGGCATAACAAGTCGGCAATCGCTGGGGGCAGCAGCAAGGTGTTGGAGACCCAGGCTCTTGTGTGTCGTCTGACACCCCCCAGCAACCCTCCTGCTACCCTCAGATGCTTCACCTATATTGTCAGGATGCAGGATTCAGCTGCTGGTCCTGTTAGCATCTATGCCTGTTGTTGGGGACAAGGGGTAGCATCTGTCCCTTGCTTCAGGTAGCCCAAACGTCTTGGGCCAGCTCTGTTTGTAAGGGCACTCGCCAGCAACAACATCTGTTAGGCGGTGCTCGCTTTTCCCCTTCCGCTTTCATAGCAGCCATTTAGCCACTGACCTCTCCTGCTAACCAGCTACTGGACGTGTCTCAAGACTAGGAACACCCACCTTGCCAGCTGTTGGCTGGCGCCCTTTGAGACTGGGTGGGTGGGAGGCCAACAGCAGGTGGAGCTAGAGAGTCAACAGCAGGTGCAGGCGGGGCTAATGACAGGCAGAGCCAACCAGTGTTGCCCCCACCCTACAGAGTTCTACAATGGGACAACACTGAAATTAAAGAGGAAGACGACAACAAGCAATACCACTCGCCTGGGCTGTGCATAAGGCGTGGGGCTGGCTGAGGTTACACTGAGATTGGTGGGGCAGTGCCCCCGTTTCCCTAATGGGCCAGCTGCTCCCTCTCAGAGGATATTATATGACCGACTATCCCATAACTGACAGCCGACTCTCTTCTCTTTCCCCTTTCCCCTCCCCTTTGCTCCTAGAGATGCCCTGTATCCAAACCCAATATGGGACCTTGCTTCAGAGCGGAGGCCCCTGTGAGCGCTACCCAGCGGACCTCTTGACCCCCGAGCTTGGCAAACCCACCATGGACCTGGTTAACACAGAGATCACTGCCGCCGCCACCTCTCTGCCCAGCTTCAGCACCTTCATGGACAATTACACCGGTGAATTCGACGCTTTCCTCTACCAGATCCCAGCTGCCAACCCCACGGCCGCCTCCTTCAAGCTGGAGGATTTCCAAGTGTACGGCTGCTACCCCGGCTCCTTCAGCAGCCAGCTGGACGAGACGATGTCCTCCAGCGGCTCGGACTATTACGGCAGCCCCTGCTCCGTCCCTTCCCCTTCCACGCCAAGCTACCAGACTTCCCAGGGGCCATCTTGGGAGAACTCCTTTGGGGCCTATTCCCCCACGCACGCCTACGAGGGCATGAGGCCTTGGGCGTCGGCGGCAACGGAGCCTCCCAAAAGTAGTTCCACCCAGCCCTCCTACTTCTCCTTCGGCCCCTCGGCTCACAGCCCCGGGGTCCCTCCGCAGAGCCCCCTGAAGATGCAGCCGCCCACCCACCAGCACTTGGTGGACGGAGACGTCTTCTCTCTCCCACAACCTTCCTCGTCGGTCAGCTTTTCCCCTTTGCCGCTCAGCCAGGCCTCGCCGGTCCTGGACGGCTCCGGCTTAATGGACAGTTCGCTCTCGCCCAGCAAGGTGCGCAGCCCGGGGTCCAACGAGGGGCGCTGTGCCGTGTGCGGAGACAACGCCTCGTGCCAACACTATGGTGTCCGGACTTGCGAAGGCTGCAAGGGGTTTTTCAAGGTAAGAACAACAACTTTCTGGCTCGCCCTCAAAACTGAGAAAATTCTCATGTTCTGCTGGTGGTGTTTTTCAGGCTATATCTATGTTTAATGCACTGAAGTCCCCCTCCCCAAAGGATTCTGGGAATTGTAGCTTGCTATGGGTGCTGGGGAATAGCTCTATGAAAGAGTAAACTATAGTTCCCATGATACTTTTTCTTTTAAAAAAGGGAGAGTCACATGCTTTAAATATATGGGGTGTGCATCTGTGTGCTGGATGCTGCTAGGAAAGGCATTCCAGTCCTCCATGTGTCTCTAGAGGCAGTGCAAAGCATGCTGGGACTTTTTGGAGGAGGAGGAGGAGGAGGAGAGAGAGGGAGGAAGCCTCTGCTGTTGACTGCTACAGGGATGAGTCATCGGACCTTTCCCTGGCCTCTCCAAATAAAGGAGGTCTTTGTGAAAGCTCTCTGTCCCCTCACAGGGGTAGGTGGCAAGAGCATTTTTGGAAGGTTGGAGATGAGCTTTCTGCAGGCTACGGGACCTTTAGGAAGCCCTCCGCCTCTCTGAAAAGTTCGCATTTGTTCCATCTAGTAACTTTCCACAGCTAAACCCACAACAGCTAGGAATGGGGTTGTTTCCTGGAGTGCAGAATTCCTTTCTGCTGTAAGCAGCAGCCTGCACACACAAGTAAATAGACCAGAGCAGGCATGGGTGGGAGGGGGGCCTGTGGCCCTCCAGAGGTTGTGGGACTCCAACTTCGATCGGCCCCAGCCAGCCTGGCTCAGTGGTCAAAGAGATGATGGGAGTTGTAGTCCAACAATATCTTGAGGGCCATATGCTACTTGTCCCTGGACTAGGCCCTGGCTCTTAGCTGAAAGTTCAGGGAGATGCTTAAGTCGCCAAGCAGTCTCTGTGTATTAAGCCCTCAGTGTGATCTCCTGGGACGCGGGTGGCACTGTGGGTTAAACCACAGAGCCTAGGACGTGCCGATCAGAAGGTTGGCAGTTCGAATCCCCGCAACGGGGTGAGCTCCCGTTGCTCAGTCCCTGCTCCTGCCAACCTAGCAGTTCGAAAGCACGTCAAAGTGCAAGTAGATAAATAGGTACCGCTCAGGCGGGAAGGTAAACGGCGTTTCCATGTGCTGCTCTGGTGCGCCAGAAGCGGCTTAGTCATGCTGGCCACATGACCCAGAAGCTGTACCCCGGCTCCCTCGGCCAATAAAGCGAGATGAGCGCCGCAACCCCAGAGTCGGTCATGACTGGACCTAATGGTCAGGGGTCCCTTTACCTTTATTGATCTCCTGGCCAAGAAAGACCTACCCTGATTCCGGTTCTGAGAATTCAGCAGGGGAATTCTGAGAACATCCTCATCCCTGCAAATCTTCTCTCTGGAGTTAAGTTGATTTAATATATGTATTCGGCTTATAATAGATAATAGAACCATAGAGTTGGAAGGGACCCTGAGGAACATCAAGTCTGACCCCCTGCTACGTAGCTGTCCCATACAGGGTTCGAACCTGCAGCCTTGGTGTTATCAGCACCATGCTGTAACAACAAATACTGCAGTCGCTAAACAACAAGAACAAATTAATCAAACACAGTAGCGTATAGACCAAGCAACAACAAATTAATGAAAACAATTTAATTGGATTAACTGTATTAACTCTGGAGTAAGTGCCTGTGGCCAGGAGAAGACTGGTCTACTAACAGCACAACCCTCCTCCCCATTTCCTAACGTTCCCACTTCTACTGTAGTTTTGGAAAATTATAAACATATACATTTAGAAGCTTGGAGATGATAAATTTCAGGACACAAAACTTCAATGACAGAGGAGTAGGGAGGGGGTTAGTGAACACAAGCAGATCTTGCAAACCAAACCAAGAGGGCTTTCCGGTGGTTCCCTCGCTGCGAGAAGCCAAGTTACAGGGAACCAGGCAGAGGGCCTTCTCGGTGGTGGCACCCGCCCTGTGGAACACCCTCCCACCAGATGTCAAAGAGAACAACTACCAGACTTTTAGAAGACATCTGAAGGCAGCCCTGTTTAGGGAAGCTTTTAATGTTTAACAGACCACTGTATTTTAATATTTTGTTGGAGGCCGCCCAGAGTGGCTGGGGAACCCCAGCCAGATGGGTGGGGTATAAATAATTTATTATTATTATTATTATTATGAATTATTATGGATCCTGACATTTTCTACAAGAGAAGCAGTGTCTGAACACCCTCCTGTAAGTCTAGGTACTTAAAAGCAGCAGGTATATCTGTACTACAAACCTGTTTTGTTTAGCACCACTTGAAGTCTCGTGGCTCCTTCCACGGGACCCGTAGCTTTGCGCAGATGCTGCAAAGTCATTTTGTTTGTTTGTTTGTTTGTTTAACTCTTATATGCCATAATGGCTTCTGAGTCATTTTACAACTATGGAATCCGTTACAAAATCTATGCATAATTAAATTACACAGAGCATTGCAGCATCTATCATTAAAATGTACAATAAATCAAGGCAGTTAAAAAGCATGATAATCAAAACACAACTGAAACAATAAGGTCAAGTTCAGGGAAATGCGTTCCTGAGCAAATGGGTCTGCAGGATCCGTCGGAACGCCAATACTGATGGGGTCTCTCATATCTCAGCAAGGAGGGCATTCCGCAACGCTGGTGCCACAAGGATAAAGCCCGTCTCCATGTTACCACAAGCTAATAATCATCTGGCCGTGGCAAAACTTAACTGGGTTCCATTTGCTGATCACAATGTCCTTACTGGGCAGCGGAGAAGAAGAAATTCCCTATGAGATTCTTAGCTTGCCGCCCCATTGCACCCAAAGCGACAGAATAGCTGTGATACCAACTTGTTTGTGGGTAGACATGGCCTCATGCCAATTGTCAAACGGCCAGATCTCCGAATCTGCAAAGCTGTTGGTGGGTGGCTGGGGACATTTTGAATCCTGAAACTTTCTGAGCTAATTCGCTTAGCCAAACTTGAATGGCGGGGGGGATCCATGTTGTCTCTGTCGCTTTGAAGCAGCCATGTGACCCGTTGCTTGTAGTTCAGGTACTATACTCCTGTAAAGTAGCCAGGAGGAGGAGGTGGCGGCATAGTAAATGCTTGTTTACTTACAAGATTTACCGTATTTTTCGCCCTATAGGACGCACTTTTCCCCTCCAAAAATGAAGGGGAAATGTGTGTGCGTCCTATGGGGCGAATGCAGGCTTTCGCTGAAGCCTGGAGAGCGAGGGGGGTCGGTGCGCACCAACCCCTCTCGCCCTCCAGGCTTCAGGAAGCTATCCGCTAGCCGTGGGAGACGCAGCTCTCCCATGGCTAGCGGAGAGCTTGCTGGCACCCAGAAGCTTGGGGCGCGCTGAGCTCAGCACGCCCCAAGCTTCGGGCTTCGCGCAGCGCTCCGCTAGCCATGGGAGAGCTGCGGGACTTAGCGCAGCTCTCCCACGGCTTGCGGATAGCAGCCTGTTCTGGGGGCTGGGGTCGGGAGAAGCTCGGGCTTCCCCCGCCCCTGCCCCGCACCTGGGGGGGGGGGGGAATAAAAAAAATTTTCTTTATTTCCCCCCCCAAAAACTAGGTGCGTCCTATGGGCCAGTGCGTCCTATGGGGCAAAAAATACGATACACAATTTTTGGCTGGGCGTGCAGCAGACCCAACATTCAGCTGCTTCAAAATGCTCAGATCTCTACCCAGAGCTGTTTGATTTGCATTTTGAACGGCCCCATTTGGGGTGTGTGACTTTCTAACTTGTCCCACAGCTGAGAGCTTGAAATGCAGCTGCTCAGGCCTGCCCCCTTTTTAATGCATATTGCATTAAACTGTTCTCCAGTTGCATGAATGCAGAAAGACCCAGATCTTATGCATACCAAACAAAGACCTTTCAGATTTTTAGTGGTTGAGGTGAGCCAATTGCAGATCTTGGAGAGAGAGAGAGAGAGAGAGAGAGAGACGCTTCGGTTTCTCTGACATCAGGCATTCTCAGTGCCATTTCCATCTTTCATCACCCCATTTCTGTGGCCTTATGGTAACAGTACCCACATGCGGAAATGTGAAGGCACAGCGGAAGGTGCGTACGATTTCTGTCGTACCCTTGTGAAACTGGAAACGGCAGGGTTGTAGGAACACTGCAATAAATAAATGGGCCTTTTGTCTTTCTCAACACCGAGCTTGGAGATGCCCTATGTGTTTTTGCGCATATGTGTGATGAGTCCTAAATGTCCCCGCTGCCGTTCTGTCTCCCGTAGCGCACTGTACAGAAGAACGCCAAATACATCTGCTTAGCCAATAAAGACTGCCCTGTGGACAAGAGGAGGAGAAACCGGTGCCAGTTTTGTCGTTTCCAGAAGTGCCTTGCTGTAGGAATGGTCAAAGAAGGTAAGAGACGTCCCTGTTCGTTGAGTTTGATGTGCAGGTTAAAGTGTTAATAAGATCAGGGGTTTAATCGGCTTGTGGCCTGTGTTATTTGCCCAAGGCAAGCACCTTAATGCGTTTGGTCTTCGCTATCACTGGCAGATTTAAATCTCATTTTACAGTCATCAACGTCCATTGAAGCAGTCAGGAATATCTGCTCTTCAGCCGTGAATTGTCAGAAGGATTAAGGGGTGATTAGGTTCTGCGCTGATGTGATCTGTGCCACATTTTGGCAGGGTGCACTAGCTAACAACAGTCTGCTGGTGTCATTGCCTCGCTCTGGCCAGTGAGATCTATATAAAGGGGTTTGGGGCTTTTTAAGTGTGGGGTCAGGAGCAGAATTATTCAGAGCAAAGAGCCAATGAGACAGGACATGTAAATGACTTAGCATGAGGGGAGGAGAAGCAACTCTTTCGCAAGCTTCCTTTGACTGTCCAAGACCAGCACTTGAGATTTCAAACAGGCATGTGGAACCTGCAGCCCTCCAGATGCTGTGGGACTCCAACTCCCATCAGCCCCCAGCCAGCTTGGCCAATGGTCAGAGGTTATGGGAGTTGTAGTTTAGTAGCATCGAGAGAGGTCACCCACTTAATACAAGTATCGCATTCCGCACTTCTGTTGTGCAGTTGTGAAATACAGTGGTACCTAAGGTTACAAGCACCTCGGGTTACAAACACTTTGGGTTACAGACTCCGCTAACCTGGAAATACAGTGGTACCTTGGGTTAAGTACTTAATTCGTTCCGGAGGTCCGTTTTTTAACCTGAAACTGTTCTTAACCTGAAGCACCACTTTAGCTAATGGGGCCTCCTGCTGCTGCCACACCGTCGGAGCCCGATTTCTGTTCTTATCCTGAAGCAAAGTTATTAACCCGAGGTACTATTTCTGGGTTAGCAGAGTGTGTAACCTGAAGCGTATGTAACCCGAGGTACCACTGTAGTACCTCGGGTTAAGAACTTTACCTCAGGATGAGAACAGAAATCACGCGGCGGTAGGAGGCCCCATTAGCTAAAGTGGTACCTCAGGTTAAGAACGGTTTCAGGTTATTAACAGACCTCTGGAACGAATTACATTCGTAACCAGAGGTACCACTGTACAGAATACCCCAACCCGCCATCTTGCGAAACGTACCTAGCATACGGCAATTAGACCAATGCCTACTCCACTTTGGCCGGGATCCAAATTCCATTCTGCGATTAAAACCTTCCTAAGCCTCACGGTTAGTCCTGTCGATAGTTCCCGCACGTCTCTGCTCCCAACCTCTCTGAATGTGTGTCTTTTTTCACTTCCTCCTTCCCTCAGTGGTGCGGACGGACAGCTTGAAAGGCCGGCGTGGTCGTTTGCCCTCCAAACCCAAGCAAACTCAAGACACTTCTCCAGTCAGCCTCATCTCCTCTCTTGTGAGAGCGCACATAGATTCCATACCCAGCGCAACAAAGCTTGATTATTCCAAGGTACTTACTGATTTGCGTTCCTACAGTCTGTGGCACTCGTGGCTGACTTGGGGTGGGGGCGGCGGGGGGAGAATGTGCCAGGCAGATAAATTAAACACATTTGTACTTTGTTCCTTGTGGGATGCCCCAAATGGTCCCGTGGCAGGCTGAAATGCCCTGAAATAATGGTGCCATTTTAAGTGCCTAGGTAGTCTAACATGCCATGGAATGACTTGGAGCAAAGGGCTAGGCAATTTAGCAGGGCGAAGCCCTTCCCAACAGATGCCGCAGGTCCTGTTAGTGGAATATGCCTGAGCTGAAGGGGTGGGGGGGTTTGTTTTTGGATACACTTTCCAGCCCCAAATCAGCAGCCTAGACACTTGAAATGGCTCGTGACACTTGAAATGGCTTGAAAAGACACTAGAAATGGCTTGAAATGGCTCGTGAGCAGAGAATACAATATATTGGGGTAGGACAGCTGGGGGGAGGGGGGAATCACACCTAGCAAACAATGCAATCCCTTTGGTTTCAGATAGAATGTGGGAAAGGGTAAAGGGACCCCTAACTATTAGTCCAGTCGTGGCCGACTCTGGGGTTGTGGCACTCGTCTCGCTTTATTGGCTGAGGGAGCCGGCGTACAGATTCTGGGTCATGGGATCAGCATGACTAAGCCGCTTCTGGCAAATAGAGCAGTGCACGTAAACGCCATTTACCTTCCCGCCAGAGCAGTACCGATTTATCTACTTGCACTTTGAGGTGCTTTCGAACTGCTAGGTTGGCAGGAGCAGGGACCGAGCAACGGGAGCCGACCCCGTCGCGGGCATTCGTCTACCCATGTGCTATCTGAAACCCAAGGGGCGCAATGGTTGCCAGATGTGAAATACATTGGCATTATTTTCAGCTCTCCTATGCCATTATTAGTAATCTCTGGCTTGAGATGCATTATTTGGCCATTCAAATGAGAGTCTTGAGTTCATCAATCTTGATTCCTCTCTATCAGCGCTAACAAGGAGAATGTCATTGTGCTGGTGGTAGCGTCTACACTCCTGCCTGTCTCTCTACCCCCTCCCAAAATAAAATGAGTGTGTTATCAGGGGCGGGGGCCATGAGCTGGGTTGTGCCTGCTCTTCAACCTTTTTGCTTGTTTCCTCCCCTCCCCAGTTCCAGGAATCTGTCTCCTACCAGTTTGAGAAGGAGGACTGTGTCGACGTGCAGCAGTTCTACGACCTGTTGACAGGCTCGATGGACGTCATCCGGAAATGGGCGGAGAAGATCCAGGGCTTCCTAGAGCTTCCGAAAGAGGATCAAGACCTGCTTTTGGAATCTGCTTTTTTGGAGCTCTTCATTCTCCGGCTAGCGTACAGGTAAACGTGCAGCAGCAGGGCTGCCGTACAAAACCCACAGTGATCCGCTTAGCCTCTAAATTTGGGGCAAGCTCAGTAGGTCACCTCGTATCGGGTTGCAGGGATGGTGACAGTACGGCAAAATAAAACAAACAGATGCAAGAGGAGAAGGGAATCCTCCATATATAGACCTAGAGCCCTTGAATTGAACATTATTGCATTATGGGCCCTCTAAACATCTGATAGGGATGCGGGTGGCGCTGTGGGTTAAACCACAGAGCCTAGGACTTGCCATCAGAAGGTTGGCGGTTCGAATCCCCGTGATGGGGTGAGCTCCCGTTGCTCGGTCCCTGCTCTTGCCAACCTAGCAGTTTGAAAGCACAAAGTGTAAGTAGATAAATAGGTACCGCTCTGGCGGGAAGGTAAATGGCGTTTCCGTACGCTGCTCTGGTTCGCCAGAAGCGGCTTAGTCATGCTGGCCACATAACCCAGAAGCTGTACGCTAGCTCCCTCGGCCAATAAAGCGAGATGAGCGCCGCAACCCCAGAGTCGGCCACGACTGGACCTAATGGTCAGGGGTCCCTTTACCTTTTTAGACATCTGATAGGGGACGCTATGAGCAAAGGAAGCCTTTGTTTACAGTCTCTCCTTCCTTACTCTGGAAGGGAAGGGCTTCCGCGTGTCATGCTGGGACAAGGGAATTGTGGGAGAGAGAAGACCACAGGTGCTGTTTTTGCCCCAAAGTGGGTGGGTAGGAGAGCCCAGTGGGAGCAGACATGGCTTTCACAGCCAGTTCAGGAGGCTCCTCGACTCAAGACCTCTGTCTGGAACAAATGCTGTGCCTGCCTGTGACCCTGGGATTCCAAGTTCCAGTGAAGCAGCAGTGTTTGGCAGTGAGCTGCAACTGCCCAGTCCAGGCCAACATTGCCCGGCAAACTCCCATGGCTTGCCCTGCTGGCTCTATGCCCTTCCCTCCAGTGGCCGACACACACTGTCCAAGTTTCAACTCAAACCATGCTCTCTCTCTCTCTCTTGCAGGTCCAAGCCAGAAGAAGGCAAGCTGATATTCTGCAACGGGGTGGTGCTCCATCGGATGCAGTGTGTCCGAGGCTTTGGAGAGTGGATCGACTCCATCATCGAGTTCTCCCAGAGCCTCCACCGCATGAACATCGATGTGCCCTCCTTCTCCTGCCTCGCGGCGCTTGTCATCATCACAGGTAAGCCCAGTGCCCACATCACTGGGTGGTTCTCCGGGGTGCACGGGTGAGGCTGCGGAAAGCGCAGGTTGATAGGCAGGATCGAGGAAGCCCCGGATCTCTGGAAGGGAGGTGCTTAAGGCTGCTAATCAGTTTGCGACATCTCTAGGCGCCTTCAGAGAAAGGGATAGATCAGATCTACTTGCTCTGGGAGGGACGCAGGTGGCGCTGTGGGTTAAACCACAGAGCCTAGGACTTACCGATCAGAAGGTCGGCAGTTCGAATCCCCACGACGGGGTGAGCTCCCGTTGCTTGGTCCCTGCTCCTGCCAACCTAGCAGTTTGAAAGCACGTCAAAGTGCAAGTAGATAAATAGGTACCGCTCCGGTGGGAAGGTAAACGGCATTACCATGCGCTGCACTGGTTCACCAGAAGCAGCTTAGTCATGCTGGCCACATGACCCGGAAGCTGTATGCCGGCTCCCTCGGCCAATAAAGCGAGATGAGCGCCGCAACCCCAGAGTCGGCCACGACTGGACCTAATGGTTAGGGGTCCCTTTACCTTTACTTGCTCTGGGAGGGGGTGTCCAGCAATATCTGGAAGGCACCACCGCTCCAGTCCTGAAGGCCGAGCCCAGGCGTGGCTTGGCGAGGGAGGGAGCCTGTCGTGGGTGCGCCCAGTTGTTTCCCCTTGTGCCCTTTCAGAAATCTGCGCCCAGGGACACAGTCCCCCTGGTCCTTCTTTCGCTACGTCCCGACACCTGAGTAGCATGGAACACCATGAGATACTTATGGGACCTTAGGGAGCCCAACATGTCTGACTGCATCAGGGAGAATAATAAATAAGAATAATTTTTTATTTACACCCCGCCCTTCCTGGTTCAGAAAACCGGGCTCAGGGCAACTAACAACAAATGTAAAACACTTATTGATGCAACAAAAAACAGCATAAAATACAGTATAAAATGTGAATAGCAATAAATTCAGAATTCAAAAATCAATTTAGGGGGGAAATCCATCCAATAAACATTAGGTGATCACCAGGGCTAGCTGGCTAAATTAGTCCTATTTGGGTCAGTGAGGAGACCAGGGGAGAATTAGCTGTGGGATCCCGGAGCGGGTAATCTTAATAAAAAGGGGAGAGGGAGGGAAGGAAAGATCAGGCTAAGTTCAAATTGAAAGCCAGGTGGAATAGCTCTGTCTTACAGGCCCTGCGGAAGGAAGTAAAATCCTGCAGGGCCCTGGTCTCATGGGACAGAGCATTCCACCAGGTCGGAGCCATCACTAAGAAGGCCCTGGCCCTGGTGGAGGATAATCTGACTTCCTTAGGGCCCGGGACCTCTATAAACTATGGTTATTTAAGGTCCTCTTCGGGGCATACCAGGAGAAGTCCTTGGTTCGCTCTCGTGTTTAACAGCTCCTTCCCTATTCTTTTTTTGCTGCCGCCGCCATTTCCTCCTTCTCACTGGCGTCTCCAAACCAGACCGCCATGGGTTAAAAGAGCCAAAGAAGGTTGAAGACCTCCAGAACCGCATTGTCAGCTGCCTTAAAGACCACGTGACTTCCACCACCAACGAGCAGCTCCACCCGAACTGCCTCTCCAGGCTGCTGGGCAAGCTCCCCGAACTCCGCACCCTGTGCACTCAAGGGCTCCAGCGCATCTTCTACCTGAAGCTCGAGGATCTGGTCCCCCCGCCGCCCATTGTGGACAAAATATTCATGGACACGCTGCCTTTCTGAGGACTCCAAAAGAAGGAAGGAAGGAAGCTGCCGTGAATCAGTGGTTCTTCCTGTTTGGGGGGAGGGTGGCTTTATATATATATATATATATTTTTTTGGGGGGGTGGCAGATGGACAGAAACTGGCAGAGGGGATTTCCTTGCCACCCCATCACCTGGAGGGGAGTTTGCAGGGACATTTTTCTCCCCCAGAGACATTACAGAGGATGTTTAAAATTTTTAAGCCTAGTGGTCGGATGACGAAGGCCACTAGTGTTATCATGCCCCCCGCCCCCTTTTCTCCTTTCGTCCACCCTTTTTGATCTTGGAGTTTAGTGGGACATTGCTCTCCTTCTCTCGTCTCCTCTTCCTCTCTGTGAACTTCGGACAACTTTTTTGGAGTTTGTGTTCTTCTTTTTTTTAACCTTGTGGGGAGCGGGGGGTGGGGGTGGGGGGAATATCCCGGTGTGCCTTCTAGGGTTACATGCACAATATCCCTAAATAATGCTGCCTTTCCCATGTAACTTGCCAACGGCTCCACACGTGCAATGCGACGCCTAAATTCCATACAGTTGCACAGATCAGCTTTGTGTAATACATGTGGAATATGTTGGTGTTTTGTGTTTTTTGTTGTTTTTTTTAATAGTCAAAGGCTGGTTAGGGATTTAAAAAAAAAAAAAAGAATTGCCTTCTCTTACTTTATCCATGTTCCTGGCCCTGGCAAAGAATTCCCTCTCAAGTATGGGAACTGGATGAGGTTTTTTGTTTTTTCCAACTCCCTTCCGTAAAAGCTGCTTGCAATCTTGAACTCGGTGCAACTTGGGGGAAGTGGCGGCGCAGTTTTGCCGTAAGTAAGCACATATCCCTCTGATAGCTTGTTCTTCCCACCTGCCGCTTCGTCAGGGGCAGCCAAGTTTTGTCGGATGGTGTTTTTGTGTTCTTTTTTGTGTGTGTAAAAGTTGTATATAAGAGGATGGGCACGTTGGCTTTGTAAATACAGATGAATGGATGATTGAATGAATGGCAGAGGAGGGAAAGCGGGAGGGGGGGTGGGCTCTTCTGTATGAGCCGCTGAGAAATCTGCTTCGCCCTAAATTTGCAGGACACCTTCTGCCTTTCTGTGTATATAACTTTGTATTGAAAAGTCTGCCAAACTTTCTTTTTTTTTTGACATTTATATTTGTCTATCCCTCCTTTCCAATTTCCAGTATGTGACTTTTTTCCAATTATTAATATATATTTAATATATTGAATTAAAAAAGAAAACCTGAGTAGATGTACTTCTAATCCGACTTGGTTTCTTTGCTTGATCGCGAGACGTGCGTGCCGGTGTAAACCGAGCTGTTTGAAACGGGAGTTTCCTTTTAAAATGAGACAGTCTCTTTCTGGGTTTTCTGTCCTAGCTTATCTTAACTTGAAAGGTTAAAGCGGGAGTCAGGCACTGCCTCCTTATGACATGTGGGCCGTCTTTTGTGTCGCCCTCTTTCCTGGTCAAACGGGTTTTGTGAAACATAAGCTGCTGCTTTTCACAAAGCGTTAAGACCATTGTCCACTTAGCCCAACAGCTCTGCAGCTTCTCTCCCAGCTGTCTCTTGGAGAAGATTACCAGGATCGAACCTGGAGACTTAATGTACCGTATTTTTCGCTCTATAGGATGCACTTTTTCCCCTCCAAAAATTAAGGGGAAATGTGTGTGCATCCTATGGAGCGAATGCAGGCTCCTTGGCTTCAGCGATAGCAATGCGAAGCCTCCGTAGCGCAGGGGGAGCGCCTCCGGAGGCTTCGCATTGCTTTCGCTGAAGCCTGGAGGGCGAGAAGGGTCGGTGTGCACCGACCCCTCTCGCTCTCCAGGCTTCAGGGATAGCCGTCTGAAGCCTGCAGAGCGCAGCGCGAGTTCTCACTGCGATCCGCAGGCTTCAGCTTCCTTTCGCTGAAGCCGGGAGAGCAAGACTCTCGCACTGTGGGAACTCACGCTGCGCTCTGAAGGCTTCAGGGATAGCCGCCTGAAGCCTCCGGAGGCTTCGGGTTCCTTTTGCTGAAGCCGGGAGAGCAAGACTCTCCTGGCTTCAGCAGAGAGAGAGAGCTGCGCAGCGCCCCTTCAGCCAAGCAGGAGGAGAAATGGAAGGGTCTCCGTTTCTCTTGCCGCTTCGCTGAAGGGGCGCTGAGCAGAGAGGGAGAGATTTTTTTTTCTTGTTCTCTAAAACGAAGTGCGTCCTATGGAGCGAAAAATATGGTATGTAAAACTATGTGCCCTATCCCTGAGCTATGACCCCAAAGTCAGTGTACCAGCAGTAAAAATAGCAGGTGTGTTCACTCCCCCAAGCAGGAATCTCTCACTGTCTTCAGCCTAAGCAGATGCTCTTAATGAAAATATAAATAGCATTACTTTAAAAAGGGGTATTCGCTCATTTTGCACAAATCTGATAAAATGATAGAACTTGCCAACTTTGAGGTGGTTGATATCTCCATCCTTAACCCAGCAAACTTTGATCACTTTGAGAAGTAACACTGTACACATTCTGCTTGAGAGGTTTTGAAAATCATAGAATCGGAAGGGACAAGTCATCTTGTCCAATCCACGGCATCCAAACATCCATGACAGATGGCCTCCCAATCTCTGCTTTAAAACCCCCGCAAGGGAGTCCATTTCACTGTCAGAAAGTTCTTCCTGCTGTTGAGTCAGAATCTCCTGAGTCTTGCCCTCCAGAGCAGGAGAAAACAAGCTTTCTCCATGTTCCATGTCGCAGCCCTTGAGATATTTTGAAGATGGCTATCATGTCTCCACTCAGTCTCCTCTTTTCCAGGATAAAGATACCCAGCTCCCTCATAAGTCTTGGTTTCTGGGCCCTTGATCATCTGCACAGCTTGGTCAATATCCTCCAGGCAATCAAAAAGCACGGAGGGAATTTATTTCATATTGTTCATGTATCTATCCTGTGAATTGGGATGCAAAGTTCCACTGTCTAATGGGAGCCATTGGTATGTGACAAGCTTTCTGTCCTGAAGTAGAAACAGTGCTGAAAATGGGAGACAACATTGCGTATACTGTAAGAAGAGAATGGGGCCAGGAGATCTGTGCCCTGGAAACTCACTCCTCCACGGATAAGTTCTCTTGAAAGAAACATTTGAGAAAAAGGGAGAGAGAGAGATTCATGCCCTATTTGGATATGACAGTTTTCTGCATTCCCTGGTTAAATATTGCAGGATGCAACCACAAGCTGCCACAGAAGACAGCCCTTATCCACCAGTTTCTCTCTCTCTCTGCGCTGCCTCTTTTTCAAACACCACAAGACGACCCCAACAAATTTAATAAATAATAATAATAATGCCATCAACTGTGTGCAGCTGGGAAGCAACCCATGTGTAAATATTCACCCCAATTACCTCACATGTAAGCAAGCCCTAAAGGATCTTCACTGGCTCCCAGTACGTTTCCGAGCACAATTCAAAGTGGTGCTGACCTTTAAAGCCCTAAACGGCCTCGGCCCAGTATACCTGAAGGAGAGTCTCCACCCCCATCGTTCTGCCCGGACACTGAGGTCCAGCTCTGAGGGTCTTCTGGCAGTTCCCTCAGTGCGAGAAGTGAGGTTACAGGGAACCAGGCAGAGGGCATTCTCGGCAGTGACGCCTTTATTATGGAATGCCCTCCCATCAGATGTCAAACAGATAAACAATTATTTCACTTTTAGAAGTTATCTGAAGGCAGCCCTGTATCTGGAGGTTATGAACATTTGACTTTTTTTATCCTGTTTTTATTTGTGCTGGAAGCCACCCAGAGTGGCGGATATGCAGAGTATACATAATAAAACTACAGTGGTACCTTGGTTCTCGAACGTAATCCATTCTGGAAGTCCGTTCAACTTCCAAAACATTTGAAAACCAAGGTGCGTCCTCTGATTGTCGCAGGTACCCTGGAAACAACAGCCGACAACCACATTGAATGTTCAGCTTCAAAAAAAGTTGGAAAACCGGAACACACACTCTCAGGTTTTCGTTACAGGTAGGTAGCTGTGTTGGTCTGCCGTAGTCAAAACAAAATAAAAAAATTCCTTCCAGTAGCACCTTAGAGACCAACTAAGTTAGTTATTGGTAGGAGCTTTCGTGTGCATTCTGAAGAAGTGTGCATGCACACAAAAGCTCATACCAATAACTAACTTAAAAGTAAAGGGACCCCTGACCATTAGTCCAGTCGTGACCAACTCTGGGGTTGCAGCGCTCATCTCGCTTTATTGGCCGAGGGAGCCGGCGTACAGCTTCTGGGTCATGTGGCCAGCATGACTAAGCCGCTTCTGCCAAACCAGAGCAGTGCACGGAAACACCGTTTACTTTCCCGCCAGAGCAGTACCTATTTATCTACTTGCACTTTGACGTGCCTTTTGAACTGCTAGGTTGGCAGGAGCAGGGACCGAGCAACGGGAGCTCACCCCGTTGCGGGGATTCGAACCGCCGACCTTCTGATCGGCAACTTCTAGGCTCCGTGGTTTAACCCACAGCGCCACCCGTGTCCCTTAATAACTACTTAACTTAGTTGGTCTCTAAGGTGCTACTGGAAGGAATTTTTTTTTATTTTGTTCCAGGTTTCCGGCATGTTCAAGTACCAAGGCGTTTGAGAACCAAGGTTCCACTGTATTATTACTATTATTATTTGGCCATACAATCTCGACTGCAGGCTGTTTCTAAGGCAGAATGATTTCTGTGTAGGGATGCCACTGCATTCTCAGAGTAGTTCTGAGGAACCACCCTTCTCCTCCAAGCCCGCCCCTCCTATGTCACGGGCAGCGTTCAAGGCCTGGCACTGCTGTGGCTTGCCCAGTGTTCCCTGCCAAGCCCCACTCGGCACCACCTGTGGTGCGGATTAAGAAGGGGCTATTTGGGTGGCAGAGATAAGCCTGGCATTTGTCAGCTCAGTGGGGGCTCCCCCACCCCACCTCCCATCAGCCCGTTGATAGCAACAGATCTGACACAGTAGGGTCTCCCTCCCTTTAGGCAATGCCTGTGTTCCACCAGCAGGAATGTTTAGCCTACAAGATGCATCTAAACAGCTGTTCTGGATCACACCAGTGGTGAAGCCAGGACCAGGACCCAGCCTGCAAAGAGGGATCTGGCTTCTGAAAGCAGTAGCATAACACAGAGATTTTTTTTTAATTAATATTTTTATTGAAAAAATAATAATTATAAAGAAATAATGTGATACAGAGAAAAAAAGATGGGAGGTGAACAAATATGTATATAAGGAAGAGAGAGAGAAACAATCTGCAGAAATGCAGTGTAATATACTCCTATAAACTCTTAAATGCAGTGGTACCTCGGGTTACAGACGCTTCAGGTTACAGACTCCACTAACCCAGAAATAGTACCTCGGGTTAAGAGCTTTGCTTCAGGATGAGAACAGAAATTGTGGCGCGGTGGCAGCGGGAGGCCCCATTAGCTAAAGTGGTACCTCGGGTTAAGAACAGTTTCAGGTTAAGAACGGACCTCCAGAACGAATTAAGTTCTTAACCCGAGGTACCACTGTAAATTGATATAGTGTTATCCTAATGCAAATGTAGATGTTAATAGCCTACTACATTCGGCACAAACTCATTCCAAACGTTGTCATCTTTATCCAAACAAAGTCTACACCTGTAAGCACTCGGTTCATAAGTTGTCATATTGTCGGCCCATTGATTAAAGGGGATCATATGTTTAATTCTTCCAGTTCATCAGTTTCTCTTGGCCATCATTAGGGCACGTGGAATCAATTCTGGTTGCCCCATTGTTAATTTCCATACAATAGGTATATAGTTCAAAAGAATACACTCCTCTGAAAGATTTGACTTTTTTTGCAGTCATAGTTGCATAGCCCAGCATTATCTCCCAGAATTTGGTTAAGTGTAGAACACTATACAAACATATGTTTCAGGGAAGCCACATGTCCCTGCCACATCTCCAACACAGAGTTATCTTAGCTAGTCCTTTTTTATACAACTGTAAAGGAGCCCAATAGATTCCAAGTACAGTGGTACCTCGGTTTACAAACTTAATCCGTTCTGGAAGTCTGTTCTTAAACTGAAACCGTTCTTAAACTGAGGTGCGCTTTCCCTAATGAGGCCTCTCACCACCGGTGCCCTTCCACCGTTCGGATTCCGTTATTAGACCAAAGTAAAGTTCGCAAACCGGGACACTGCTTCCGGTTTTGCAAAGTTCGTAAACCGAATAGTTCACAAACAGGGCTGTTCGTAAACCGAGGTACCACTGTATCTAAGGTATTGACTGAATCTTAAATTAAGACTTATACAACAGAAAACAATATTAGCACAGCACAGAGTAGCAATAATCAGAACTTGCTGCTTCCTGCTACCCACGCCCATCTGGCAGCTTCAGATATTAAGGACAACTTAAGAACAAAAGCAGATGCTCAGAGAATTATAGGATCTCTTTATATTTTTTAACGTGCTAGCTTATTTTTCTTATCAAATTTCCACCTGCCCAGAAATTTATGCAAGAAAGCGTTTTCGATTAACAGACTGCTGCAGACCCAGGAGAGGAGAATGGCCTAATTGGGGCAAGATCTAATTTGGTCCTCACAATGGCCTAATTGGGGCAAGATCTAGGAGGAGGTCCTGTGTTCAATAGGCCTGAGTCGTTTTGTTTCTTTGAATAAAGAGTTAACCTTACCTAACACCCTGTGAGTTACTGCTGACCTGTTCCAGCCACTTGCCCTGACAGGAAGATTTGAACTAGGCAAAAACTCTTGAGGAAAAAGTGGAATGAGGCTTGAAGCATCCCATAGGTCTGCATTTGATCTGCATGCTGATATAAACAATTACCGTATTTTTCGCTGTATAACACGCACTCGACCATAACACGCATGTAGTTTTTAGAGGAGGAAAATCCGTAGGCATGCCACCCGTAGGCATTCCCTCCATAACACGCACAGACATTTCCCCTTACTTTTTAGGAGGAAAAAAGTGAGTGTTATGGTGCAAAAAATACGGTATAAATCGGCATGTATACCTAGTTCAGTTTGACCATAATGTAGAAATTCCTTTGCTTAAACAAGAAGGAAGGAAGGAAGGAAGGAAGGAAGGAAGGAAGGAAGGAAGGAAGGAAGGAAGGAAGGGTTGTTTTGACTTGTTTCAAAATGATTCCATACAAAGTTTCAAAGGGATTGCATCAAATGATCCTGAAATCAGTGTGTTTTTTGTCTTAGAATCATAGAGTTGGAAGCACCCTGTGAATCATCTGGTCCAACCCCTGCAATGGAGTTGTCCCATACAGGGATTGAACCTGCAACCATGACTTTATCAGCACCACGCTCTAACCAACTGAGCTATCCAGTGCTTGAAAGCATACACTTTTCAGAGCTGCCAAGCGGGTCACCAGGTACAGTGGTACCTCAGGTTACAGATGCTTCAGGTTACGGGTGCTTCAGGTTACAGACTCTGCTAACCCAGAAATAGTACCTTGGGTTCAGAACTTTGCTTCAGGATGAGAACAGAAATGGTGCGGTGGCAACAGGAGGCCCCATTAGCTAAAGTGTTGCTTCAGGTTAAGAACAGTTTCAGGTTAAGAACGGACCTCCAGAATGAATTAAGTTCTTAACCCGAGGTACCACTGTACAAATTTATCTTCTTGTAAGGACTTTCCAATACCTCCGTTGCTCCTCTCATGCCTCAACACCATACTTTCATCTTGGCATTACGCAGTTATTGTCGTTGCCAGTTTATAATTCTTGGCCCATGCAGCTTTTTGAAATGGAGAACAGGTGAGAATGGTTTTAGCCAAACGCAGGTGGAAGGCTTGACAATATTTTGTTTCATTTATGAATCACTTCCCATGAAACATCCCAAAGCAATTAACAATAAAACATATATATAAACCATTTCAAATCCAATACAGATATAGGGCATTTCTGGATGACCTGTTTGTTGAGAATCATTTGTTTGCAGGGAGACTAGACAATGTTGGCTATTTAATGAGCATTTATTCTGATTCGCTTGTGGGAAGCTTAGGTGACATTGCATCAAATAAAGTATTAACTCACACTTTCCAGTGTGTTTGTTCATCTGTTTGTTTGTTTGTTTGCTTGGCTGGTTGTAAGTCACTTGAGCTTGCCTTGGGCAAGATAAGATGACTAACAAAATGATTGATTGATTGATTGATTGATTAATTATTCCCATGCATTTTACTTTTACTTTCCTTGCTGCAAAAAGTCTGATCTGTTCAGTAAGCGGGTTTGCTTTGCAAGACTCCCCAATCGGTTTATAATTGCACAACCTAAATTTGTTGGTACAGTGGTACCTCAGGTTAAGAACTTAATTCATTCTGGAGGACCGTTCTTAACCTGAAACTGTTCTTAACCTGAGGTACCACTTTAGCTAATGGGGCCTCCCGCTGCTGCCGCGCCGCCACCACGCAATTTCTGTTCTCATCCTGAAGCAAAGTTCTTAACCTGAGGTACTATTTCTGGGTTAGTCTGTAACTTGAAGCGTCTGTAACCTGAAGTGTCTGTAACCTGAGGTACCACTGTACATGACTGAATCCCACCCAAAAAGAGTTTGGAAGTGTCCACAAACTGGAATAAAAATATCCACTTAAAAGATGTTGAAAAGGTAAGGTCTTCAACAGATGTCTTAAAGCGGGCTTCCTCAACCTCGGCCCTCCAGATGTTTTGAGACTACAATTCCCACCATCCCTGACCACTGGTCCTGCTAGCTAAGGCTCATGGGAGTTGTAGGCCAAAAACAACTGGAGGGCCAAGGCACTAGAAATGGCAAGATGCCTCCTCCCACATTTCAGCTTTTTTAGCCAATGAGTGACGTCAGAACTGAAATTGACACGTGTGTTGTGGGGACTCCAGGCCAGGCGTGGGGAGCCTCTCGCCCCTAGGAGACCCTTTCCCCCAAACCACGCCCACCTGCCCATCAGCTGATGTCAGTGGGGCACATAGGCCTTTCTTGCACAGCCCCAGGGAAGGTGCAGGAGAGGCTGCCCTAGCAATTTTCTCAGGGGTTGACGGTTTTGCCAGGAGCCGATGAGAACTGCTCTCCTTGACCTGAACACCCTCCTGCCTTGTATCTTCTCAAAAGCAGCTGCAATAGCTGTGGTCAGAAGGCAAAGGGACCCCCTTGGCAGAATGAGCCACACAACAGGGATGCATTTTGAAGCCAGTGAAGTAATACACACTACCATCCAAAAAGGCTATTAAATTACATCCTTGCCCCTCTGCTCCTCCAATAGAACTGGTTCGCGATCAAGACTCTAAGCAAGTAATTAGACCACAGGGAGTTGTGCCAATGCAAGGAATCCCCTCTCAGATGCTAGAACCCCACCCAGACACTGTGGTTGGAAAGCATCTGGTTGCCACGGTAACATTCCCTGCTCCTCTTAGAGGAGCCTCATGGGCATGTCTCAGGTAAGGTAAATGATAGGAGCAAGCAGCTGAGCTTGGATCTGAACAGGCAGCCGGGAGATTAGAGTTCTGCTTACCTCCTGACCCTCTTGCCCACAGTCCCTGGATTTTCTCTTAATTTCAGGAATCAGTTTGCACCCGTGCTCTTCAATCTCTCCCAGGTTGTGCGGCACTGTCAATATTGTTTGTGCAATTGGAAGGGGTTGGACTAGATGATTCTCGGGGTCCCTTCTGACTCTATGTGAAATATACTCGGAGTCCTATAGTGATTTCATGCTCTTTATTGCAGCTTGTAAAACAGTAATTGAATCCCCCCCCCCCAAAAAAAACACCCTCAGGCTTTAATATACATTATTTACACAATGAGTCCCGTCTGATTGGCTGATTCTGCTTCCCTCCTGCAGCCTGATTGGTCTTCTCCTGCAGGCTAATCAGTTGTTGCATTCTACGATCCTACCAGCCTAATATGCTGATTAACTTCCTCCTGGAGCCTGATTGGTCTTCTCCTGCAAGCCAATCAGTTGTTGCATTCTAGGATCCTACTTGCCTATTGTTCTAGGATCCAAGCTTAGTACATAACACTATGATTCTATGAAAGTGGCTCGGTCACCCTAAGCACTGCACAACAAATTCACCTTTTTCTTTTAAACCGACGTCTTGCCATTTTTAAAGTGATGAGGTGAACAAATAGTGAGACAGAAGACAAGAAGACACCCTACAAGCAAACTGGAGTGGGTGCTTATTGTCATATAACCACCCCATAAGCAAATCAGAATGAATGCTCAACAAAGACTTTGGGTCTTCTCAGGCACATTGATTATGGAGCAGGGACCAAGCAACGGGAGCTCACCCTGTCGCGGGGATTCAAACCGCCGACCTTCTGATCTGCAGGCCCTAGGCTCTGTGGTTTAACCCACAGCACCACCCACGTCCCAATGGTATCAAATCTCCCTTCAAATAGGGGCAATGCTCCATAATCAATGTGCCTGAGAAGACAGGGTGAGCTCCCGTTGCTTGGTCCCTGCTCCTGCCAACCTAGCAGTTCGAAAGCACGTCAAAGTGCAAGTAGATAAATAGGTACCACTCCAGTGGGAAGGTAAACAGCGTTTCCGTGCACTGCTCTGCTTTGCCAGAAGCGGCTTAGTCATGCTGGCCACATGACCCAGAAGCTGTACGCCGGCTCCCTTGGCCAATAAAGCGAGATGAGCACTGCAACCCCAGAGTCAGCCACGACTGGACTTAACGTTCAGGGGTCCCTTTACCTTTTACCTTGATGACCATTGGCTATTTAATGAGCATTCATTCTGCTTTGTTTGAGGGGATGTCAGATGCTGCTGCATCAAAACAAATGTGACCTCCCACTTCCCATCACTTTCCTTAGTGGGGGAAAAAATCCCCAATGTTTTGCAATGTTTTGTTGTGCAAGACCTCCTTATCAGCTAGAATTGCACACCCCGAGTTTGCCAGAATGTGATTATAACCCACCCGAAAACAGCGACAATCTGGAGGCTCCCTGGATATAATCCAAATGATGTATTAATCATGGTGTGAGCAAATAAGAATGAATGCTTGATAAACTGGTCATCTGGAGGTTGCCAACACATACACACTTTTCTCCAAATGGAAGGATCCTTGCTGAGGCATGAATAACATTTCATCACAGAGTACCTCCTTCAAGATGGGCATGAAAGAGAGAAGCATCTCTTGCAGAGCTTGACCAGCTACCTAGCCGAATCTTTTGCCAGGCACGCTCTTTCCATAGGAATTGAGGCTCACAGAGAGCTGGGTGCGGGGAGTGGCTTTACGATGGGACAGTCGCTCAGTGCCAAGAGGTGGGTGGGATCACAGGACGGTGAGCCCATGTGGAAACTCTGATGCCCTTGAACAGTAAGTAATATCCCCCAGGCAGCAGCTGTAAGGCTCACCACCTGTTGTGCTGTTGATTTGTTCTCCCCAAAATAGGCCGGGAATCATGATCTCCCTGCTCTCCCCCACTGGCTGGAATAATTCTCTACCTGGCACCAAATCAAAGGCTGCCCAGTGTCCCTGCCTGTAGTGGCACTCTCCTTTGGGTAAGGGTTTCATCAGGTCGCTGAAAGAATGGTGTTTAAATACAGAGAGGAAGCAAAGAGAGTCCCGTCTCCTCCTGAGGAATATGTGACTCACCAGCTATATCCTATGCAATCCACGAGGAAGAGATTGAATCAGCTATGGGAAAGGTTGCTTTGCACAGAGCACTGGGGGCTGGAAGAATAGCAATGTGAATATTTCAGTCCAGAAATCAGAGGGGCAGAACCTATAACCCCAATGGCGCAGCGTGCAGGCGCCACAGGGCAGCTGCCCCGGGTGCCAAGTTGTTAAAGGACCCCTGACCATTAGGTCCAGTCGTGACCGACTCTGGGGTTGCAGCGCTCATCTCGCTTTATTGGCCGAGGGAGCCGGCGTACAGCTTCCGGGTCATGTGGCCAGCATGACTAAGCCACTTCTGGCGAACCAGAGCAGCGCACGGAAATGCCGTTTACCTTCCCGCCGGAGCGGTACCTATTTATCTACTTGCACTTTGACGTGCTTTTGAACTGCTGGGTTGGCAGAAGCAAGGACCGAGTAACGGGAGCTCACCCCATCGGGGTGCAAAATTTCAACACCCAGTGCTCTCTCAATATAGCTACGCGCTTCCATCGTTGGGCTCCGGTGAAAACGGTTCCTCCATGCAAACCAGGAAGTGACCTCTCCAGACAACGAAACGACTCTTCTTTTCTTATCATTGTCGCTGTGATCTTCTGGGTGACGCGGACACTGTTAGGCAGTTAAATGCACATATGAACTCTGTCCGTTTCCCTCCCCCCACGCTACATCACTGCACCAAACTACAAATTGTGGAATCATAGAATCGTAGAGTTGGAAGGGACCCCGGGGGTGATCTAGTCCAACCCTTTGCAATGCAAGAATTTCAACTAAAACATCTATGGCAACTGGCTTCAAAACCTGCAATGAAGAAATAGCAGGTTTCTTTGCTGTCATAACAATTCACTTCCTCACTGCGAGAAGCCAAGTTACAGGGAACCAGGCAGAGGGCCTTCTCGGTAGTGGCACCCGCCCTGTGGAACGCCCTCCCACCAGATGTCAAAGAGAAGAACAACTACCAGACTTTTAGAAGACATCTGAAGGCAGCCCTGTTTAGGGAAGCTTTTAATGTTTGATGCATTACTGTATTTTAATATTTTGTTGAAGCCACCCAGAGTGGCTGGGGGAGCCCAGCCAGATGGGAGGTATAAATTATTATTATTATTATTATTATTATTATTAGAAATATGAAACCAATATAATTTTGTGTTGTAGATAAGAACATAAGAAGAACCTGCTGACATACCCTCCAACATTTCTCCAATGAAAATAGGATGTCCTAAGGAAAAGTGGGACATAGTATGTGGATTTCAACCCAGGTCTCTGAGCCACACTGGCCAACAATTATAGCTATCGGTCTGAGCTGGGGAGGGCCCAACTCACGGCCATGTTCTTTCAATTCTGTTGGCACTGCCCTTGGAGAAAAGCATGGGCCTCCAAATCTTTGAGGCTACTTTCGAATCCCAAGTTGCCCTTTAACGTTATGATGAGCCAGGAGAACATGAAGTTCAATCCGTCACCCCAGAGCCAACACAAAACTTTCCTCCAAGGATCAATGCCAGGCGAGGCGGCAGCTCCTCTGGCCAGAGCCAGTTAATAGGCGGGCTGCCTATGCAAAACATCTCGGTTATCTTGATAATCAGGAGTGATGGGCCGGCAGTCGGATGTAGTCAATGAGACGAACCCGCAGCAAAACACCCTGCTGCAGTGATATACCTTAAGCTTCTCAGCGGGTCCCCTGCCTTGAAGCCATGGCATGGAACTACTTGTACAGTGTGGTGACCCGTTGGCATGATGCCCATGCTGAAAGAATGTGTGTGTGCCTGTCTCACACCTACACATAACCAGCACAGATATTATTCTTAGTAATACAGTGGTCACTGTGCCTCATTAGATCATCTGTTTAAAAAAGCAAGAGTTTTTATATATTTATTAAACTTATTAGTTGTTTTCTTTCTTTCTTTTTACAAAAGTAACTCAAGGAGACTCAGGTGACAGGCAGATGCTCAACAGATGTAGCCCTGCCAATCATGGTGCCTCCATGATGAAACACTACACCATTGTGGAGTGCAGCTGGGGATACCCTACCCAAAAAGTAAAAATCCAGCGGCAATCTTTAATAGTAATATTAATGTTATTATTTGTACCCCGCCCATCTGCTTGGGTTGCCCCAGCCACTCTGGGAGGCTTCCAGCATATACAAAAACATAATAGAACATTAAACACAAAAACTTCCCGATACAGGGCTGCCTTCAGATGTCTTCTAAAGGTTGTAGTTATTTATCTCCTTGACATCTGATGGGAGGGCGTTCCACAGGGTTTGCGCCACTACTAAGAAGGCCCTTTGCCTTGTTCCCTGTAACCTCACTTCTTGCAGTGAGGGAACTGCCAGAAGGCCTTTGGAAGACCAGTGTCTGGGCTGAATGATGGGAGTGGAGATGCTCCTTCAGGTATACAGGGCCAAGGATGTTTTGGGCTTTAAAGGTCAGCACCAACACTTTGAATTGTGGAGACTAGAGGTTTACAGCTCCGGAGGTTGGTTCGTGTTTCCATGAAAGCAACCCCTTTGACAGAGGTAGTATTGCATTCTTACATAGAGTCCAACAATCCACACAAAAGGTTGTTGCAGTTCCACAGAATCCTTTCACAGAGACTAAGACAAGGATTTCCGGAATATTAGCCTTGTCTCGCCGTCCTGGGCTTCATCAGTAGTGCAAACTCATATATGATATCACAGGACAGTGGATCTTATAGCATAGCAGTAGCTATGGATTCTGTGGATCTGCAACAACCTTTCGTGTGGATTGTTGGACTCTATGAACAGACAGGTGGAATAGACACTTTCACATATATGGACCTTATGCATAAACTGATTAGAGAATGAACTGATCCACTGGGTCGTCTACTTTTTTCGTTGAACTTTATGAGCTCCTTCTGTTGAAATCTACAATTCAATACAACGAATAGTATATATTATTTTTTCAAACGTACAGCCGGTTACGTCTTGTGTGTTCATTGAAGGGAGCTGCATGCTGGCAATGGGCTAAGTCAGAGACAAACGTGCTCTTCGGATTAATTCATCTAAAATAAAGATCTTTACAAAGAAACTATCAATCACCAAGAAGAGTTATTTAGCAGTAGCTTCCTAGTTGTAAGCTACTCTGCTATTTTGCATATTGCCAAAATTTATTTTTATATACATAACAACCGCTGTTCCCCTCACAGAACTACCATTCCCACAGTTCCTTGGGAAGAGGGAGTGATTGTTCAACCACTCAGGGGGCCAGATAGGGGTCTCCTATCTGCTCTCAGCACCCCTAACTAGCTTGCTTCCCTAAACCAATGTTACAGAAGGACCTAATCAGGATCTAACAAAGAAGATCAGCAAGCAAGATCAGGGAGGAATGCCAAGGTCTTTACGATCCATAGGTGGAAGGAGAACTCTGTGGCAGATGCCAGCCCTGGTTTTCTGGTCATTAAGGATCTGTCGTCTCTGCTGAAGAAGAATTTAAATGAATTTAAATACTAGCTGCAGCACACCTTATGAGCCAACAACAGCAGCGAGTGCACCAGATATGCCCCACTGTCTTTGAGTTTATATACCACCATCAATGTGCATGGTACAAGAGAACAGGGCCCTTTTTCTACTGATGTGGGGTTTATGGTCCATAACTGATCTGGGAGACAAGAGTGGGAATGGAGGCAGCACCAGACAAGGGAAGACGTACAGAGGTACCTCGGGTTAAGTACTTAATTCGTTCTGGAGGTCCATTCTTAACCTGAAACTGTTCTTAACTTGAGGTATCACTTTAGCTAATGGGGCCTCCCGTTGCCACCGCACCACCGCCACGCGATTTCTGTTCTCATCCTGAAACAAAGTTCTTAACCCAAGGTATTATTTCTGGCTTAGCGGAGTCTGTAACCTGAAGCGTATGTACCACTGTACACAGATCTGGGGAACCTGGCTTGATCAGCATTCCCGCCTGCATGTACAAAGATCCTTAAAAGACCAGTGCACATAGTTGTTTGCAAGCGCACTGTCTTGCACATGTGATTGAGGGGGTTGGTGCCACACGACATCACTTGCACTTCCCGTGCCCCTTGCTGACGTCACTCACGGAGCATGCAAGTGCGGCGAACCCATCGTTCGGCATGCACGCATGGCCGCCATGGAATGTATAGGGGCAGCTCCCCCTCCTTGAAAATTTTTGGGGGCCCTCGGACCCCACAGCCCTCCCTAGATGGCTCCCCTGGTTGTATGACAGCAGCACCAGAACTGCCCTAAAGGCCCTACTGTAAATCAAGGGGGTGCGGTCAGAGGTGACTACATCGCAATGGTATATGGACCAGCTCCACCTGGTACGCAGGCTGAGACCCTACCTGCCCGTGGACTGTCTTGCCAGAGTGGTGCATGCTCTAGTTATCTCCCGCTTGGACTACTGCAATGTGCTCTGTGTGGGGCTACCTTTGAAGGTGACCCAGAAACTACAACTAATCCAGAATGCAGCAGCTAGACTGGTGACTGGGGGCGGCCGCCGAGACCACATAACACTGGTCTTGAAAGACCTACATTGGCTCCCAGTACGTTTCCAAGCACAATTCAAAGTGTTGGTGCTGACCTTTAAAGCCCTAAATGGCCTCAGCCCAGTATACCTGAAGGAGCGTCTCCACCCCCATCATTCTGCCTGGACGCTGAGGTCCAGCGCCGAGGGCCTTCTGGCGGTTCCCTCATTGCGAGAAGCAAAGCTACAGGGAACTAGGCAGAGGGCCTTCTTGGTAGTGGCACCTGCCCTGTGGAACGCCCTCCCATCAGTTGATAAACAACTACCTGACACTCAGAAGACATCTTAAGGCAGCCCTGTTCAGCGAAGTTTTTAATGTATGACATATTAGTGTATTTTTGGTATTTGTGGAAGCCGCCCAGAGTGGCTGGGGAAACCCAGCCAGATGGGCGGGGTACAAATAATAAATTGTTGTTGTTGTTGTTGTTGTTGTTGTTGTTGTTGTTGTTGTTGTTTCCAAGGATCTCAACTGCATCAAGAGCATGAGAAGCATTACGATGGAGGCAGATTAGGACCAGGAAAAGACAGGAGTGGCTGCGTCCCTCTGCTGGCAAGGAATCGAACCAGTTCCTTTCAGGACGTGTGTGTGTGTGTGTGTGTGTGTGTGTGTGTTCTGAGACGGGACCCTGAATAATATAGGGTGTTCAGCTTTGTGGGTGTGGAATGTTCCGTTCCATCTCAATTCACAGCGGGCGAGGCAGGAAGGGGACTTGGGGGGGGGAGCATTTTGCATGCTGGCCGGTCGTGGGTATCTGCTCCCTGCACAGTGGCAGCATTGAGGGCTCGGTGGAACAATGCGTGGGTGGGAAGGGCCATAAATTGAGATGCACGCACAGAGCTCATGCAGCCAGAAAGGCTGGGTCTACATGGGTAAGGCAAGTTCTTGCCAAAAACCAGACACAATGGCATCTCTCCTCTGTTTTGACGGCAGACTTGGGAGGCAAAAAGCTGCTCCTGGCTCAGGGATGGGGGAGGAAATCGGTTTTGTTCGCCTTTGAATCAGAAAGTACCCTTTGACCCTTCGAAATTCGCACTGCGAATGCTGTTATCCAATCAAAACAAGGCACTTAAAGGATGCATATCTGCAGAGACACATATATTTAGTGCAAATAACATCCAGAAATGCATTGTGTAGAGGGAAGCAGTTTCCAAAAATGTGTGCGTTAGTCGAAACCAAAAGTGTGTTTATCAGGAGACAATTTTGCACTAAGCTGCTGATGAATTTTCATGAGGATTAAAAACCATCTAGTGAGGAAACGTGGACAGCTGAATTTAAGATTGGAAAAATGAGAAACTGAGAGAACCAGCACTGACAGATCTGTCAGTCCCTGGCCTAGCTACAGAGGGAAGCCCCTAGAAAGCAAAGTTCTGTGTCCTTTGCAAATGGTGAGGCTGTGTATACACCATATGTTTGAAGTACAGTGGTACCTCTGGTTACGTATTTAATTCGTTCCGGAGGTCTGTTCTTAACCTGAAACTGTTCCTAACCTGAAGCACCACTTTAGCTAATGGTGCATCCCGTTGCTGCTGTGCCGCTGCCGCACAATTTCTGTTCTCATCCTGAAGCAAAGTTCTTAACCTGAAGCACTATTTCTAGGTTAGCGGAGTCTGTAACCTGAAGCGTATGTAACCCGAGGTACCACTGTACATTTAAAGCACATTCCCCACTCAAAAGAATCCTGGGAACTGTACAGTGGTACCTCGGGTTAAGTACTTAATTCGTTCCGGGGGTCCGTTCTTAACCTGAAACTGTTCTTAACCTGAAGCACCACTTTAGCTAATGGCGACTCCTGCTGCCGCCGGAGCCCGATTTCTGTTCTCATCCTGAAGCAAAGTTCTTAACCTGAAGCGCTATTTCTGGGTTACCGGAGTCTGTAACCTGAAGCGTATGTATCCTGAAGCGTATGTAACCCGAGGTACCACTGTAAGTCTTTTAAAGGTTCTAGGAACTGTAGCTCTGTATGGGGTAAACTGCAGTTCGCGTGATTCTTTTTTGGGGAGTGGGATGTAACTTAAAAGTACTTTGAATGTATGGTGTGTGTGAAGCCTTGAAACATTGGTGGGGAGGACCACTCGGGACCACTCCCCTACAGGGGTATTGATTGCATGCCGCTCCGTAGCCAAAGTATGAGGAATCCTGAGCCAAGCGGAACTGCTACTGCATCTCATGACTTGGGCACAATGCTCCTGTTAAGTTAACACATCCCAAAATAGGATTTCTCCCCCCCAACCCACCCGCCTCTTTCTCTACTCTCACCAGCGCTGTGCTGCGGATTCAAATTCTATAGGCTTTTGGCAATCTTATTGTCTTCCTTCCAGTTAAAGCAGAGTGGGGAGTCCAGATTCTCGGAGAGGGCATGCCTGCATATTTCCGCGAATTTGAGGCCCTGGCAGTGAGATGGGCTGCCCCTCTCCCGACTGTGCGCCCTCTCCAAGTGGGGCGGGGGGGGAGAGATAATGAAAGATGAGCCTGGGTCGTGCCAAAACGCTTTTCTGTGAAGGGTGTGACCGGCAAAGACTGTACATACTGTACTTGGAGGGAACCTGATCTTAATGAGAACATCTGTGGCAGACTAAATCCCATTCCCACTCAGAGCATGCTCAGGCAACTGTTTCCCTTCCCTCCCCCTGACCCTCTGAGAGGGGGCTCCCCTCCAGCAGGAGGAGGTCAGGTTAGCTCCATGGCAGCTCCATTCACCCTCAGAATTTCAAAAAGGTAAAGGGACCCCTGACCATTAGGTCCAGTTGTGGATGATTCTGGGGTTGCGGCGCTCATCTCGCTTTATTGGCCGAGGGAGCCGGCGTACAGCTTCCGGGTCATGTGGCCAGCATGACTAAGCCGCTTCTGGCGAACCAGAGCAGTACACGGAAACACCGTTTACCTTCCCGCCAGAGCGGTACCTATTTATCTACTTGCACTTTGACGTGCTTTCGAACTGCTAGGTTGGCAGGAGCAGGGACCAAGCAACGGGAGCTCACCCTGTCGTGGAGATTCAAACTGCCGACATTCTGATCGGCAAGTCCTAGGCTCTGTGGTTTAACCCACAGCGCCACCCGCGTCCCAGAATTTCATAGAATCATGGAAATGGAGAGTTGGAAGGGACCCCACCCCCCATCCCGAGCGACAACTAGACCAAACCCCTGCAATGCAGGAATCTCAACTAGACCATCTAACCTCTGCTGAAAAACCTCCATGGAAGGAGAGTCTACCACCTCTCATTGGAGTCTGTTCCACTGTTGAACAGCTCTTGCTGTCAGAAAGATCTTCCTGATGTTTAGGCGGAATCTCCTTTCTTGTAACTTGAAGCCATTGGTTTGGGTCCTTGCGTATGGGGAGGAGGAATTTGGATTTGATATCCCGCTTTATCACTACCCTAAGGAGTCTCAAAGCGGCTAACATTCTCCTTTCCCTTCCTCCCCCACAACACTCTGCGAGGTGAGTGGGGCTGAGAGACTTCAGAGAAGTGTGACTGGCCCAAGGTCACCCAGCAGCTGCACGTGGAGGAGCGGAGAATCAAACCCAGTTCACCAGATTACGAATCTACCACTCTTAACCACTACACCACACTGGCTCTCCAAAGCTTGTTCCACCCTCCAGCCTTTAAGATATTTGAAGATGTCTACCATATCTCCTCTCAGTCTCCTCTTTACCAGGCTAAACGTTCCCAATCCCTCAACCGTTCCTCATAAGGCTTGGTTTCAGAGAATTTACTCTAAAAGCCGTGTTTCCCAAACTTGGGTCTCCAGCTCTTTACAGACTACAATTCCCATCATCCCTGACCACTGGTCTTGCTAGCTAGGGATGATGGGGTTGTAGTCCAAAAATAGAGACCCAAGTTTGGGAAACACTGTTCTAAAGCAGTATCATGATGTAGTGCCTTTTTTGCCTCTTGGGCAACTTCCAGTATTCTGGTCTGAAACTTAACCATACTCAACATTAACCATAATTTGTAGCTGGAGCTCTGGTTAAGATCCCAAATGCACACTGAAAATAATGGTTTAGTTTCCTGAGCTAAGCCTGCCCTGGAAGGGCATGTTAAGAGAGATATCAGCACCTCCTCCTTGACCCCCTTCATGCAGAGAAGAAGAGTTTGAAGAAGAGTTTGGACTTGATATCCCGCTCTATCACTACCGGAAGGAGTCTCAAAGCGGCTAACATTCTCCTTTCCCTTCCTCCCCCACAACAAACATTTTGTGAGGTAAGAGGGGCTGAGAGACTTCAGAGAAATGTGACTAGCCCAAGGTCACCCAGCAGCTGCATGTGGAGAAGTGGGGAAGCGAACCCGTTCACCAGATTACAAGTCTACCGCTCTTAACCACTACACCACACTGGCTCTCAGAAGTTAGAGCGGTGGGGAAACTTGTTTGCTCAGTATAGATTTGTTTGCTCATACAGATGTAATGGTTTGCAAACCAACCACAGCTCATGGTTTCACATCCTGGTTTTATGGTCAGGGTTTCCCAAACTTGGGTCTCCAGCTGCTTTTGGACTACAACTCCAATCATCTCTAGCTACCAGGAGCAGTGGTCAGGGATGATGGGAGCTGTAGTCAAAAAACAACTGGAGACCCAAGTTTCTGAACCCCTGGTCTAAATCATGGTTTAGGTATTCAAAGTTCAATGGAGACTTAACCATGGTCGAGGAAAACAAATCATAGTTATGTATTACATTCAGCATTATGTATTATGCTAAGTATTGTGTCTGCAAGACGCCAAAGTAAACCTATAGATGCCTGGAGCCAGATTCTTCATCGTCAGGGGATGAGGATGAGGACCCTGAAGCAGAAGTGGAAGAACACATGCAGGATCAACCCCAGAAGAAGAAGAAGAAGAAGAAGAAGAGGAGGAGGAGGAGGAGGAGGAGGAGGAAGAAGAGGAGGAGGAGTTTGGATTTGATATCCCACTTTATCACTACCCAAAGGAGTCTCAAAGCGGCTAACATTCTCCTTTCCCTTCCTCCCCCACAACAAACACTCTGTGAGGTGAGTGAGGCTGAGAGACTTCAAAGAAGTGTGACTGGCCCAAAGTCACCCAACAGCAGCATGTGGAGGAGCAGAGACACGAACCCGGTTCACCAGATTATGAGTCTACTGCTCTTAACCACTACACCACACTGGTGGAGCTTGTGATAAAAGTGCCCCCTCTGGCCTGAGGATCCTGTGCTGCTATCCTCAGACTCCATCACAGAGGCTGAAACCAGAGTCTCCCCTGCTCTGCCAGAATAGGAGACTAATGGACTGGGCTAGGATGCAGGAACTGAAAAGTGATGTTCAGCAGAGAGTGAAAATGTACTTGCTTCTGCTCTATTAGGTCTGGTCTCAATGTGATGCTTGCTGAAGCAGCCTCAGAGTTCTGCTCTCCTATAGCACAGCCTAAGCCCTGTCTGGACCTGCACCAGACA
Organism: Podarcis pityusensis; assembly: GCF_964106645.2. NCBI lineage: Eukaryota > Metazoa > Chordata > Lepidosauria > Squamata > Lacertidae > Podarcis > Podarcis pityusensis. The sequence goes on from NC_138029.1 coordinate 11,684,955, forward strand.
TTGCTTTGCCCGAGATCAGTACCTGCCCCAAAACAATAGCCTGGTAATGGATGGAATGACTTTAACATCAAAGTGTGTAACATGTAGCCCAGGCACACTACCATAAGATTGGGTCATCCAGCCCAAACATCTGGTGGTGGTGGCCTGTCCTCTGTGGGTGATAGATCTTGTTGGGTTCCAATTGTTCCTTGTTTTTTTCCACTCTGAACATTAATGATTGTTCCATCTCCTGCCATGACACCGCATCTTGCTGATAAGTTTTCTCTCACATCCATTCAGATTTGGGTGTGTCCTGTGGCATCCTCAGCCTCTGACTATTGCAACTACTAGGTGATTTGTTACTATGTATGAAGGATGCAGACAGGGCCCTTTTCTCTGTGCATCAGGTAATCTGGATCCCAACTCAGTACAGTGGTACCTCGGTTTACAAACTTAATCCATTCCGGAAGTCCGTTCTTAAACCAAATCCGTTCTTAAACCGAGGCGCACTTTCCCGAATGAAGCTTCCCGCCGCCAGTGCCCTTCCACCGTTCGGATTCCGTTTGTAAACCAAGGTAAAGTTCACAAACTGGAACACTGCTTCCGGTTTTGTGGAGGTCATAAACTGAATAGTTCATTAACAGGACTGTTCTACGACAACAACAACAACAACATATTATTTGTACCCCGCCCATCTGGCTGGGTTTCCCCAGCCACTCTGGGCGGCTTCCAACAAAGATAAAAAATACATCAAAATGTCACACATTAAAAACTTCCCTGAACAGGGCTGCCTTCAGATGTTTTCTAAATGTCAGGTAGTTGTTTATCTCTTTGACATCTGATGGGAGGGTGTTCCACAGGGCGGGTGCCACTACCGAGAAGGCCCTCTGCCTGGTTCCCTGTAGCTTTGCAGTGAGGGAACCGCCAGAAGGCCCTCAGCACTGGACCTCAGTGTCCAGGCAGAATGATACTCCTTCAGGTATACTGTGCTGCGACCGTTTAGGGCTTTAGGAAAACCAAGGTACCACTGTATGCTTGCTCTTCCTCCTTACCCACAGATGGGGAAGGGTCAGACTCCATCTCTTGGCCCACCCAGCGCTCCATTTCCTGAGCCCCTCTTATCTGTCTGTTGTTCTAGCTGCAGCTACACTTGCCACCAGTCGACCCGGCTTCAGCCAGCTTTGTCGGTTCTAGTTCCATAATCTCTAGAGGAAATATTCCCTGCCACCAGCAGAAACTTGGCCGTTCTTTGTCTTCTGCCTTGCATGTGGTTCTTGAGAGTAAGGGCGGGGGCCTGGGGGGGGCTGGCAATAGCTATGCTAACAAGAGGGGCATTGACATGTCCCGAGATAAACAGCTGGCTCCCCGCCCTCTCTGGAACAACGGCCTTTCTGTTCCGTATTGATCGCTAATTTCCAGAGCCGTACAATAGTAAAAGGGAATCTGACGTAAAGGCAGGGATGGAATCCCAGGCTGTTCTTTTTTTCCAGGCCTAGATGCCACACGTTTTTGGCCGTGTGGGTTTAGGAAATCCTTGGTCACTCCGAAGACAAGGGCCTCCTTGCAAGGGCGCTGTCAGAGTTCCCGGCGCATCAGTCTCCTTTTGTGCTTTTGCCTTGTTATACAATCCACCCCCGGCTGGCTGGCCCAGAACATGGGCCCCTTTGTTGGGTGGCAGTGTGCGTCTGTGCGCGCGTGCGTGCGTGCGCACCGCGGCGAAAAAGGCTGTTAAGTAAGATTCCATGCCCTCCACATCATATCTGTGCTCGGGAAAAATGCATGTGAAAATTCAAGGCTCCCCTACGACAAATGACTTAGCACAAAGCCTGTGTGAAATAACTTCAGCTCGACGTCCAACACGCCTTATCAAAAAAGTATTCCTTAGCAACTTTTCTGTATCCTGAATGAAAGCACCATTAAAACAACAACAACACCACAGGTGATTCATACATCTAAAACAGGCAACTCCAAATGGAATTGAGTGCAGTTTTGTCATAGACTGCAAACAATGGAAACTAATCTACCAGACATCTTAAAGGTAAAGGTAAAGGGACCCCTGACCATTAGGTCCAGTCATGACCGACTCTGGGGTTGCGGCGCTCATCTCGCTTTATTGGCCGAGGGAGCCGGCGTACCGCTTCCAGGTCATGTGGCCAGCATGACTAAGCCGCTTCTGCCGAACCAGAGCAGCGCACGGAAATGCCGTTTACCTTCCCGCTGGAGCAGTACCTATTTATCTACTTGCACTTTGACGTGCTTTTGAACTGCTAGGTTGGCAGGAGCAGGGACCGAGCAACAGGAGCTCACCCCGTCGCAGGGATTCGAACCTCCAACCTTCTGATCGGCAAGTCCTAGGCTCTGTGGTTTAACCCACAGCGCCACCCACGTCCCACCAGACATCTTAGCCGTCCTTAAAAACAGTTAAAAGTCATATACAGACTCTGGCTATTGCAGAGGAAATTGCTCAAAAAAGGAAGGCCTGGAACATTTCTGTGTTGTTTGGCGTAATTTTCTTTCTTATGTGTCAAGTTCAGATATGCAAAACTCTCTTCCCAAATCGCAAAATCTGTCTCTCATTATGTGTTTTGCTGTTTTAATTTTCTTTGAAACAGATTACCTGCTCTGCATTATCTTGAATTTACAACTTTTGCACAGCTCCCACATTTTGCGATTGTGTTTGTACTTTTGACTCTACATTGTTGTTTAGTCGTTTAGTTGTGTCCGACTCTTCCTGACCCCCTGGACCAGAGCACGCCAGGCACTCCTGTTTTCCACTGCCTCCCGCAGTTTGGTCAGACTCATGCTGGTAGCTTCGAGAACACTGTCCAACCAACTCTACATTAGAAATAAAAAAAACCTTGCAAAAAAACACACACAAGAGCTTGAGAAGTCTTGCGGCTCCTTAAAGACTAACAGATTTATTGTGGCACCTGCTTTTGAGAGCTAGAGGGCACTCCATCAGCTACATTAAGTGTTTTGCTTATTTATATTTCATTTAACTTAAAAGATTCCAAAGAGCGTCCTGGGAAGTTTACAACAATAACCCTGGTTATTCTCAGCTCGCAGGCATATTGATATATAGGTAAAAAGTAAAGGGACCCCTGACCATTAGGTCCAGTTGTGACCGACTCTGGGGTTGCGGCGCTCATCTCACTTTACAGGCCAAGGGAGCTGGCATACAGCTTCTGGGCCATGTGGCCAGCATGACTAAGCCGCTTCTGGCGAACCAGAGCAGTGCACTGAAATGCAAACGCCATTTACCTTCCCGCCGGAGTGGTACCTATTTATCTACTTGCACTTTGGCGTGCTTTCGAACTGCTAGGTTGGCAGGGGCAGGGACAGAGCAATGAGAGCTCACCCTGTCGCGGGGATTCGAACCGCCGCCCTTCTGATCAGCAAGTCCTCGGCTCTGTGGTTTAACCCACAGCGCCACCCGCGTCCGACAGCGCCACCCGCATCCTGATATATAGGTACATACACAGAAAGAAAATAGGGCAAAATGACCATGAAATGCAATGAAACATTGTCTGTGACAAATGCACAATTCATAATAAAGCAAGGGTGAAGAACCTGCTTCCTTCCTGGTGTTGTTGGACTACAACTCCCATCATCCCTGACCGTTGGTGATGCTGACTGGAGCTGATGGGAGTTGGAGTCCAACTATACTGGTGGGCCACTTTTGGATGGTGCAAGGCAAGTCTCTTTGAATTCTTTCTTTCCTTTTTGCTACAACAGCCTAACAGTTATTCCTCTTTCCCTTTATTTAGGATCTTCTATTACGTTCTCCATTGCCAGTCATAAGCATTCTGCTTCTGGGCACTTCATATTCACTCCGTGACATCTGCAGTTGATTATAAACTGGTCCCGGGTGCAAGCAATACAGCGCCTGCAACCCCCCCATCTGCCAGGTCAAGATGTTCCATGGAAAATCTCATTATATTTATAGAGTGGTGCGTGGCTTCCAAGATCCTTCCAGGATGGGTACGTGGGAGCCAGATGTTTGGAGAACAGGGATACTTCGTGCAGATCCAAAAGAAGAAGAATAAGATCTCAGGAAGAAAGGAAGAAAACCTGCTGCCAGCAATCATCAGGATTGTGGGAGTAGGACATGGGTAGGCAAACTAAGGCCCGGGGGCCGGATCCGGCCCAATCGCCTTCTATATCCGGCCTGCAGACGGCCTGGGAATCAGTGTGCTTTTCCATGAGTAGAATGTGTCCTTTTATTTCAAATGCATCTCTGGGTTTTTTGTGGGGCCTGCCTGGTGTTTTTACGTGAGTAGAATGTGTGCTTTTATTTAAAATGCATCACTGGGTTATTTGTGGGGCATAGGAATCCGTTCTCTCTCTTTTTTTCATAATATAATCCAGCCCCCCCCCCCCAAGGTCTGAGGGACAGTGGACCGGCCCCCTGCTGAAAATTTTTGCTGACCCCTGGAGTAGGAGATTACTTGCAAGCACAGCGCAGGGATAAAACACTCCAGTCCTGACAGGCTTGAACCATAAAAGTGACATGGATTCTTTGATGTCTTAAGACTCTGTCTTGGCTATTAAGTTGCTCACAGTGGGTAGAAAAGACAAGCTAGGAGGAAAAGCAGTCTCAACAGTATGTTGGGAAATTGTAATTTATATCATTATAAAGATCTTTTCCTCAATCATAACGTCATTCCTTATATAGATGTTGTCACAAAGACTGGTGGGGACATTTATCCTGTTCTAACAATACTTTCAAATTAGGGTTTCTTTTGTATCTGCAGAAGAGGGAACTTAACATCTTACCGAAGAGCTGAATTTGAAAAACTTGACTATCAACTCTGAGAGTATATCCATCATGTCTTATTAAATATTGACTGTAAAGAAACTAAATTTTATATCAAAAATGGGAGAAAGATCTGCGACATTAACTCTTCCAGGAATATGGTATTTTTTTGGGGGGGGAGCCTCTATTTTTCATGCATTTGAACATTAGTTTTTTTAAAAGCCCACTTTTAAAAAGCTTAAAAATGGCAATAGAATGGTATATTTTCACAGGGGAAATTGCAAAGATGTATAAAATAGATATGAGATGGGCTGACTTTTGCATATGTGGTCACTCTGAAATAAAGCTTTTGTAAAATGAAAGCAGAGACCACATTAGATATATAAAATATTCAACTGCCACCAAATGCAGCAACACACGCTATTAGATAACAGCAGCCTCGTGCCCAGCACTGCTGTGGAATATCATGAAACCAAAACAAAATCGGTAGTTTTGAAAGGTTCAGTCTGCCATCTTGATTCAAAATCGCATCCAATTGTATCCAAACATAGATGGAAGCCTGCTCCTTTATCTCCGAAACGCTTGTGCAAAATTTGGTAACGATATCTAAAGAGGTATCCAAATGCATTCCAACAAACAACCTTGGAAAATGTATAGTATATATTAAGTTTTCAGTTATAACAAGAAGTAACAATGGGTGGAATTCAATGTAGCAACCAGGAGATTGTTCTGTCAGGCAACGGAAGAGGAAGAAGAAGAAGAGGAGGTGGAGGAGTTTGGACTTGATATCCTGCCTTTCACTCCCTTTAAGGAGTCTCAAAGCGGCTCACATTCTCCTTTCCCTTCCTCCCCCACAACAAACACTCTGTCAGGTGAGTGAGGCTGAGAGACTTCAGAGAAATGTGACTAGCCCAAGGTCACCCAGCAGCTGCATGTGGAGGAGCGGGGAATCAAACCCAGTTCACCAGATTATGAGTCCACCGCTCTTAACCACTGCACCACGAATGCTTTTCTGACCCCTTTCCCCCTCCTGCGCTGTGTTCAGGGGGAACTTCTGACCATCAGAGTGGATTCGGGGGGGGGGGAGGGAGGCTTGGAAGGAACACAATGGGCGAGAGGGAAACCCCAGCTGAATCTGTTTCATTTCTTCCAAAATGTTATTCCCAAGAAACTGCCGGAATTGGCATTGAAACATTTGTGTCAGATCTGTTATGGTTTGGGTTTGCATTTTTTAAGCTGATACAAAAATTATATGTCCTATTTATTTACATTTTGTTGAAAGTATTACAGTGAGTTAAAGTAAAAGGAGGGAGCAAAAAGGGGGGGGTGAGATTACATACATTAAATTTTTTTAAAGCAGAATATAATATAATATAATAAAATAATATAATATAATAAAGTAAATGGATATACTTATTGTTTCCTTCAGAAATACATTGGTTCATGCGTCACTATGGTTTTGAGAAATACTTTTCATTTGTCTATGCATAATCTTTGTCTAAAAGCGATCCGCTCATGGGTTGCAAGAGATGACATATTGTCGATCTGTTGATCAAAGGAGACCATATTTTTATCCTTCCAACATATCAGTATTAATCTTTTCGCCGACGCAAGGGCATTTACGATGATGGATTGTCAAGCCCCATATATTAGGTATATAGTTTAAGATGACATTGTCACCTGAAATTCTTAACTCTTTCCCCGCAAAGGTATGTTTCCTGAACATGCCCACAAGTTGAAGGCAGCAATGCTTCTGAACACCAGTTGTGTCAGGAATGAGCCATCTCCCAGTGAAGGTTTGCAGCCAACTGCAGAAAGCGGCCAGGAAGAGAGAGACTTAGATGTTAGTCGGGCAGGGAAAAGCCAGCAGCTGCAGAATTAGGCTCTTCCTGACCCTGACAGGCTGGCTGATAAGGCAGTAGCTGGGAGCAGGCTAGAACACAGCCAAAGCTCGCAGGAAACACAAACAGGAGCGAAGAAACTCGGCGAATCATAGAATCATAGAGTTGGAAGAGACCACAAGGGCCATCGAGTCCAACCCCCTGCCAAGCAGGAAACACCATCAGAGCACTCCTGACATACGGTTGTCAAGCCTCTGCTTAAAGACCTCCAAAGAAGGAGACTCCACCACACTCCTTGGCAGCAAATTCCACTGTCGAACAGCTCTTACTGTCAGGAAGTTCTTCCTAATGTTTAGGTGGAATCTTCTTTCTTGTAGTTTGGATCCATTGCTCCGTGTCCGCTTCTCTGGAGCAGCAGAAAACAACCTTTCTCCCTCCTCTATGTGACATCCTTTTATATATTTGAACATGGCTATCATATCACCCCTTAACCTCCTCTTCTCCAGGCTAAACATGCCCAGCTCCCTTAGCCGTTCCTCATAAGGCATCGTTATGAGTCTCTCAGCACACTGAAGATGTTGAACTTTCTAGAGCTAGCCGACCTGACTGGAAGAATCTGCGATCAGAAAAAAGAGGAATACCAAGAAGATTGGAAGAAATTTAAAGATTATTTAGCAAAATATTGTAATATTAGATAAGTAGAAGCTACTTGAAAGTATTAAATCGGCTTTGGATTAGAGTAAGATTAATTTGTAAAACATCATGGATTTAGATCTATGAAAAGATTGGAAGATAGTAATTGGAAGGAGTTAAATTTATTAGAAAGAGGATATTCGAAAACTGTTACAAGGGGATTCAATGAAATTCAGTTAGGGGGGATTCGAGGAAGTCAGATAACAATGATAACTAAATTGGACCTTAGGAGTAAATATGTGGTTATATGTTTGTCTGTATTTCTTTTTCTTTATTTTAGTACTGTGGTGTCTTTTTCTTTGTGTGTTATATTTGTTATAAATTTGGAAAATCAATTTTAAAAAAATGGAAAAAAAGAGAGTCTCTCAGCACAGGAAGAGGTTGGAGCTGATCCACCAAGTCCAAAGAGTTGGCGAATGGGAGGACTGCTAGATTGGAAGCAAAACAAGAGACGCCAGGGTCGTAAGTTCAATATCTTCTGTCACCGCCAGAAGAAGTCTTCAGAAGGGTCATCTTGAGTAATGATGCCAGAGGCTTTGTTAGAGCTGTCCAGAGCTATCAGTTTGTTTTTGCAATAAATCCTCTTTTTTAATTATCTATGCTTACTGTGTTATCAAGCTGGGAACCTGGACTCCTGACAAGTTGCTAGAAACCACAAGAGAGGAGAACGCTCTTGTGTTCAAATCCGGGCTTTTCACAGGCATCTGGTTGGTCAGTGTGAGAACAGGATGCTGGTGGCTTCTTCAAGTAGGTACTTAGTGATTCTCCACTGCTTCCTGCACCTTGGTGCCATTCTGGAGGCTACCTCCCTTGGTTGGGTCTTCGCTCCATCACCAACAACTCTTGCTTAGTGTGCCTTAGTAGCAGTGTTCCAAAGGAAACAACAATTTAGAATACCGTATTTTTCGCTCTATAAGACGCACCAGACCATAAGATGCACCTAGTTTTTGGAGGAGGAAAACAAGAAAAAAATATATTTTGAATCGCAGAAGTTAGAACAGCAAGAGGGATCTGGCTTCTGGGATAGCCTCTTGCTGGTCTGGCTTCTGGGATAGCCACGTGAAGAATCTTCCGGGCAGGCTAAGCCAGGATGAAGGCTCCCCCTGCCCGGAAGAGGCTGTGCGCAGCTATCCCAGAAGCCAGGACAGCAAGCGGGATCCCTGCGAAGTGATCCCTCTTGCTGTCCTGGCTTATGGGATAGCCACGCAAAGCCTCTCCTGGGCAGTGGGATGAAGGCTCCCCCAAGAGCCGTGCTCCCCTTAAAGAGCGTGTGGAGCGTGTGTGCGGCTCTAGGGGACTTTTCCCCAAGGAGGGAGAAGGGCAGCCTTTATCCCTCCTCGGGGAAAAGCCCTCAAGAGCCGCACACATGCTCCATGCGGCTCTTTAAAGGGAGCACTGAGCAGAGCCTCATGCCTGCATTTGCTCCATAAGATGCACACACATTTCCCCTTACTTTTTAGGAGGGGGAAAGTGCGTCTTATAGAGTAAAAAATATGGTATCTGTCTCTCGGTATGCCCCACGGAGAGCCTCAAGGTCCATAAATAGCAACACCCTAGTGGTCCCGGGCCCTAAGGAAGTTAGATTAGCTTCACCCAGAGCCAGGGCCTTCTCAACACTGGCTCCGGCCTGGTGGAACGCTCTGCCTCATGAGACCAGGGCCCTGCAGGATCTGATTTCTTTCCGCAGGGTCAGTAAGACAGAGTTGTTCTGCCTGGCCTTTGGCTTGGAGCCAATTTGATTCCCTCCCCCTCTTTCTTTTTCCTTTCTCCTCCTGTGATGAGGCTGCATTTTAATATTTTATTGTTTCAATATTTTAATGTTGTGTTTTAATCTTGTTTTTAAGTTGTATTCATTCAACCTGTTTTTATTATTGCTTGTTGGCCGCCCTGAGCCCGGCCTTGGCTGGGGAGGGTGGAGTATAAATAATAATAATAATAATAATAATAATAATAATAATAATAAATTTATCTATCTATTGAGAGGCCATGGGGCTGCACGACATAAAGACTCTCTGTAGAAGACTCTGCTGAAGGTCCCCCGCACTCCTGAATGTGCCACAACACAACTGGCAGGCACATTTATGCACGTGAACTAGTGACAACATGTACCCAGTCATGGGGAATGCTAGTGAGTCAGGAAAAATCCTTTCAGCAAGGCAGTCCGAAAAGGCAGAAATACAGCAACTAGAAACATACCTCAAGGGACAAAGGCCAGGAAACAGGCACCATTCCTGGTAAACAGAGACAGTTGGTACCTACGCAACCAGTCCACCTGAATGAAGCCGCGGCACATAAAGACCTCTTTCTGCAAGATGCTCTTTGAGGCAGGTGATTGGATCAACCTCGTTTGTATGATGTTGATCAAATCTCCTTGTAATCCCAGCCTTTTTGGCGATGGTCTAGAAGCAGCTGGGAGTAGCAGTTTTCACTAGGACAGCATGTGCAGGGAAAGGGCACGTCTTCCTCTTCTTACACTCTGGAGAAACAAGCCTCCGAGACTGTCTCTGCCCCTCCTACAGCTGCAGCTTATATTAATTTATAAGCAAGTCAAGGCTAAATTTATCGGCGGGAGTGATGATGACATTGATGAGTAACCTTGGAGAGGAGCCTCAGTTGGCTTCTTTGCTTCCAGGGTAGCTGCAACTGAAATTCACGCAGCCTCCTGCGTCCGACCTTAGCCTTTGACAGCAGATGGAGCGAGGACCAAAAACTGTATAATAATAATAATAATAATAATAATAATAATAATACAGTGGTACCTCGGGTTAAGTACTTAATTCGTTCTGGAGGTCCGTTCTTAACCTGAAACTATTCTTAACCTGAAGCACCACTTTAGCTAATGGGGCCTCCCACTGCCGCCACACGATTTCTGTTCTCATCCTGAAGCAAAGTTCTTAACCCAAGGTACTATTTCTGCGTTAGCGGAGTCTGTAACCTGAAGCATATGTAACCTGAAGTGTATGTAACCCGAGGTACCACTGTAATTTATTATTTATACCCCGCCCATCTGGCTGGGTTTCCCCAGCCACTCTGGGCGGCTTCCAACAAAGACCAAAAATACACTAAGATGCCACACATTAAAAACTTCCCTGAACAGGACTGCCTTCAGATGTCTTCTGAATGTCAGGTAGTTGTTTATCTCTTTGACATCTGATGGGAGGGAGTTCCACAGGGTGGGCGCCACTACTGAGAAGGCCCTCTGCCTGGTTCCCTGTAGCTTTGTTTCTCACAGTGAGGGAACCGCCAGACGGCCCTCGGCGCTGGACCTCAGTGTCCAGGCAGAACGATGGGGGTGGAGACGCTCCTTCAGGTATACTGGGCTTCCATACATGACTTTTGATGGACTAGATCTCACCTAGATGCAGAGCTTAACTCTGCAGAAACTGGCGAAAAGCTTAGAGACAGCAGTTCCAGCCTCAATACCCAAACTACGGTAAGTAGGGTCTGACACAAGAATCCCCTGGATGAGAGACTATTAGGAAGCACGTTGTATGTATATTTTTCTGTCTTTTTTCTGGTTTCTCTAAATGGCAGAGAAACTAGTGTTATAAGAATTTAAGGTCTCAAATATATAAATTAAAAGTACAAAGCAAACACGTACATAAATATATAAACCATATGTCTGAAACATTACAGGAAGACGGTCCTGAAACTGTTTTGACTCTCCCAAACTGACCAAATGTTTCTCTGCAAGGAGGGAGGGAATAAAAAAACCTCCCCATTGTTTCTGTGCTCACAAATCCTGCCTTAAGGGCACATTTAAGATATGAATAGGGTGAGCCTGTGACCTGGATTCAGGAATTAAGTAGTTATTTTAACAAAAGATTGGCCAAAACCCAGATAATGCAATCAGGTAATCTGGCAGACAGGAGATAAACAACACAGGATTCTGTTTTAGACCGCCCCCCTGTGATGTATTTCTGCTGGAGACCACCCCTTTCTGTGATGTATTTATGATGTATTGGGGGGGTCCTGGGCTACACCCCTTCTGTGATGTATGTATGATATTTCTGGGGATGGTCTTGAGTTTGAGGGTGGGCAATTTCAAAAGTCTATATAAGGGCTGGCACACCTTTGTTCTGGGTCCTCCTCCGTCCTCCTGCGTGTGAGGGGAGCACCCTGTTGCAACAGTTTTAATAAAGATCAGGCTTACTAGCTGTTTTGCTTCTCAATATACTCTGGTTGGTCTCTGTTATCTTCTCCTACCAATAGGGAACTCACTTATGGCTCTATACAGCTTTTGGATACCCCATAAGGGAACATAGGGCAGATTTCGTTTACAACACTAGGAAGCTCATCTAGACTGTTGGAAAATCTTGGTTTACAGATATTGTCACTCTGCAGTACTTCTGATGATAATGTCCTGAAAACAAGGTTAAAGGTGACGTAATGTGGGAGATCTATAACTGTTATGTACTGAGTTGAATAGGATCCAAAATGCAGCAGTATGATTGGATCCTATTGTTCTAATGATTTAGTATCCAAAATCATCAATACTGTTATGTACTGAAGTTCTCACCCTGGGCCAGCAGGGGGATACTGTAGATAGTTGTGCAAATGAAGGATCGAAAGTGACGTTCAGTGATTGGATAGTTTGTATGCAAATGAAGGATTGGAAGTGACGTTCAGTGATTGGATAGTTTTAGAAAGTTGCAACAGTTACATTGTTCTGGAGCTGTATATAAGCAGGCTGACTGAGCTCCAGTTCAGTTCTGTTCTGGCCTCTGAATAAACAAGAGCTGTTTGAAGAATTGCTGTGTCGTCTGATATGTTCGCCCACAACTTAACAAATACGATACTTTGTTTTTGTTTCACTTCAGGGTAGCCATATGGGGCTGCTAATTTGGTCAGGGGCTGTGTTGCAATGGGAAGGTTATTTCATGGTCTCCTTCTTTCCCCTTCTTCAATGTGAATCTCCAAATTCTCAAATCTACAATTACCCATTCAAGAGAGCAGAGGGAAGATCACACCCATTCTTTTTCCTTGTGGATTGAACAGCAGCTGGGGAAGGGATGCAACTGAGATTGAATAAATGAGAAAGGAGGGAAATATTAAAATACTTCTTCCTCCCCTAGTACTACGCTAGTCAAACCCACAAACTCACACACCTCATTGAGAGTTTAAGGAAACACAACCGCAAGAGATTCTGATTCGTGGGTCTGTCGTTCCACTTCTAGTTGAGCTCTTAGGTTCTTGTGGAGGAAATCTCAGAAGGACGCTCTGTTATTCAGAACAGACTAAGAATATGGACGCAACTCAGCCTGTCAAGCAATTTCAAGGGATGCAGGCATCTGTGGGGGAGATTGAAAGCACATGCTTAACTATCACATTGAAAGGGATGGGATTTACTGGCACAAACCTGCTTAGGGAATAAGCCCCACTGAACTCAGCATGACTGAGTTCTCCATAAATATCCATAGGCTCAAGTTGCGTTAAGGGCTTAAGTTTTGTGGGACCACAACAAAGAGGGGGATGTCTTGAGTTATTCACTTAGGGATGGCTAATGGATTGAGGTTGAATCCTGACAAGACAGAGTACTGTTTTTGGAGGACAGGGGGCGGGCTGGTGTGGAGGACTCCCTGGTCCTGAATGGGGTAACTGTGCCCCTGAAGGACCAGGTGCGCAGCCTGGGAATCATTTTGGACTCACAGCTGTCCATGGAGGCGCAGGTCAGTTCTGTTTCCAGGGCAGCTGTCTACCAGCTCCATCTGGTACGCAGGCTGAGACCCTATCTGCCCGCGGACTATCTCGCCAGAGTGGTGCATGCTCTAGTTATCTCCCGCTTGGACTACTGCAATGTGCTCTGTGTGGGGCTACCTTTGAAGGTGACCCGGAAACTACAACTAATCCAGAATGCAGCAGCTAGACTGGTGACTGGGGGCGGCCGCCAAGACCACATAACACCGGTCTTGAAAGACCTACATTGGCTCCCAGTACGTTTCCGAGCACAATTCAAAGTGTTGGTGCTGACCTTTAAAGCCCTAAACGGCCTCGGCCCAGTATATCTGAAGGAGCGTCTCCACCCCCATCGTTCTGCCTGGACGCTGAGGTCCAGCGCCGAGGGCCTTCTGGCGGTTCCCTCATTGCGAGAAGCAAAGCTACAGGGAACTAGGCAGAGGGCCTTCTTGGTAGTGGCACCCGCCCTGTGGAACGCCCTCCCATCAGATGTCAAAGAGATAAACAACTACCTGACATTCAGAAGACATCTTCTTCTGGAAGTTTTTAATGTGTGACATCTTAGTGTATTTTTGGTTTTTGTGGAAGCCGCCCAGAGTGGCTGGAGAAACCCAGCCAGATGGGCGGGGTACAAATAATAAATTATTGCTGTTGTTGTTGCTGTTTGAAATGGCTTAACACAGCCAAGCCCTCTACCCAGAGAACCCTGGGAACTGTAGTTCAGTGACGTGGATTGCCAAATTATCAAGAAAAGGGAGAGGAGGAACCTGGTCCCTCCTTTCTCATTTATGCTTGCCAGGAGGAACCTGAGGACAGAGGCTCTATGGTGGAAACTAACCCCACTAGCAATCTTTCCGTGCTCGCCAAAGGGTGACAAAAATGAGCCCAGCCCCTGCTGCTCCTCCTGCATAAATCACTCGCAGGAGTTTACTGCGGCAGTCACCGCTACTGCAGTACTCAAATGACCTGGGGACCTGTCTAACATCGCACTCAGGTTTAAAAATATGCCTTAATTGCAACAGCCCCAGACGCTTGGCTCAGTTGGGCCATATATCAGGGTTAGACATCTCCAAAGTCAGAGGTAACCTTGATTTCAGGATGGACACCCTTGCCGATGAGAGGCAAGAAGGATGGGGGTGGGTGGCTATTTCCTATGGCAGTCACCCAGTTGGGGACACCTTAGTCAATTCATTGTATGAGCTTTAGCTGATAAGAATCTATTGATTATAATTGCACAATATTTGCATGTGGGCAAAAACCATAGTTCTGAAGCAAAACATAAGGTAAAGGTAAAGGGACCCCTGACCATTAGGTCCAGTCGTGGCCGACTCTGGGGTTGTGGCGCTCATCTCGCTTTATTGGCCGAGGGAGCTGGCGTCCAGCTTCTGGGTCATGTGGCCAGTATGACTAAGCCACTTCTGGCGAACCAGAGAAGCACACGGAAACACCATTTACCTTCCCGCTGGAGCTATACCTAGTTATCTACTTGCACTTTGACGTGCTTTCGAACTGCTAGGTTGGCAGGAGCAGGGACCGAGCAACGGGAGCTCACCCGTCGCGGGGATTCGAACCGCAACCTTCTGATCGGCAAGTCCTAGGCTCTGTGGTTTAGCCCACAGCGCCACCCGCAAAACATACACATCCTTTTTTATTGGAGGATGCACGCATGTCATAGCAGGCATCGTTTTTAAAAGAGGCATTGCATCCTCTGAGAGAGGGTAGATGCCTTTTTAAAGATGTCGCCGACAATTCTGTGTTTGTCTTAAGTGAAATACATTTTCAGAGGGGAATCTGCTGCCTAGTTAATTGGGAACGTATATTGGTGAGGAGGAAACCTGAGTTTGCTATTTGTCACAAGTGAAAAGCGCAATGCATATCTTTCTTAAGACGAGTTGGACTGAGATACATATAGGAGAATATGTCTGCAGTACTGCGCTACATGTCCCACTTGTCATTCCCTCTGATAGAAAACTTGGGTGCTGAATGCTGACAGCACTGGAGCCAAAATGGAGCCACTGAGAACCAAGGAGTTTTCAGCATGTTCCAAGGTGCCCCAGGATTTGTAGAAGCATTAAAAAAAAAGAAAAAAAGAAAAGCCCGAGCCCAAAACAGCCCAATGCCGACTGAGCCATTGAATATTAAATGTCAGCTGAAAAGTAGAATTTGAAGGGGGTTGGAAATGGAGTATTTGAGAATAGGACATGGCTGGCTGATGGGCGCCCTGAGGAGGAACATTCCATTGAAGAGGGATGTGGAACACACTTCAACATCGTCTTACTTGTCACTCCCACTAGCTGTAAATGACGAACAGTCAGGTGATGACTTTCAAGAGATATGGAACCAAAATAGGGTCACCAAGAGGAACGTATCAACATGCTTGGGGAGTAGACTCAAGGTTATAAAAAAATTTAAAGTGAGTGGACCAACCCCTCCAGAAACTGCCCAATGATGCCTGAGCATGCTAAGTTGCCATGGAATCTTAGAATTGGAAGAGACCTCAAGGTTCATCTAATCCACCCCCCGTAACGCAGGAATCACAGCTAAAGCATCCCAGACAAATGCCCACCCAACTTCTGTTTAGAAACCTCCAATGAAGGAAAGTCCGCCACCTTCTGACGTAGCCTCTTGCACTGCTGAACAGCTCTTAGCATCAGAAAGTTCTTCCTAATGTTTAGGTGGAATCTCTTCTCTTGACATTTGAAACCACTGGTTCAGGTCCTACCCCTGGAGCAACCGAAAACAAGCTTGCTCCATCTTCCATGTGGCAGCCCTTCAGATATTTGAAGGTGGCTATCAAATTACCTTTCTGTCTTCTCCTCTTCAGGATAAATATACCTAACTCCCTCAACTGTTCCTCATAAGGCTCGGTTTCCAGACCTTTGAGCATTCAGGTCACCCACCTCTGCACATGTTCTAGCTCATCAATACCCTTTCTTAAACTGCGGTGCCCACGACCAGGCACAGTACTCCAGCTGGAAGACTAGAGAAGAATACAGTGGTACCTCGGGTTACATACGCTTCAGGTTACAGACTCCGCTAACCCAGAAATAGTACCTCGGGTTAAGAACTTTGCTTCAGGATGAGAACAGAAATCGCGTGGCAGAAGTGGGAGGCCCCATTAGCTAAAGTGGTGCCTCAGGTTAAGAACAGTTTCAGGTTAAGAACGGACCTCCGAAACGAATTAAGTACGTAACCAGAGGTACCACTGTAGACGGAAGAACAGAGTGGTACTGCAGTTCTGTTGATGCTGCCTAGA
This sequence comes from Podarcis pityusensis, assembly GCF_964106645.2. Classification (NCBI taxonomy): domain Eukaryota; kingdom Metazoa; phylum Chordata; class Lepidosauria; order Squamata; family Lacertidae; genus Podarcis; species Podarcis pityusensis. Next base: position 11,701,156 of record NC_138029.1, read on the forward strand.
ATTGCATTAGCTTTTTTGCTGCTGCACCACACTGTTAAGCTTATACAGTGGTATCTCGGGTTACATACGCTTCAGGTTACATACGCTTCACGTTACAAACTCTGCTAACCCAGAAATAGTGCTTCAGTTTAAGAACTTTGCTTCAGGATGAGAAAACAAATCATGCTCCAGCGGCGCAGTGGCAGCAGGAGGCCCCATTAGCTAAAGTGGTGCTTCAGGTTAAGAACAGTTTCAGGTTAAGTACGGACCTCCGGAACGAATTAAGTACTTAACCCAAGGTACCACTGTAGTCTAAAGAGACCCCTGGACCCTTTTCACATGTACTACTGGCAAGCTCAGTGTCCCCCATCCTATATTTGCACATCTGGTTATTCCTGCCAAAGTGCAGAACCTTACATTTGTCCCTATTGAAATGCATTTTGTTAGTTTTGGCCCACTTCTCCAATCCGTTAAGCGATTCTTGAAACCTGATGCTATCTTCTGAGGTATTAGCTACCCCTTCCGGTTTGGTGCCATCTGCCAATTTGATTAGCAGCCCCTCTATTCCTTCATCCACATTTTTGATAGAGATGTTGAACAACACACTGGGCTCAGGACAGAACCTTGTGGCACCCAACTTGTCACTTTTTCCCAGGAGGACAAGGAAACATTGGTGAGCATTCTTTGCTACTAATCCACCTAACAGCAACATTGCCTAGCCCAACTTTTACCCACTTCTCTGCAAGAATATCACGGGGGACTTTGTTGAAAGCCTTACTGAAATCAAGATACAGTGGTGCCCCGCAAGACGAATGCCTCGCAAGACGGAAAACTCGTTAGACGAAAGGGTTTTCCATTTTTTGAGCTGCTTCGCAAGACGAATTTCCCTATGGGCTTGCTTCGCAAGACGAAAACGTCTTGCAAGTTTGTTTCCTTTTTCTTAACACCGTTAATACAGTTGCGACTTGACTTCGAGGAGCAACTCATAGAACACAGTGTACATAGTAGCCTTTTTTGAGGTTTTTAAAGACTTTGGTGATTTTTGAAGCTTTTCCAAAACTTCTTTTGCAGCCATTTGGTAAGTTAAGCTTTTAAAACTTTTTTGGGGGGGGTTGGATTTTGGGTTGGGGTGTTTGGAATTCAAGGACTTGGTGTTGGGGAGGGGTTTGCAAGAATCTGGAAGCTTGTGTGTTTTTTTCTGCATTTTTATGATTTTCTGTGACCATTGGGCCACTCTGCTGTTTTTTTTTTTAAAATCTGGATTTGAATTTCTGTGTGCTGGGTGGCTGGGGGAACAGTTGGGGAGGGGTTTGCAAGAATCTGGAAGCTTGTTTTTTTTCCCCCTGCATTTTTATGATTTTCTGTGACCATTGGGCAACTCTGCTGTTTTTTTTAAAAAAATTCTGGGTTTGAATTTTGAAATGCTCTTTACAGTATGTGTGACTTTAAAGAGCACTTAATAAACTCTTGTTGTACCAAATTTGGCTTTGTTTGGACTTTTTTGACCATAGGAACGCATTAATTGATTTTCAATGCATTCCTATGGGATTTCGTGCTTCGCAAGACGAAAAATTCGCTAGACGAAAAAATTCGCGGAACGAATTTATTTCGTCTTGCGAGGCACCACTGTACATTACATCCAGAACATTCCCCTGATCCACCACTTGTAACTCTATATTAAAAAATATATATGGCACGTTTCTAAGAAACCCATGCTGGCTCTTCATAATCACAACATCCTTCTCTAAGTGCTCACAGATCAACTGTGATGGCCTGGGATTCGGACTCGGAGGCTGAACCTGAGGAATCCCAGCCTGCACAGGAGTCCCCGCCTCCAGAACCAGCTGAGCCGGGGCTGGGGCTTGAGCCTGAAAGGTCCTCACCTGTGCTGGATCCTCAGGTGCAGGCACCAGCTGAGTCTGCTCTGGCTCCTGAGGTGATGGAGGACCCATTGCCTGCAGGTGCTCCACTCTCAGCCCCGTCAGAGGAAGCTGAGGTTGCCTCTGGGTCCAGTAACCCTCCAGCCTCTCCTGAGCTGCAGAGACTCAGGGCAGAGAGGCGGAGGGAACTAAGTTCCCGCAGGAGGAGTGCTCGCCTCCAGGCCAGGAGAGGCGAGTCACCTGTGGACCGGGGGTAGATAAAAGCCAGCCAGCCCCAGTCCCAGGTTGCAGGAGCAACATTGTCGGTAGCCTGTTCCTGCCTGCACCCTGTCCTGCTCTTCTGCCACAGTTCCTGACCTCACCCGACTCCCTGCCTTGGACCCAGCTTCAGCTTTGACGGACAGCCTCCAAACTGCACCCTTGACCTCGGACTGGACTCGGACCTTGCCGCACGGTTAACCCTCGGGAGCAGCACACCAACTGTTTAATACCTTTCCTGGTATCGATGTCAAGCGGACCACTTGGTGGTTGCTTGGGACCTCATTCCTCCCCCCCCCTTTTAAGGTTAAGGGACCCCTGACCATTAGAATCATAGAATCATAGAATCATAGAATCATAGAGTTGGAAGAGACCACAAGGGCCATCGAGTCCAACCCCCTGCCAAGCAGGAAACACCATCAGAGCACTCCTGACATATGGTTGTCAAGCCTCTGCTTAAAGACCTCCAAAGAAGGAGACTCCACCACACTCCTTGGCAGCAAATTCCACTGTCAAACAGCTCTTACTGTCAGGAAGTTCTTCCTAATGTTTAGGTGGAATCTTCTTTCTTGTAGTTTGGATCCATTGCTCCGTGTCCGCTTCTCTGGAGCAGCAGAAAACAACCTTTCTCCCTCCTCTATGTGACATCCTTTGATATATTTGAACATGGCTATCATATCACCCCTTAACCTCCTCTTCTCCAGGCTAAACATGCCCAGCTCCCTTAGCTGTTCCTCATAAGGCATCGTTTCCAGGCCTTTGACCATTTTGGTTGCCCTCCTCTGGACACGTTCCAGTTTGTCAATGTCCCTCTTGAACTGTGGTGCCCAGAACTGGACACAGTACTCCAGGTGAGGTCTGACCAGAGCAGAATACAGTGGCACTATTACTTCCCTTGATCTAGATGCTATACTCCTATTGATGCAGCCCAGAATTGCATTGGCTTTTTTAGCTGCCGCGTCACACTGTTGGCTCATGTCAAGTTTGTGGTCAACCAAGACTCCTAGATCCTTTTCACATGTACTGTTCTCAAGCCAGGTGTCACCCATCTTGTATTTGTGCCTCTCATTTTTTTTGCCCAAGTGCAATACTTTACATTTCTCCCTGTTAGGTCCAGTCGCAGACAGCTCTGGGGTTGTGGTGCTCATCTCGCTTTACTGGCCGAGGGAGCCGGCGTACAGCTTCCGGGTCATGTGACCAGCATGACTAAGCCGCTTCTGGCAAACTGGAACAGCGCACGGAAATGCCGTTTACCTTCCCGCCAGAGCGGTACCTATTTATCTACTTGCACTTTGAGGTGCTTTCGAACTGCTAGGTTGGCAGGAGCAGGGACCGAGCTCACCCCATTGCGGGGATTCGAACCACCGACCTTCTGATCGGCAAGCCCTAGGCTGTGTGGTTTAACCCAATTGCTCGCCTCCATTCTGCAGGATGTTGGGTACTTGTTGGAAAAGAAAAATCGAAAGGAAAGGGTGGGAAAGAATGATACCCTGAAGAAGACCAATCCTGTCAGAAGGTGAGGGTTCCCACTTGTTCTCACAAGAGCTGGAATAGATATGAGAAGAAAAACTCCTGCAGTTCAAAATAAGATACAGTGGTACCTTGGTTTGCATATGTCTTGGTTTGCATACGTTTTGGATTACAAACACGACAAACCCGGAAGTACGTGTCCCGGTTTGAAACCTTTTTTTGGATTACAACCCATTTTTTATTATTACGAACATATTTTTTTGAGCGGCCCCATTGGTGAAAGAGCGCCTTGGGTCACAATCTGTTTTGGTTTACAAACGGACCTCCGGAATGGATTATGGTTGTAAACCAAGGTACCACTTTACAGTGGTACCTCGGGTTAAGAACTTAATTCGTTCCAGAGGTCCATTCTTAACAGGAAACTGCTCTTAACCTGAGGTACCACTTTAGCTAACGGGGCCTCCCGCTGCCGCCGCGTGATTTCTGTTCTCATCCTGAAGCAAAGTACTTAACCCGAGGTACTATTTCTGGGTTAGCGGAGTCTGTAACCTGAAGCGTCTGTAACCCGAGGTACCACTGTACTGGGAAATGATTGACGCAACATCCCTATTTGAAACGTAGAAAAACCACCACCTTTTCAACTGGTTTGTTTCGATCCTCATCAAATTATTGCCTTTCAACCATTCTTCCCAAAGAGATTAAGGAACCACCATTTCCCCCCATGTTTTTAAAACAATAGATGTTGGTCCTTCAGAAAAAGGAGGGGGGTTATTGCTGCCTCCCTGCTTCTGAGATATGGGGTGAAATCTCTCTATAGACACACTTGCTCACCGCCTGGGATTGAAGGTGACCTACTAAAGGTGGCATGACAAACACCTCATGTTCAGAAGTGATGCAATCAGCAGGTTATTATTTTGGGCCCGACACGCTAATCAATCATGGTGTAGCTTTCCCCTGCCAGGCGGTGTGCCCAGCTATGCGCAGAGGTGGTAACAGCTGTAATCCCATGCAAACTATACTGTCAGATGCAAAGCCAATCCCACCTGAGTCAGCAGAAGCCGGGGGAAGTGTCCCTGGTAAGATGCCGTAACAGGATTCCATCGATGGCGCCCTGTGAAGAGAGCACTTTTGTGCCCCGTGGCTAAAATGGCTAAATGTCTAGCATGCACACGTGAACTGCACACGGCGGTTCCTATGCAAGTGCCATAGAACTCTGGAAGTGGCAATGTTCCCTCTTTCCTCCGCCTTCCCCTGCTCCACTGCCCACTGACTGTACTGTACATGCAGCAAGGGGCACTGCCCAAATCGTGCCAAAGGGAGAGAAAGTCTGCCCTCAGCTGGTTGGAATAGTGTGCTTTCCCTGTGGCTGTAGGACATTCCCCCCCCCCCCCCATGATGCTTATTGGAAGCACTGGATTATTACAGGAGTCCAAGTTTGATGCAAATTTTGAACTGCATTGGCATTTCCTAGAACGGCTTTTAAAATTATTAAAAATTGTTTAAATTATTGGAGAGAAGAAAGAAGACATGGATGTGTTGTGAAGCGGAAGACCTGCCTACGCTGAGCCACCAGGCTTTGCCTCAGACCTGTATCTCCTGCCACCGGCTTCTGGACACATTATAATTAGCTACGACTCTTTATCTTGGAGCAAACCCTACATTTCAGATATGCGCCAAGGGATGGGTTTCACTTGCTCTAGGCCAAAGAATCAGAAGCTGCTTTTAAAAAAGCTCCACCTCTATCTCTGCAAATGCTTATAGCGCCTCCTGAGAGGAGGAAGAGTGTGGTATGACACGGCTTGAAATGTATAGTGAAGGTGGGGGTCAAATCCTTGAGGTTCAATATTGCTGTGTAACACCCCAATCTCCAAGCCGTGCGAGATTCCACCAGGGTTTGTGTTTCCTTTCGGAATGAGGCACAGCGGAGACCGCGGTATCTTTATGATGTATGGTTTATTTATGCAGATATGCAACCTAAGATGGAGGGGTTCACAGCATCAACACCCCCAGCAGGATCTTGTTTCTCCCACAGTGGCAGCCCTGGGTTCAAACAGAAAGCAAACATTGCTCTGAATCAATTGCTCCGACTCTCTCTCTCCAGCTTGCTGCTTTTCTTCCAGGTCGCATCACTGCAATCCCAACTCCTGGCTTTGTTCTTCTAACCAACCAACCAACCAACCAACCAACCAACCAACCATGAGATGGACAATTGGCCCCACTCATTTGCCATCTTGCACACAGCCCCTTTCCTTTGTTTCACTTAATGGCCTCACCTCAACATAGAAAAAGGGATGCGGGTGGCGCTGTGGGTTAAACCACAGACCCTAGGACTTGCCAATCAGAAGGTCGGCGGTTCAAATCCCCGCGACGGGGTGAGCTCCCGTTGCTCAGTCCCTGCTCCTGCCAACCTAGCAGTTCGAAAACAGGTCAAAGTGCAAGTGGATAAATAGGTACCGCTCTGGCGGGAAGGTAAACGGCGTTTCCGTGCCACATGACCCAGAAAAACTGTCTGCGGACAAACACCGGCTCCCTCAGCCAGATGAGATGAGCGCTGCAACCCCAGAGTTGTCTACAACTGGACCAAACGGTCAGGAGTCCCTTTACCTTTACCAGCATAGAAAACTAGCTTACATTTAACACTTGCTAGATTCAGGGGTTCCCATGGACTGCAAGAAGATTCAGATCCCATGGACTGCAAGAAGATCAAACCTATCCATTCTTAGGGAAATCAGCCCTGAGCGCTCACTGGAAGGACAGATCGTGAAGCTGAGGCTCAAATACTTTGACCACCTCAAGAAAAGAGTAGAGTCCCTGGAAAAGTCCCTGATGTTGGGAAAGATGGAGGGCACAAGGAGAAGGGGACGACAGAGGATGAGAATGGTTGGACAGTGTTCTCGAAGCTACCAGCATGAGTTTGACAAAACTGCGGGAGGCAGTGGAAGACAGGAGTGCCTGGCGTGCTCTGGTCCATGGGGTCACCAAGAGTCGGACACGACTAAACGACTGAACAACAAGATTCAGGGGTTAGAAGGGTCACTGCATACAGCCTACTCCCCCCCCCCACTAGGGATGTTTGATATCTGGTTTCCAACATCGCAATATACAGTATCACCATCTAAACATTGCGACATACTGATATGATGTCCAACAAGGATGGAGCTAGGTAGAGGCATTAGCCGACTTCACATTTTCCCCCACACTGTGACTTTTGCATTGCACACGCACGCATGCATCATGATTCGCAATATTTTGCCAGGTCAAAAATTATCGTGATATGGACTTCAAACCAGTTTTGGGTGATATTATATTGCCCAGCCCTAACTCATAACAATGAACAGGCCTTCCTTTTCACAACACATCATTGACCTTTCTTTTCCCCCTCGCCAAATAATTTTAAAAGCTATATTTGAATTTAGAGAATGCAGCCGTAACACTATGCCCAGACACAGAGCTTCACCATAGGCCGAGAGAGGCTGTTTCCTCAAGCAAAGGAACGTAGAGCAACTGGATTGTAAATATTCAGCCAAACTAGTGGCCAATTAAAAACAAAACAAAACACTAAAACCAGCAGCCACCTCTTTCTTGTCAGCCACCATGTGACCAGAGCTGGCTCCTTGTTCTCAGAGAACCAGGGCTGTATTAGGAAAGCCTCTGGGTTGGATGGAGAGGCCAATGAATGAAGCTAAAATGTTATTAGTGATTCCTCCATTTAAGAGGTTGAAAATGCTGGCCCCATCCCTCTGATGAGACCAGGCGCCAGCACTGGCCACATTTTCTCACTCACTGATTCTCTGGCAGAGAGCAAGTGAAACCCATCCTCTGGCACATGTCTGAAATCTAGATTCCCAATCTTGCCATGGCTATTTATAATTCGGAATGCCCACAGGGTGTATCAAAGTAGCCGCTTCCACATTCAACCTGGCTATCTTTCTGAAGTATCTGCCCACATATCAAAGAAGGTATATATAATTTTGAGACAAACAACAGCTTCAGCTTAGGGCGTGTATTTGGAATGGGCAGTGATACTGGGCAAGTGATGTCAGCATCACCCTTGAGCCAGTGCCACCAACTGGACTCATCCACTTCAGCCCCGACTGGGCTAGGCGAGCTGGGCAGCACTTCCAGAGACCACCTTCTGCACAGGAACAGGTCAAAGTGCTGTGGACTCACAGCTTAGAGTTGTGAGCACCGGATTCACTTCCACAAGAAGACAGTCGTCGCACAGCAGAGTACAGCAGATTCTAGCAGAGTATATAAACAACTCGGAGAGCAGCTCTGTAGAATATCTTCTTTATTCTATAACTACAACTATAATACAACTATATACAGAGCTAAATAGGTCTATAAATGAATGCTGCACTGCACTGAGTGTCTGCAGATGCTCTTAGCAGCAACCTTATCTCTACACACAATCTCTAACACTCAGTCTCTCTCTCTCTCCCCGACACTGACTGACTGACTGACTCGGTGCTGGAGCAGAATAAGTAGAGAGCAGAACACGCCTCCTCCTCTCTGGAGAATCAGCAGACTCCTCAGGAGATTCTTGGATATGGGAGGGGTGAAATCTCCTCAAGTGAGGTTGTACCTTCCTTCTTAAGGTGTACGATAATCTGAAATACATTGGCCCTAGAACAGTGCTGCCCTGCCACCCGCTCACTGACCCCTTGAAAACTGCTGAAGATCCTGGTGGACCACAGGATGATTTTTCTGCCAGCAGTAGCAACAGTAGTATGCCATGCTAGACGCTGCATGATTTTTTTTATTGAATCATAGAATCATAGAATTATAGAGTTGGAAGAGACCACAAGGGCCATCGAGTCCAACCCCCTGCCAAGCAGGAAACACCATCAGAGCACTCCTGACATATGGTTGTCAAGCCTCTGCTTAAAGACCTCCAAAGAAGGAGACTCCACCACACTCCTTGGCAGCAAATTCCACTGTCAAACAGCTCTTACTGTCAGGAAGTTCTTCCTAATGTTTAGGTGGAATCTTCTTTCTTGTAGTTTGGATCCATTGCTCCGTGTCCGCTTCTCTGGAGCAGCAGAAAACAACCTTTCTCCCTCCTCTATGTGACATCCTTTTATATATTTGAACATGGCTATCATATCACCCCTTAACCTCCTCTTCTCCAGGCTAAACATGCCCAGCTCCCTTAGCCGTTCCTCATAAGGCATCGTTTCCAGGCCTTTGACCATTTTGGTTGCCCTCCTCTGGAGACGTTCCAGTTTGTCAGTGTCCTTCTTGAACTGTGGTGCCCAGAACTGGACACAGTACTCCAGGTGAGGTCTGACCAGAGCAGAATACAGTGGCACTATTACTTCCCTTGATCTAGATGCTATACTCCTATTGATGCAGCCCAGAATTGCACTGGCTTTTTTAGCTGCCGCATCACACTGTTGGCTCATTTCAAGTTTGTGGTCAACCAAGACTCCTAGATCCTTTTCACATGTACTGCTCTCAAGCCAGGTGTCACCCATCTTGTATTTGTGCCTCTCATTTTTTTTGCCCAAGTGCAATACTTTACATTTCTCCTGTTAAAATTCATCTTGTTTGTTTTTGCCCAGTTCTCTAATCTGTCAAGGTCATTTTGAAGTGTGATCCTGTCCTCTGGGGTGTTAGCTTCTTTTATTTCTTATGTTGCATTTTAGTGTGATAGTTTAGATTCCATAGACTACAGTACAAAAGACAACAAAAATAACATACAATATAAGAAATAAAAGAAGCAATACAATTAAACATCAATACAAATATTTAATGCATTATGCCTGCTGCATTTCATAGACACACCATGGACCACCTGAATGAAGACTGTGGACCACTAGGGGTCCGTGGAGCAGTTTGGGAGCCCCTGCCTTTGAACACAGGTGAGAAACCTCTATCCTATATGTAAATAGTAATTATATCACAACCATGGGACTATTTAATACATGCAATTATTAAAATGCATACACTGGGGGAAGTCCATTTCGACACCAGGGATGGAATTCAGTGTTGCGCTGATACCATTGTATTTTCTACATATGTCAGAAATGCAAAAAAATAAGCAGGCATTTTCCCAGGTTTCCATGGAAAGACTGTGTGAATCTAACATTGTAATGAAAGTGCCTCCACTGTTGACAAAGAGGAATAATTCTCTGTTCATAAAAACACAAAGGAGCATCCGGTGGTGAAGACTGGATTTGTCTACGGTGGTACCTCTGGTTACGAACTTAATTCGTTCCGGAGGTCCATTCTTAACCTGAAACCGTTCTTAACCTGAGGTACCACTTTAGCTAATGGGGCCTCCTGCTGCCGCCACACCGCTGGTGCGTGATTTCTGTAGCCTGTAGCAAAGTCTGTAACCTGAAGTGTTTGTAACCCGAAGTATCACTGTATTATTATACAAATGCTTACTGTTTGATTAGGCTCTAAACCACAGAGCCTCTTGGGCTTGCTGATCAGAAGGTTGGAGGTTCGAATCCCCGCGACGGGGTGAGCTCCTGTTGCTCGGTCCCTGCTCCTGCCAACCTAGGGGTTCGAAAGCACGTCAAAGTGCAAGTAGATAAATAGGTACCGCTCCGGTGGGAAGGTAAACAGCATTTCCGTGTGCTACTCTGGTTCGCTAGAAGCAGCTTAGTCTGTGGACAAACGCAGGCTCCCTTGGCCAAGAAAGCGAGGTGAGCGCCGCAACCCCAGAGTCGTCAGCGACTGGACTTAACGGTCAGGGTTCCCTTTACCTTACTGTTTGATTATGTTTTTAATTATGTTGGCAGCCGCCTAGAGTGGCTTGGGCAACCCAGTCAGATGGGCGGGTTACAAATAATAAATTATTATTATTATCTGCACAAGGATTTCTGCTTGCCAGGTGGAACAATCTCCCCTCTCCTCTCGCTACATGCTGTTCTAGGAGGTTCTCCCAGAGACAATTGGGGGGGCACAGAGGGAGAGAAGATGAAAAGCCCAAGTTTCACTAGCGGGATTTGTGGTGCTGGTTCCCGCAAGTGCAACCGTGTGGTTGAATCCAGCCCCGACGTCTTTTTCAAGTTCGTATAAAAATAAACTTCTGATTTCTCAGGAGAAAAAGTATCGCTGTCAGATTCCAGCTGGAGTTGTGGTTACCGAAGGCAGGCTCATAACAAATGATCTGAATCTGACTGGGCAAAGGCCATGTGGGTGGGAGGCCTGGCAGGCAAAGCAGAACACCCCCTTCTGGCATGACAAAACAGGAGAGCCTGGAGAAGCTAATCAGATGCCATCGGCCAACTCAGATGTGTTTTTCTCCCCTTGCTTGCCAACTGCAGAGAAGAGGCTGCCTTTCAAAAGAGCTGGCTCCCCCTGATGGACGAATGCTGGCCACAAACATTCCCTCCCTCTTCGTTGTCAGGACGGAAGCACAGGAAGGCCGAGGCAGAGGAGCATGGGGTGGACAGGAGGTTGGTCTGGATTTGCCGCTAGGTCTCTTGGATGATTTGCAAGGGTGATGGCCCCCGCATTGTTCAACAGCAGTCAAGATAACAAAGGAACTTCCCCTCTAAATTGGGCTGGCATGCTCATTAGAGGACACAAATGCTCCCCTTTGTAACACTCTCATTGGTTTCAACTTACGCTGCGTAAAATGTGATTCTGGATGAGCCCTTAGATTGCATTTCACCTGTACATTTCACCTGCTTAACCCTTAGCTGTGTATTGTAGCGGTCTGCAGCGGAATAGTGAATTTCATAGATCTACATAGGGATCAGATGGGACGCGGGTGGCGCTGTGGGTTAAACCACAGAGCCTACAATTTGCCAATCAGAAGGTCGGCGGTTCGAATCCCCGCGACAGGGTGAGCTCCCGTTGCTCGGTCCCTGCTCCTGCCAACCTAGCAGTTCAAAAGCACGTCAAAGTGCAAGTAGATAAATAGGTATAGCTCCGGCGGGAAGGTAAACGGCGTTTCGGTGCGCTGCTCTGATTCACCAGAAGCGGCTTAGTCATGCTGGCCACATGACCAGGGGAGCTGTATGCCAGCTCCCTCGGCCAGTAAAGCGAGATGAGCACCACAACCCCAGAGTTTACCTTTACCTTTCATAGGGATCATAGAATTGTAGCGTTGGAAGGGATCCTGAGGATCACCTATTCCAACTCCCGCAATGCAGGATTGAATATGCAGCTGTCCCTTACAAGCAACAAACCTGCAACCTTGGTGTTATCCGCACCATGCTCTACCCAACTGAGCAATTTAACCGCCTGATCCTAAGCATGTCTGCTTAAATTCCATTGAACTCAGTTAGACTTCCTTCCTGGGAAAGCTGCTTAGAATCAGACATGTTTACTTGGAGATAAGCCCCCTTGAATTCAATGGGGTTTACTCCCAAATCAGCAGGGAAATGAACCTTGCAATATATTATAGGTGACCAAACAAATCCATAAGGATTATCTCAATATCACATACACAACTATCGTATCAATTATATCCAGCACCCACGCAGTGTATCAATTCATTACAAAGACTACTTGAATCCCAGATACTGTACAGTATGTACTCAACAGTATTGTTAGATACACAGATAAATTTAAACTCTGTAGACAAAGTTGTCATTTTAGCCACATTAGAACTGAATAGGGCAGGGGTGTGTGAATAGGGTTCTCCTTATTTGTATCTTATGGGGGGGGGGAGAATAATGGTGTCCTCCATTTCTTCCAGATCATAAGAGAATAATAATTTCCCATAAGGATTATTATGGTACCCGAATTTAACTGCTGCGCCCGTTGTCTGATGCTGGGAGAGCACAGAATGCTCTTTAAAGAGTGATGGACTTTCATTCCGAAAGTTTGGCTAATTATTTATCAGAACAAGAAAAGGAAAAATACAAAAGTTTGGAGATCTGGCTACTCTCCGTGTCTTCTTGCCACTCAGCATCTAGATCAGGCACAGGAAAAACTCGTCCCTCCAGCTGTTTTGGGACTACAACTCCCATCATCCCTGACCACTGGTCCTGCTAGCTAGGGATGATGGGAGCTGTAGTGCTAAAACAGCTGGAGGGCCGAGTTTGCCTGTGCCTGATCTAAATGTCAAAATTTGCTTGGCTTTCAGTACACTTAAATATAATAGCAAAGCTTTAGCTATTCAGTAAGCAGACTTGGTTTTGGAGGCATTTTCCTCCCTGGAATTAAAACCCACTTCTATAGTAGGTTTAAACAAATAGATTTCCCCTGCACATTACACAGTCATGGAATCCAGCTCCCTTAAGTAAAAAGGGGGGGGAAAGAAAAGCCCTCTCTAGGGCACAGCAGAATGCATCCCAAAGCAGCTCAGGAGGTATCTAAGCAACACAGCCGTCTCCTAGGTGAGAAAAGAAACGAGGCTGTGATTGAGCTAATTTATGTCACAACAGTGGCAGAGCCCTTTTCGTAGGGATGAGTAGTAACCAATGAGGATTTCGCAGCTGTCACTAGACTGCCTGCAGAGCAGTCTTGCAGGAACATGGCTGTTGGTTCCTGGCCTTGAAGGATGCTTGTGTGTCTCTAGCACTTGCATGGCAGGGCGCTTAGCTGATGTGGCTTTTCTGACTGCACAACTCTGGGGTGACAGAAAGCCCCAGGTTTATTTCCATCATTCTGCCCAGACACTGAGGTCCAGCGCCGAGGGCCTTCTGGCGGTTCCCTCGCTGCGAAAGCCAAGTTATAGGGAACCAGGCAGAGGGCCTTCTCGGTAGTGGCACCCGCCCTGTGGAACGCCCTCCCACCAGATGTCAAAGAGAAAAACAACTACCAAACTTTTAGAAGACATCTGAAGGCAGCCCTGTTTAGGGAAGCTTTTAATGTTTAATAGGTTATTGTATTTTACTGTTTTGTTGGAAGCCGCCCAGAGTGGCTGGGGAAACCCAGCCAGATGGGTGGGATATAAATAAATTATTATTATTATTATTATGACAGTGGACAGACATTTTCCTACCTCTCCATATTATTAGAAACAGAGGTTATCCAAGAAGCTGAAGGTTGGAAGATTCAGGCAGGAGGTGGAACTTTCGTTCTAGAAATTCGCTCCCACAAGATACAGTGATGGCTGTCAACTTGGGCTGCTTCGAAAGGAAATTAGGCAAATTCAGGGAGGTGCAAGCTGTCAAAGACTTCTAGGCAGCTGAGGTAGCTCAGTCGGTAGAGCATGAGGATCTTAATCACAGGGTTGTGGGTTCGAGCCCCAAATTGGGCAGATGATTCCTGAATTGGAGGGGGTTGCACTAGATGACCCTCGTGGTCCCTTCCAACTGTACAATTCTATAATACAGTGGTACCTCAGGTTAAGTACCGTATTTTTCGCTCTATAAGACGCACCAGACCACAAGACGCACCTAGTTTTTGGAGGAGGAAAACAAGAAAAAAAATATTCTGAATCTCAGAAGCCAGAACAGCAAGACGGATCGCTGCGCAGTGAAAGCAGCAATCCCTCTTGCTGTTCTGGCTTCTGGGATGGCTGCGCAGCCTGCATTCGCTCCATAAGACGCACACACATTTCCCCTTACTTTTTAGGAGGGAAAAAGTGAGTCTTATAGAGCAAAAAATACGGTACTTAATTCGTTCTGAAGGTCCGTTCTCCGGGGACCCTGTGAGATCGCCACAACCTGCAACCCCCTACTTGCACCACTGAGTAAGCAAACACCCATTATTTATGATCTGCCAGGGTCAGGTCCTGCTGAGTTCTTGTAATCATTCTCAGCAGCCATCTGCTTCAGCTAGTTTACTTATTCTTTTCCGTTCGGGGGCTTCTTTCTGCCATGCGCCAACAATGCTCCTCCATCCCTGTAATCGGGAGCCACTCCAAAATCCACCGCATGGGTGCCCCCCCACCTCATCCTTGCCTCCCTCTTGACCTCCGCCTGACCTGAGGGGAAAGGGATTGTTTTGCAATTTGCCCACAAATCAGGCCGATCTCAGGAGTTCAAGCAGGAGCCCGTCCTGGCTGCCACATGTAGGCCTGGCATTCACATCCTGCTCAGGAGACATTCACACACCCTATTCCTTGGCAACGCACTGCTATTTATCCGTAATTACATGTTACCTGAGCTGGGGAGCCCGAGGCAACTTTGGTGCACGTGAGACAGGGGGACGTTCCTTTGGCACTGTTCTGGCGCACAGCCCAGACGCATGGAAACATCAGAACAGACACGTCTCTGCTGTCACAGCTCACTGGCACGGCATCCTGGTATCAGGACAGGGCAGCAGTTTGAACCAAAGGGGTTTTGAAAAAGGAGCTGCCACCTTTTTTCTTTTTAAAATAATATTTATTAAGATTTGAAAGGTTACAAAAAGAGAAAATAGAAAACAGCATATTAAGCAAAAGCAGAACATCACATCACAATAAAGAAAAAAAGAAAAAAGAAAAAAAATACAATGAACCCATAACTTATCTTTCATTTGCTTGTTTCCTTGACCTCCTCACACCTCCCTTTTTTGTATTCTAGTTCAATTAGCTATTTCAGCAAGTCCTTTCCATCTTTTCCAGTTTTTGTCCTCTATTTTATCTTAATATAATGTAACTTTACTTTCCCTCCTTTCACCATTTAACAAGCTGTTTTTTCTTAATCCTTTATAGCAATTCTGCTAAAACCACATTACTTCATTCCAACATCCCTCTAACATTCCTTAATTGTACAATGTTTCTGTAAGTAAACTTTAAATTTCTTCCAATATTCTTCCACCAACTCTTCTCCCTGGTCTCGGATTCTGCCAGTCATTTCCGCCAGTTCCATGTAGTCCATCACCTTCATCTGCCATTCTTCCCGGGTGGGTAGATCTTGTGTCTTCCAATACTTCGCGATGAGTATTCTTGCTGCTGTTATGGCATACATAAAGAAAGTTCTATCCTTTTTTGGCACCAATTGGCCGACCATGCCCAGGAGAAAGGCCTCTGGTTTCTTCAGGAAGGTATATTTAAATACCTTTTTCATTTCATTATAAATCATCTCCCAGAATGTCTTAATCCTTGGGCACGTCCACCAAAGGTGAAAAAATGTACCTTCAGTCTCTTTACATTTCCAACATTTATTATCGGGCAAGTGATATATTTTTGCAAGCTTGACTGGTGTCATGTACCACCTGTAGATCATTTTCATTATATTCTCTCTTAGGGCATTACATGCCGTAAACTTCATATCTGTGGTCCATAACTGTTCCCAGTCAGCCATCATAATATTATGTCCTACATCTTGTGCCCATTTAATCATAGTTGATTTCACCGTTTCATCCTGAGTATTCCATTTCAACAAGTTATACATTCTTGACAAGTTCTTAGTTTTGGGATCTAACAGTTCTGTTTCCAATTTTGATTTTTCCACCTGGAAGCCAATTTTTTTATCCAAATTGTACGCCTCCATTATTTGATAATAATGGAGCCAGTCTCGCACTCTATTTTTTAGTTTTTCAAAACTCTGCAGTTTTAATCTGTCTCTCTCTTGTTCCAAAATTTCCCAATATTTCGGCCAATTGGCCTCCATATTGAGCTTTTTCTGAGCCTTCGCTTCCATTGGTGACAGCCACCTTGGGGTTTTATTTTCAAGCAAGTCCTTATATCTTATCCAGACATTAAACAGTGCTTTTCTGACAATATGGTTTTTAAACGCTTTATGTGCTTTAACCTTATCATACCACAAATATGCATGCCACCCAAATACGTTGTTAAAACCTTCTAGGTCCAGCACGTCAGTATTTTCAAGAAGCAGCCATTCTCTCAGCCGGGAGTTGCCACCTTTTTTAAACTGCCCTTCGCTACTGCTCCTTCAAGATAAGTCTGACAAACTAAAGATGTTCAGCTTTTCCAGTTGCATATCTCCAGACCAGAAAAAGAAGTTGCCTGCTAAATGTGTGTGCACATGTGCAGGCTGCTGTCGCAGGGACAGAGGTGAGGCATGCAAGAATGCTGGCTAAGGAAAGACCACGGGCTCCTGCTGGAACCTTTGGAATACAAAAGCAAACAGCTTGGTTGCTGCAGACTGCAAGAGAGGCCATAGTTCAGTACTGGGGGTTTTTTGTTTCGGTTCTCTTAATTTCTCCTGAACATGTGCAGTGTTTCTCCCCCACTACCGAATAAACCCAAAGTTACAATGCCGTCAGATGTATGTTTCTTCAGGACTCTGTCCCGCTGTCTTCATTGGGGCTTACGGCCCAAGTAAGCGGGGCGTCATGGTCACACAGATCTGGGGTTATATAGTACAGTGGTACCTCGGGTACAGGCGCTTCAGGTTACAGACTCCGCTAATCCAGAAATAGTATCTCAGGTTAAGAACTTTGCTTCAGGATGAGAACAGAAATCGTGCTCCAGCGGCACAGCGGCTGGGGGAGGCCCTATTAGCTAAAGTGGTACCTCAGGTTAAGAACAGTTTCAGGTTAAGAACGGACCTCCAGAACAAATTAAGTTCTTAACCCAAGGTACCACTGTATAAGGAAACCCTCAGCACCTCTCGCTTTTATTTTGCTAAAGTTTGCACCTTCCTAAGCTGCCTACACGCCAACTGTTTAAAGCACGTGACTTCCACCAAAGAATCTGGAAACTGTACTTTACCCCCTCACAGTGCTACAATTCCCAGCACCCTCAACAACTAATGGTTCCCAGATTCTTTGCAGGAAGTAATGTGCTTTAAATGTAAGTTGAGTGTGCAGCCAAATGCACTATACATTGAAGGCAGTATCGTGCAACTTTAAATAGCCATAGCTTCCCTCAAATAATATTGGGAACGGTGGTTTGTTAAGAGTGCTGAGAATTCCCTCACAGAGCTACAATTCCCAGGAAGGACTGATTGTTAAACCACTCTTGGGAATTGTAGTTCTGCGAAGCGCTAATTTGGATCCCTGCCTTTCCCGTGCAAAAACTGCATCGGTTTTCTATTTTAAATCCCCAACCTTAGAAGCCTCCCGTGTGCTAAGTCACCTGCTTAGGAGAGGAAAAACAGCTCCATGGAAAAGCCCCATCTAGAAAGAGCCAGGCGTAATGGGAAAGGCATCCAGGGTGAGAAGACACTTCTCCACACTGTGGGTTTCTTGGGGAAGGACTTGGCAAGCAGGCCAGGCCAATGAAATAGTAACAAGATCCGCATTTAGCAGTGCCCTTGACTGTAAAAAGAACAGGCGAGTAACCCATACCATAAATGTCCAGACACAAAGTCATTTTGGACCACAGACAAGACACATGAGATGCAGTTAGCTCGCTCACACTTAAACGCACCCCTCTCTGAACCCTGGTCAGGTTCAGGCTGTGATCAACAGGGCGCTTGCCTAAACACCTGTGTCTAGGAGGTGGAGGGCACTTGTTAATTTGTGACCCATCATTCCACCTTTGACATCAGCTGCAAAGCAGCTACTCTTCTTCCAAAGGTGACATAATGGATCGTGAGTTAATTAATCCCCCCTCCACCTCTCCACTTCCTAGCTTCTCAGCTGATGTCACGGAGACACCATGAATTATCTCTGAAAATGCGTTGTGTGTGTGTAGGGGAGATCTCCATGGCCGATAGATTGTGTTCTTGCCTAGCTTATGTAATGGGACAAAAGAAGAGCCTCATAGGTTATTTTTAAGAGAGGGGAAGCAGGGAGGGGAACCTCTTTGTTCCCAAACAAGCCTGCCAAGCACATAAAAAAACCTTTAAAAAGGGTGGAAGGGTAGAAAAGATGCTTGATGGGCTGGAAGAATAAAACTGCAGGGACAGAAAAAAAAGGTTGCACTACAGACCTTTAATGGTGACTCCCTCGGCCTTAGGAACCCTGGAAATTGCAGTTCCTAGACTGGGGATGGGAATATCTGAACGTAGGATTTTCTGCACTCTCACCACATATCAATAGGATTCTTTGGGCAAAGTTGTTTTTTATAAAGAGCAGAGCACTTGGGACAGACACTTGTGCCAGATTTGGGTCAGAAAATGTTTACTGCCTCCACTGTCCCTGATTGTGGGGGGTACAAGAGAGACAGTTTGCAGAGACGTGTGTGTTCAGTTTTGTGCACATAAAGGTAAAGGTAAAGGGACCCCTGACCATTAGGTCCAGTCGTGACCGACTCTGGGGTTGCGGAGCTCTCTCGCTTTATTGGCCGAGGGAGCCGGCATACAGCTTCCGGGTCGTGTGGCCAGCATGACTAAGCTGCTTCTGGCAAACCAGAGCAGCTCACGGAAACGCCGTTTACCTTCCCACCGGAATGGTACCTATTTATCTACTTGCACTTTGACGTGCTTTCGAACTGCTAGGTTGGCAGGAGCAGGGACCGAGCAACGGGAGCTCACCCCGTCGCGGGGATTCAAACCGCCAACCTTCTGATCGGCAAGTCCTAGGCTCTGTGGTTTAACCCACAGAGCCACACATAAATAGAGGCAAATATTAAACCAGACAGAAAGCATGCCTTATGATCTCTTAATATGCGGGAACATATTTCCCAGGAGGAGGATCATGTTAAGTGAAGTCATTAGTAACACAGACTTTGCTCTGTTTTCTAAAAGAAGTAAGTCGTCTATCCATGAGGACCTCTTGCAAGATGTCTAAATGGCCAAACAATTAAAATCTTTGTATATTTGCTCAGAAGCAAGTCCCAAGTTCAATGAGCTTTGTTCTTATGCAAGCTTACACAACTCTCATGCGAAAAGAAGGCAACTCTACTTAAGGGCTGGGGTTTCCTTTCTAAATAATAAAAAGGGTCCCTTGGGTTCTTGGGAATGCTAAATTCAAAGACCAGCACCAGCTCTGCTCCTTGTAATAATGCAGCTGAAGAATGCACAAAGGCCTGAGCATCCGAACCTCTGTGTTAAGTTGCGGGTGAACATATCAGATGACACGGCGATTCTTCAAGCAGCTCTTGTTTATTCACAGGCCAGAACAGAACTGAAGGGTTCAGCCAACCTGCTTATATAGAGCTCCACTACAACGCAACAGTAACCACTTTCTGTAACTATCCAATCACTGAACGTCACTTTCAATCCCTTATTTCCATATGTGGACCTGAGTGAAAACTATCTACAGTATCCCCCTGCTGGCCCAGGGTGATAACTGTTAGGATATTTCCGTTCCACCTTAAAAGGGAGCAGGCTTTGTGAGTCAGAGTCTGCGTATTTCCTGTTCACAGGATGTTTATGTTTTCTGTTGCTTTCGTTTTCTCTCTGTGTCGTAGACACTAAAGCAGGCAGTCATGTTTTTCTGTGTTCTGATCAACGCTGAATAAACTTGTAAATAATGCTCTCCTAAGTGCAACTTTTGGCTGTGCATTATCTGCTGATAGAGCGTGCATCAGCTCTGGAATGTGGCAAGATATTTTCTAGAAACTCATGTCGCTGCGTGCCTACGGGAGGTCGATGGATCGTCCGGCAGACGGCTTGGGGGCCTTGATGGACTTTATCTCCCTGGCAGTATCCCAACATAACACTGGGTGTTTCATGTTTAGGCCGCTCATAGCAGAAAACACTTTTCTGGCTTCAGTTGCTGGGTGCCCCTGTCTACATAAGTGCCTTTATCTGAGTATGCTTTTTACCTTACCATCACTACCTCTAATTTATGGTCATAACTAGTTCTAAGTTGGAAATCCCGGCTTATTTTGCTCTGCTTATCACAGCAGCAGATCACAGTGGTTTAATAAAGAGGGAACATTCTGCACCTCGTGTTTTTCTCTAGCCATTGCTGATTTTTCTATTCACTCTTGGACCAGAGGCAGATTAACCAGAGAATGTAGCACTCCATTACGCAAGGGACTATTCTCTAAGCCTGGCATGGAGCCTAGTCGCTGGGCCTGGCTTTTGGGCAGGTGCAACGGGGAAGTTCTGTTTTAAAGGATTCCTATCACAAGCACACTTTCAAGAAGCTTGCACGGTCCATGTCAGGAACAGACATGGTAATCTGATCCAGCAAGGTAATCAGACAGCTGCTGAAAGCAATTGGGAGACAGTAAGACCCATCCGTCAGGCCAGATGCACTAAATTGGTTCTTCACTTTATGCACATGCATGTCTATGAATAAAAGCATCGAGTTGTAAATGGCCTTATTATCAGAGGCCATTACAAATCAACTTGGGTCAGGCTAAGGTGAAGGGAAATGCAACTTGTGTGGCACTGTTGAATTAATGTATGCAATAGTAATTTAAAACCCTCTAATCTCCAAGATTACTAATAATTTTTCCATTTTCCTAGGATGCTTTGCTAGACCCAAACAATAATAATACATAGTATTTGGTTCACCCTGTGCTCGGGGATGTCAACAAGTGCAGATCCAGACCAGAAATGAGTTAAAATCCTCAGAATTTATTTCAAACGTTGGGGTAATACCCCCATTTTTTTAATGGAAGAAGCATTAAGAGTAACACCATATGGCCTAGGAAAACCTCTCCTGAAGCACAGGGGGACACAAGGCTGGCTGAAGCTGATCCATAATGAAAGGCTGTCACTCTGCACAAGCTCAGAGTCATTCTTGTTCTATGCGCTCCAGAGCGGAGGCCCCAGAGTTAAAATCAAATTCCTTGATTTGTATCAAAGCCTATTTTGGGCTAATTCACATTCCTTTTTGGTGCTGGGCTTACAAATTCAAGGTGAGTAGGCTAACTAGCCCTCGCTATTAATTTTTGTTCTTCTGTCTATAGCCCTGTTTTGAGGAGTTTGTATGTATGCAAAAGAGGTCACCTGTCTTGTAACGCCTCCGCACTGAGCACAGCATAGAAGTAGCTGCACTCAAAATGCAAGCCATGATATTTTTTCCCCTACTGCATAAGTAAAATGTCTCTACTACTTTACAGCAGGCATGTCCAAAGTCCGTTTGGGGGGCCTAATCTGGCCTGCCGGTTGGTTTAATCCGGCCCCTGTGGCAGTTTATTTCCTGGGGTAAAATCCTAAAAAAACCTCCACAACTTCAATCCTAAAAGGTCAACAACTTTGGTTGGCTCTTTGGTCGGCCCTCACAGCCCCTCTGGAAGGACAGATCGTGAAGCTGAGGCTCCAATACTTTGGCCACCTCATGAGAAGAGAAGACTCCCTGGAAAAGACCCTGATGTTGGGAAAGATTGAGGGCACAAGGAGAAGGGGACGACAGAGGATGAGATGGTTGGACAGTGTTCTCGAAGCTACCAGCATGGGTTTGACCAAACTGCGGGAGGCAGTGGAAGACAGGAGTGCCTGGCGTGTTCTGGTCCAGGGGGTCACGAAGAGTCGGACACGACTAAACGACTAAACAACAACAACACCATGGCCCCTCACTTCATCAAATCTGGCCCTCTGTGAAAAAAGTTTGGACACCACTGCTTTACAGTCATGGTTAACAGTTCACAAGTTTGGCTGCCAGTGACTAGAGACATAGGAGAATTCAAAACGAAACAGGAAAGGAAATTGCCAGTTCAACCCATGTCTGGAACAGAAATTAATCCAGCAAACAGAATCTGTATTCATTGTTGTTTATAGTCTGCAAATGATATGTAACTGATTTCTCTTCCCCCACCCGCCACTTGCATTGGAGTTTCCCTTTGCTTTTAAATGAATGCTGTGTGGCATTATACAATTAATTACATAAAGTGGACAGCTAAACAAATAACGTTGGGGTTTTTCGGTTGGAAACTGAACTGCAGCAGAAAGTAAACAGCCGCTGCATGCAACTAACACAGGTCAGAACAGATGCCTTTTTACATCCTTACCAATGAACTTCTTTTCACACTAAAAATCATTCCTTCTCTGATCTTCATGCTGCACTTCAAAAGTCCTCAGACCTTCCAAATCAGAGAATGAAGTTAGAGATAATACTCTACTCCTCCCCAGAAGCTAGAGGTCAGAGGATGAATGGGCGTAGCCAGGATTTATGTTGGCGGGGGGGGGGGAGAACACCCTCTTGTCATCAACCTCTGTCTGGCAGATTCGGAATGAAATGTCTCAACAACAGTTGTTCTAAATTACTTGCTTTTGACCCCAAGTGCTCAGAAAAATATGTCAAAATTTTCAGTCGTTTGAAAACCAGGAAGTTATATAAAAAATTAACATCAGGGAGAACCTTTCGTGTGGTTAATGAGCATATTTTGCAAAATTACAAAGAGCACGCCTTTTTTCATCTTATTTAAAACAAGTGTGAACTGAAATAATTTTTATCAGATTTCCTGAAAACCTTTTCTCTCAAATTCCTTTTTTCCAATGCAGTTTTTTTGTGTACACGCAGAAAGCATAACCCATTAAGATGCTCCCCTGTCATCGTTGACCTTAGCCAGGTCTTTACTCTCTGCAAGGTACTGAACGACAGCTCTACGGTACAGGCGATGCATGACTGAGCAAGAGATGAGCAGCGCCTTTTTTTGTTGTAGAGTAAAAGATTTCTGCCTCTTTTCCTAGGTCTGCTATGTTCAGCTCTTTTAATTGCTCTTTGCTGAGTTTCTTCTCCTGTCACACGGAGTACAGTATCATAGTTCAGCTTTGGAGTCAAAGTCTTGCAACTTATAAAAACTTGAGAACTGCTTGGCTTTCATCTTGAACGCTCATATCCAACATAAGGCGGTGTAGAGCCAAAATTGAAAAGGCAGGTGAATGCTCTTCTGAGAAACGTTGCTCTAACAAAGACACTAAAGAGTTCAAGTAAGGAATTACTAGAAATCTCTTCCAGTACTCTAAAGGGCTGGAAGCTGGAGCCATGTTGCTGTCTTCCAACAAATCTTGACACCACCAATTCCACTCCAACTTCCTCAGCAATCTTGTAGACATCCTCTATGAGCTCTGTAGCAACTTGCTCTGCATCACTGCGGCGAGTTGTTATTGGTCTAAGGATCAGTTTGATGTGCTCTGAACAATGAAGCAGGTGCAGGATTTTAGAACTGCAGAGCATTTGCCACAGGTCCCAAGGCAGAATACTTGGCTATCAGAGCAATGATGAATTGAGCTTTGGTGGCAGCAGAATGTAGCTGGAAGGCCTGTTTCCTTATGTTGCATTTCCTTTGAGTGATCTCTCCAACCCATCAATGATGCTCACAAAATGCTCTTGGAAAACTGCAATATTTTTGTACTTTTGGGACCATTGCGTCTCACAGAGGAGTGGAATGTTTAGAGCGTAGTGTCTGGGCTGAACGATGGGGGTGGAGACGCTCCTTCAGGTATACTGGGCCGAGGCCGTTTGGGGCTTTAAAGGTCATCACCAACACTTTGAGTTGTTGGGGTCCCTTCCAGGGCTTTTTTTTCCTGGCAGAAATCACCAGAACTCAGTTCTGGCACCACCACTCAGGTGTGTTCAGGGTGAATTCCGGCACCTCGTTTATTGGAAAAAATAGCACTGGTTTCTTCCAACCATGGGTGGACTGCTTCCCATCAAGTAAATTTAACAAAAATCGAAATACTTAACTGAAAGCAGAAATTATCAGAATATTTGAAATTGAAATGCTCCCTGAGGTCACTTGGATGATGTTGTGGCACGTTCTAGCAACTGCATGCAACGAACACAGATCAGAACAGAAAATGGTGCTTTTTTATATCCTTACCAGTGACTGTCTCTCCACCCTAAAGTAGGGTTACCAGACGTCCCCGTTTCCCAGGGACAGTCCCCGGATTTGCAAATTTGTCCCCGGACAAATTCCATCCCCAGAATGTCCCTAGATTTCATCTAATGTCCCCAGGAAACATGGCAGCAGCAGCGGCAGTCTCAGCAGCCCGGAATCAGCCTGGTAGCGCAGTTGGCTCTGGCTAGCTTCAGGAGCTGCCTGCTACCATGATGCCCGCCATTTTGCCTCGCTGGAAATCCCCATATGATGTGTTGCACACAAGACACATCATATAGGGACTTGGAGTAGGGGCTCAAGACATGGTGTTGGGCGCTGCTGCTGGGCAAAAGCTGCGCAGGGTCGTTGAGTTTGGTGCACCACTGCAACTTGGGCTCAGCTCGCTGTCAGCACCGCTTCCCAAGGCCATCGGCTCAGCCTCTGGGTGGTGCTTGGGCGGCTGCGGCTGCGCCATTGTGCTCCTGAACTTGCAAGCGGCGGCTCAGCTTGCTGGCCAGCTCGTCGTTGGCCATTGTGGACGATCTGGCCCAAGCGTGCCTCCTCCCGCTTGCTCGCCGCCAGCTCTGCCCCGGACCCACTGACTGGGCGTGCTACAGTGCAGATAGATAGATAAACTTTATTTGTGTTAGCCAACGGCCATAGCAACATAAAACAAGCAATATATACCTGAAGGAGCGTCTCCACCCCCATCGTTCAGCCCGGACACTGAGATCCAGTGCCGAGGGCCTTCTGGCGGTTCCCTCATTGTGAGAAGTGAGGTTACAGGGAACCAGACAGAGGGCCTGCTCGGTAGTGGCGCCCGCCCTGTGGAACGCCCCCCCTTCAGATGGAAATAAGCAGCTATCTTCTCTTTAAAAGACATCTGAAAGCAGCCCTGTTTAGGCAAGTTTTTAATATTTAATGCTGTATTGTTTTTAACACTTGATTGGAAGCTGGCCAGAGTGGCTGGGGAAACTCAGCCAGATGGGTGGGGTATAAATAATAAATTTATTATTATTATTATTATTATTATTATTATAAGACAACAGTGGGTAAAAAGGGCAATCAAATGACTAAGATTATCGTTCAGATAGTGGCCCTTAATCTCACTGCACCCTCGATAAACCTAGCAACCTTTGCTGTTGTCTGATCATTTTGATCTGATAAAAGAAAGGATAATGTGGCCGCAGATGGGCGGCCTGGGATGGTAAGTACGGTGGGGATGGGCGGCCACGGGACGATCCCTGCGCAGGAGACGCCCAGACAGACGGGCAGGGCAGCAGCAGGAGGAGGGGGGTTCTGTTAACGCTTACTCCCGAGTAAGACTATAGGGGATCGCAGTGCAAGCACGGCTAGCGCTCCAAGAAAGGCCGGGACCCAGAGGAGACCACAGAAGAGAAGATATTACTTCTTTATTTTTTAAATAAAATTTTCCCTCTCTTTTTTTTAAAAAAAGATATTGATTGATTGATTCATTCATTGATAGTGTCCCGGGATTCATTGAAATAAATCCGGCAACCGTACCCTAAAGACCATTCCTTCCCCGATCCAGACTTCATGCTGCACTTCGAAGCCCTCAGACCCTCCCAAGTCAGAGAATGAAGTCAGAAATAATACTCCACTCCCGCCCAGAACCTACAGCTCGGAGGAAGCAGTTCAGAATTCCCGCTCAAACGCCTCTCTCTCCCTCTCCTCTTTCTTTTCCTCTCTCTGCCCCGCCTCTTCCGGTGACGCCACGCGCCCTTTGCGGAGCCTGCGCATTATTCGGAGGGGGAAGCGCGCGCTTTCAGCTTCCGCCTCCGTTCCAGTGACCGGAAGTGTCCGGCTGAGCAGGCGAGGGGCAGGTGGCAACGTTCCGCCGCCGCAAAGACCCCGTTAAGATTGAATACGTAAGGTGGACTTGTACTGTTCTTGTGGCGCTAAGCCTGCCTTTATCGCGCCCCCTCCCCACAGGTTCTTAGCAGGGTGGTGGGCTTCCTTCCGCCCTCCCCGATTCCCAGCTGTTTCATGGGGGCCCTGCAGAAAACTTGCACTGGGAGAGAGAGGTCTAGTAGCCACTAACTGGCGACTGGGGTGGAGAAAGGAAAGGGTTTATATTGCCAGAAACAACGCGGGTAGTGTGTGTTGTGGCAGGATGTTGTTGTAAACAAAAATCTGCCCTTTTCCCTTATGGGGTATCCAAGAGCCAACATAGAGTCCTTAATATTGTGATAGGAATTATGAGATCTTAGGAAAAGGGACCCCTGACCATTAGGTCCAGTCGTGGCCGACTCTGGGGTTGCGGCGCTCATCTCGCTCTATAGGCCGAGGGAGCCGGCGTTTGTCCGCAGACAGCTTCCGAGTCATGTGGCCAGCATGACTAAGCCGCTTCTGGCAAACCAGAGCAGCACATGGAAACGCCGTTTATCTTCCCGCTGGAGCGGTACCTATTTATCTACTTGCACTTTGACGTGCTTTCGAACTGCTAGGTTGGCAGGAGCAGGGACCAAGCAATGGGAGCTCACCGTGTTGCGGGGATTCGAACCGCCGACCTTCTGATCGGCAAGTCCTAGGCTCTGTGGTGTAACCCACAGTGCCACCCGCGTCCCTTATGAGGTCTTAGATATATGGTAATGTTCATAAGTGTACCAACCAAGCACGTACATAAATCAGCACAGGAAGACCGACCTGAAACCATTTTGATTCCCCAACAGACCAGATGTTTTCTCTGCAAGGTCAAAGGAAAATGGAAAAGCCTCCCCATTGTCTTTTCCTTCACAAATCCTGTCTTAAGGGTATGTCTGTGTTTGAATACGGTGTGAGCCTGTGACATGGCCCAGGAACTATTTATCATTACAAAAGACTGGCTAGGCTCCCCAGGCAATCCAATCTAGTAAGCAGGGTATCCAATCAGGTAACCTGCCAGACAGGAGATAAACCATGACAGGAGAAAAACAACATTCAAATTTCTGTTTTAGATTGCCTTTTCTGTGATGTAGGTATGATGTATCTGGGGGGTGGTCTTAGGTTACACCTCTTCTGTGATGTATGTATGATGTTCCTGGGGGAGGTCTTGATCTGTTGTTGTTGTTTAGTCATGTCCGACTCTTCGTGACCCCCTGGACCAGAACACGCCAGGCACTCCTGTCTTCCACTGCCTCCCGCAGTTTGGTCAAACTCATGCTGGTAGCTTCGAGAACACTGTCCAACCATCTCGTCCTCTGTCGTCCCCTTCTCCTTGTGCCCTCCATCTTTCCCAACATCAGGGTCTTTTCCAGGGAGTCTTCTCTTCTCATGAGGTGGCCAAAGTATTGGAGCCTCAGCTTCACGATCTGTCCTTCCAGTGAGCACTCAGGGCTGATTTCCTTCAGAATGGAGAGGTTTGATCTTCTTGCAGTCCATGGGACTCCTAGGAGTCTCCTCCAGCACCATAATTCAAAAGAATTATGAGAGGTCTAGTAGCCACTAACTGGCGACTGGGGGTGGAGAAACGAAAGGGTTTATATTGCCAGAAACAATGCGGGTTGTGTGTGTTGTGGCAGGGTGTCACCCCCGCCAGCAAGGATGATAGGATGTGTGTAAGAGTCTCTTCCCTCCCCATAGCCATTTCTTCGGATTCAGCCTCTTTTCCCCCTCTCCTGTGCATGTTAGTGGAGAGAGAATTCTGACCGTTAGCTTGTATGACTTGTGTGTGGACGTGGGCACGCAAGTGGTTTAGGGATTTTTTTAAGTGACCTTGCAAGCAAGATTCACTTCTCACACTGCGCCATAAAGACAGTGCAGCGAACCAAGACCTTCCCATTTTTTATTCCGCCTTACAATTGCACGTGGCAATTAAACAATATAAACAAGGGAGATACGGTGTGGATGTATCATACATCGTGCTCCACGCGTGACAATGGCGTTTGAGAAAAATACCAGCACAGCGATGCCTCATAAGCAAAAGTGGTTTCCAGTGTGGCCTGCACCCCAAGGTGTGGTTCATCACTGAAAACCTCCCACCCCCTAATGTCTTGATCCCCAAAAGCATAAATCTACTGGAATGTAAGCCTGCGGGCAACAACGGTGGTTTATCTTTGTACTGAACTTTGTACAGAAGCCCGCATCCTTTGGATTGTTACCATCTAGCTTGATGGATTCTGGAAAACTTGAAAGCTTGCACGCTCTTTTTGTTTGCATTTTTATTTAATAGGTGGCCTAATAAAGGCATTGCCCTTATACGGATTTTGGAAAAAAACAAAAAACTTTAGGTATTTTTAATGTATACATAAGTGGGTATTTTTTTAAGCCCCAAAGCTTTCAATTGACAGCACGATCCCATCGCCGGAACTATAGATGGCAGCAGAGAGCTCGGTCTGTTCCGCAGGACCAGGAAGTGGCGCCCATGTGACGTTCCATTCTCGCTGCGCGTCGTATTGTTTTGTTGGAACGTACCACGAGCGACGGCGGGGGGGGGAGAGCTCGCAATCCCAAAGTCCTAGAAGAGAGAAAAGAGTGAAGCCACCCCTAAAACGAGCTGCATCGGTTAGGTAACAACCCGTCTATCCTTACATACATCTCAGAGGATGCGGCAGGAAGAATAGCATCGGCTTGCGTTAAAAGGCTATAGATCTCCCCCCCCCTTCCCATTCACCTTTAGTTGGGCTGGTCCGAGGGTTAAGTTGTTCGGCCTGAGAAGCATCAGCGGTTGGGGCAGGTGAGTCTCCAGTTCATATTCTCAAAGGGGGGGGGGGTTGGGGGACAGCTCGCCTCCCTCTTTCCGCGCTGTGAGCGGCGCGCGGCCCCTCGGCCTGCTGGTTGCCTTGGTAACCAACCGTCGCCACCCGCTCGCGCCGGTGGCTTCGTGGCCTCTGATGGCGCCTTGATAAGCCACAAAACTGGTAAGGGGCGAGCAGCGCCGGATTTACGTGTAAACTGAACAAGCTATAGATTAGAGCCTCACTCTCTTGGGGGGCCCGAAAAAAATTAAAGAGGGGAAAAACTGGATGTACGTTTCCAAAATATCACTGGTTTGATAATTACAGTGGTACCTCTGGTTAAGTACTTAATTCGCTCCGGTCCGTTCTTAACCTGAAACTGTTCTTAACCTGAAGCACCAGTTTAGCTAATGGGACCTCCTGCTGCCGCCGGAGCACGATTTTTGTTTTTATCCTGAAGCAAAGTTCTTAACCTGAAGCACTGTTTCTGGGTTAGCGGAGTCTGTAACCTGAAGCGTATGTAACCTGAAGCGTATGTAACCCGAGGTGTTGTTGTTTAGTCGAGTGCGACTCTTCGTGACCCCCTGGACCAGAGCACGCCAGGCACTCCTGTCTTCCACTGCCTCCCGCAGTTTGGTCAAACTCATGCTGGTAGCTTCGAGAACACTGTCCAACCATCTCCTCCTCTGTCCTCCCCTTCTCCATCTTTCCCAGCATCAGGGTCTTTTCCAGGGAGTCTACTCTTGAGGTGGCCAAAGTATTGGAGCCTCAGCTTCAGGATCTGTCCTTCCAGTGAGCACTCAGGGCTGATTTCCTCCAGGATGGAGAGGTTTGATCTTCTTGCAGTCCATGGGACTCTCAAGAGTCTCCTCCAGCACCATAATTCAAAAGCATCAATTCTTCGGCGATCAGCCTCCTTTATGGTCCAGCTCTCACTTCCATACATCACTACTGGGAAAACCAGAGCTTTGGCGCCTTCCGACCTGAGGGGCTCATCTTCCAGCGTAGTAACTTTTATATGCCTGTTGTCTTTGTCCATGGAGTTTTCTTGGCAGGGATACTGGAGTGGCTTGCCGGTTCCTGCTCCAGCTGGATCACGTTTGGTCAAAACTCTCCACTATGACCTGTCTATCTTGGGTGCCCTGCACAGCATAGTTCATAGCTTCTCTGAGTTATTCAAGCCCCTTCACCATGGCAAGGCAGTGATCCATGAAGGGGATAGGGTGCCTACATTCTGCTGTTTATAATTATTAGCAGTTTGCATCATATATTTACACCTCTTATTATTTCATGTTATAGCAAGCTTCTAAGAGACTAGATTACGTGTCTTTGTAAATTGCTTTTCTAAAGGAACTTTTGTTATTGCCAAATGCCAATGTGTTTGCATTATTAAGTTTGTTATGAATAAAAAAACCATTTTAAGTTAGAGCTTAATAATTATTTCACTATTAATATACTTCTTCTTAATTGTATTTCACTATTAATATACAGGGTGAGTCCTTTAAAAGAGGCCCTGTGGATACAGAGTACACATGTTCTGCGGGCCTCTTTTAAAAGACTCACCCTGTACTACTTAATTGTATTTCAGTTGAACAATTACTTTGATAAAATACATATTTTGTTATGTGCAAATGGCTTTAGATACCAGTTAGGTACATAAATTACCATATAGCTTATATTCAACACAAAAAACAGTGACAATTTGTGGTTGACAAAGGACAGCTGGACATATAAAGGGCCCCATTACCTTGAGTAGCTTAGGGCCCTATCAAACCTAAATCTGGCCCTGGACGGGTGGGTTATTGTTCTGTTGTTTTGGTTTAATTGTCTTATCTTGTATTTTATTCTGAGGACCGCCCTGAGATCTTTTGAAGAAGGACAGTATATAAATTTAATAAATAAAAAAATATGTAAATGAATAAAAAACTGAGCGCTTCTTTTTGGATTGGGTTTAACTGCATATTATGCAACAGCCCCACTGCCTCACAAGGTTGTTGTGTGTTGCCTCACAGAAGTTGTCAGGGTTCCGACCCGGTGAACCCTTGCTTATAAATAATAGCTTCTTAAAACAGGACTGGATTAAGACCTTTTGGAGGCTTTAAGCACTGAAAAGTTTATGGTCTCTTTCATACCCTCCAACATTTCTCCCATGAAATTAGGGACACCCTATTCATAGTAATAATAATAATAATAATAATAATAATAATAATTTTATTATTTGTACCCTGCCCATATGCTTCTAACATGTATAAAAACTTCCTAAACAGGGCTGCCTTCAGATGTCTTCTAAAGGTTGTATTTCCTTTGCATTGGGGTGATATAACTCCATACCCTCCAAAATGCCTCTGATGAAAATAGGGACGTCCAAAATTTCTCCGATGAAACTAGGGACATCCTAAGGAAAAGCAAGCTATTCCAGGATCAAATCAGAAACTGGGACTGTTGCTGGAAAATAGGGGAACTCAGTGGGTCTGAATGATGTCATGGGGAAGGGTCTGCTCTTTCCATATCAGATTTGAAACAAAAAAAGATATTGTTGTTGTTGTCATTTAGTCGTGTCCAACTCTTTGTGACCCCATGGACCAGAGCACACCAGGCACTCCTGTCTTCCACTGCCTCCCGCAGTTTGGTCAAACTCACTATCCAACCATCTCGTCCTCTGTCGTCCCCTTCTCGTTGTGCCCTCCATCTTTCCCAACACCAGGGTCTTTTCCAGGGAGTCTTCTCTTCTCATGAGGTGGCCAAAGTATTGGAGTCTCAGCTTCAGGATCTGTCCTTCCAGTGAGCACTCAGGGCTGATTTCCTTCAGAATGGATATTTTTGATCTTCTTGCAGTCCATGGGACTCTCAAGAGTCTCCTCCATCACCATAATTCAAAACCATCAATTCTTTGGCGATGAGCCGCCTTTATGATCCAGCTCTCACTTCCAAACAAAAAAAAAGATATTACTAAGCTGTAAAATGTTGCTTTTCAAAATGACGCAGAACTTCTATGTGTGCTGCAATGTGCATGAGTGTATGGCATGTGCAACACATGAAAGGATCTAATTTCCTCGTATATATTTAAATATATGTTAGTACGCCCCCTGGTTTAGATAAGTAATAGAAAGGGAACAGAGAAATTGGGGAAGAGTGTAATGGAGAGTAAGGAAGTCTAACAAAGCTCTGATTTCCCCCATAATGACAGATTTAAGGGTTTAAAAAAATAATATTCTTTCAAAAATGCCTACGTGGGTTTTTTGGGTGGAGGGCTGTGTTGCTTGTGCCCTAAGCACATGCCTATTGAGTAATTTAGCACTGTACTTAAATGGCACCTCTTAAGAACTCACAATTATAATTAATTACATTTATATCCCACCTTTCCTCTGAGTTTCTTAAGGTTCTCCTCTGCCATTTTATCTATACAACAGCTAGTGAGGTAAGGTAGGCTGAGAGTTAGTGATTGTCCTAAAGTCACCCAGTGAACTTAATGACTGAGCAGAGATTTGAATCCTGGTTTCCCACTTACTCTGGCAACCTTGCTTTAATCATGCACTATGTTATTTGTTTTTACAACAAAGATCACAACCTAGTGCGTGTACTTTACTTGACCTGCTGACCTGCAAAAGATAAGCAGATTAATTTTTTCCTGGCATGCAGATGAAATGATAGGCAGAGCTTCTGCTTGAGTTCTCTGCATGCTTGACTGCTTTTAAAGGGCTCAGGCAGCGATGTGGCATTAAACATTTTCCATAATGGAACATTTGCTGCTCCTGTATTTTCCATAGAAAAATGGTCATTCCTAAAATGCATTGTTACATAAATTAGTTACCGGTACATAGGATTGTATACAACGTTGCACAGGCAGTGCTGAACCTTCCAAAATTCCCTCTTCTGCACATCTCTAAAAAATACAAAAGTTCGGTTATCTGTTTATCCTACAAGACTCCTTCCCTAGGCAACTGTTCACATGACTGTTCAGGCTAGTTCAGGGAGGATGGTATGCACAAGCTTGTTTCACAGGATTAATCTGTGCTTCTTTTAATTCTACTTAGGTTTTTGTATGAATTTAGAAATGTTGAGCAAAAGTCCAGGGTATTTCTCCCACGCCTTCTGGGACTCAAGCAATGGTTTCTTATTTATCAACACTCAATTTTAATATTAAACCAGGAACAGATAGCAAGCCTACAGCCTGGCTATATCTGTGTCTTTTCTGATATTTTAAAAATCAGATTAAAATATATGAAGCATGGATTAAAGGGATGAAGTTAAATAAGCTATTTTGCAATGCTGTTTCTCATTATAATAAAACCTCTGAATTGTTAACAAAAATAATCTAAGCTTACTAGCAGAAGTACTGCTAAATGATCACCGAGGAATCTCCGCAATGAATTTCAGCTTATTCAGGGGCATTTCCAAACTGAAGCCACACGTGAAACCACTAGAGGGCAATCTGGACACTTGCTTGAAGTCAGCTGCTATTTTACATTAAGGTCTACCTTTAAGTCACACTTGAAGCACGTTTCCCCCCTCAAAAGAATTCTGGGCATTGTAATTTGGTCAAGGATTTCTGGGGATTGTAACATTGTGAGGGGTAAACTACAGTGTCCATAATTCTCTGAGAGAAAGAGAGTTTGGAGTTGGAATTCCACTGTTGATGTGGAAGAAAGACGACAAAACAAATCTGTGTTGCCATTTTGTTCTTCGTGTTACACTGATAATTTGATTTCCTTGCAAAGGAAGAAAATGAATCAAGTCTTTTTATTCTCCTTCACCACAAAAATCCCCCTCTTCTCCCATTTGCACAATTGTTTTATCCCAGGCTTGTTATTTTCATTTAAAACCAGCTCAGTTCACTTTCATAGCTTGACACTTTGCTGTTGGGTATTCCTAACCTCCATAAATATTGCCATTCTCTGTTTTGGTTGCACTGCTTTGTTAATGGGAGGGCAGCTTATCTATTTTCCTTTGCAAAAGCCAGGATGAACTGCCGTTCAGAGGTACTGGAGATATCAGTGGAGGGACGCCAGATTGAAGAAGCGATGCTTGCTGTTTTGCACACCATATTGCTTCATCGCAGCACAGGAAAGTTCCATTACAAGAAGGAAGGGACCTACTCCATTGGGACAGTCGGCACACAAGATGTTGACTGTGACTTCATTGATTTTACCTATGTTAGAGTTACTTCCGATGAGCTTGACCGGGCCTTGAGAAAAGCTGTTGGGGAATTCAAGGTAAAGCTTGCTATTACTCACTGTTTATTTTTTAAGTACATGAGACTGCCCATGAAGATGGTTCAAAAACTTCAATTTTTCCAAAATGCAATTCAGCCACCAAGGTTTGGGCAGTGACCAAGAGAATGGAACATGTGACGCTAGTCCTTTGCCACCTTCACTGGTGACCAAGTTCTTTCCAGTCTCATTTCCCTAAATAGCCTGCTACTGGATAGTTTGCAAAATCACCTCGTCCCATATAAATTTGCCCAAGAATTCCATTCCTTTTCTGTGTCCAGCAAGTCTTTTTTGCAGTTGTCCCCAGGTCTGCATGGAATCCTTCTCCACATATCTTAACAAGTGTTTTGTACAGCATGGCTGGGTGATAGTTGTGACCTTTTTAAATAAGGGGATTTAGGACACCAAAGACTTCTGTCTCCAGTTTTATAAGCACATTGTTTTGCTCAACTGTTCAGTGGAATTGGGTTAGATTTCTATCATACAAATCCCACATACTATCAATTAATGTACATAATTTGGAAGACATATTTTTTAATCTGCATTCTGGTAACTTAGCAGTAGGATGTTTAAATTTGAAATTTGGTAATATATGAGAAAGTAAAATGGATGCCAGGCACAGTGAATGACAATGCCCATGTAGGGCTGAAGGGAAAGAACTGGAATGAATGTAGAAAGAGAGGGTCTTGTATAGTGTAAAACCATCCAGCCGATTGATGACTGGAACCAGAGTTAACTCCTTTTAGCAAATATTGCCTTGAGCAATCCTCGGTCTTGGGAGTCAAGAAAACGTGCTTGATCTTCAGAGTTCTGAAAAGCTTTCGGATCGTATGAAATTTTGGCCATACAACTGTCTATCCACCTTGAATGTGGATGCACAGCATGATTCTCGGTACAGGGAGCAGTGATTTCTATATGCTGTGAAGGTCTTTGGGAATCAGCATTTTAAAATGTTCATTGGTGGTTCTGTATTCCCAGGATGCACTGCGGAACTCGGGCAATGATGGGATGGGCCAGATCTCGCTGGAGTTCTACCAGAAGAAGAAATCACGCTGGCCATTCTCTGACGAGTGTATCCCATGGGAAGTGTGGACGGTCAAAGTGAACGTGGTGAGCCTGGCTAATGAGCAGGAGCGGCAGATCTGTCGTGAGAAGGTTGGTGAGAAGCTCTGTGAGAAGATCATCAACATTGTAGAAGTGATGAACCGACATGAGTACCTGCCCAAGATGCCCACCCAGTCCGAGGTGGACAATGTCTTTGATACGGGGCTGCGGGATGTCCAGCCCTACCTGTACAAGATTGCTTACCAGATCACTGACTCACTTGGAACCTCGGTCACTACAACCATGCGGCGCCTCATCAAGGATACCCTGGCACTCTGATCTCCATGAGACTGTAGACCTGACATTATTGAGAGGCAACATGAGCAACTGGCTTTCTGTCCAAAAGCACCAAATACATATTTTCTCCCAGAAAATCTGGGAGTCTTGATATCCAGGTGCCCTGTTCTAATTTATTAATTTCCAAGTATCTCTGGGCAAAGACAGAACCAGCCCTGACTCCTGGGTTCAGTACACCAGTTTACGTGGAACCCAGACTCTCACAGCAGAAAAGGAAAGCAGGATTCTTCCTTCAGCCCCCTTTTCTGTTAGACTTAGCTCTACAAGCTTAGAAGGTGTGCCTCTTCATGGGAGAAAATAGTGTGTATTTTTTCGTGAGCATTTCCCTAATATAGGACAGATGATAACTCCAAGCTTGGTTCTCTCCATGACCAGATGCCTTTATTTATTAACTGTAGAGTCTTTCGTTAATGGAAATCTGCGAGAGCTGGGGTTACTTATCTTGGCAAAATGGGTGCCTTTCATCCTGATAAACCACTCCTTCTCCTTGACCCTCCTCTGACTTTAGGATAATTGAATAAGATTATAAGTCTCCCTGTCTTGTTCATGTCGGTTAGGGCAGTAGAGGGCCGCAGACTCATTTTTTTCCTTGTGAGTCCTGGTTGCAAAGAAGAGCTAAGTCCAAAAGACCTGTTCAAAGGGCTGTCTTTAACTTGCCAATCTAGTCCTCATCAACCCCACAGTTGCAATTTCTCAGTAGAGTTTGGAAGTCAGGCACTTGCATTTCTAAAAATAAGGATCTTCAATTACTTGTATTTGTTTTTCCAGTGTAACGTAAATGTATAATAGTCTGAGAATTAAAATTAGAAAACCCAAATCTCTGCCTCTGTATATGCTATACAATAATAGTTTTCAGATGCCATACACTGAAAAGGTTGGGAAAGTGTCTACCAGTATGGAGTTGGGCAGAAGAAACCTAGATTCAAAGTCCAACATTCAGCTAGAAAGTTCACCATTGAGTCTTAACCAATCATCATCTCAGCCTAGTTTGCCTTTAGGGGCTTGCTGTGCAAATAAAAAGAAAGAAAGGAAATTGATCTGTGGCAGCCTAACACCCTTGGAGGAAGGATGCAGTACAAATGTAACAGACATTCTTAGGCAAATCAACCTGGAAATACACATGTGCAGCTTAAAAAGGTAAAGGTACCCCTGACCATTAGGTCCAGCCGTGGACAACTCTGGGGTTGCGGCGCTCATCTTGCTTTACTGAGGGAGCCGGCATTTGTCCACAGACAGCTTCCGGGTCATGTGGCGAAACCAAAGCAGCGCACGGAAACGCCATTTACCTTCCCGCCAGAGTGGTACCTATTTATCTACTTGCACTTTGATGTGCTTTCGAACTGTTAGGTGGGCAGGAGCTGGGACCGAACAACGGGAGCTCACCCCATTGTGGGAATTTGAACCGCCGACCTTCCCGATCGGCAAGCCCTAGGCTCTGTGATTTAGACCACAGCGCCACCCGCGTCCCTTACATGCATGCAAATCAGTGTGTTCAAATAGCATCACAGCCTTTCTTGCAGATACACGTGCATTTATATCAAACTTAATTGGAATCTGAAATTACTGGTTCACTTTTACTGGTGGCCCTTCGACCTAATAAAATGTTGAAAACTTCCAGTTTAAAGCAAGGGCAAATCTGGGACACGTGCTCAATCCAGTCTTTTTGGTATACGCTTAAAAGTTAAACCCGCCTTCCCTTACTTTGACTAATCATATCCGTAAGGGCGGGAACTTCCACAATTCCGAACAATGATCAAGCCGGGTTTCCTTGAAAGGCGTCGGCTCTAGCCTGTAGCGGAGAGCTATAGTGATAAAGAGCAGATCCCTGGCCCAATAGGCTACTTACTAACTAGGCACATCCCCCATGGCACCTCCCCTCTCGCTTAGCCCTTCCCACCCAGCGATTGCTCCAGCGGGTGAGTGACAAGGCAGCTGACCCAATAAGCTTCAGGGAGCCGAACACTCCCCGGCCAATAGCCGACTCGGACGGCGCCATCCCCCCCCCTTCAGCCGGAGTTGACTGAGGCTGTCGGCGGCGGTTGCTCTTTCAGTCAGCCGGTGGCCGCCATGTTGGGCTTCGCGGGTCGCTGCTGCGCCTCTTCGGCCGCCTCCCTGCTGCGGCGGGGCGTGCGGAGCGCGCCGAGCCCGCTCCAGGACTTCCTGAAGCTCCGCGGCGGGGTCGCCTCAGCTGCCACCGAGGCCCGTGAGTGAGCGGAGGGCGAGGGAAGGCGCCCGAGGGCGGGGTCACCTTGGGGCCTAGTGGCGGGTGTGAAGCGCTGCCAGGACGGCGTGGGCCTGCGGGACTCGCACCCAGCAAATCCTTATGCCGAATCTGCTCCTCTGCGGCGGGAGGAGCTGCCTTTCAGGCTGCAGGGCCTTCTCTGCTGGCTGAAGTCAAATCTCTGCAGTCAGGCTTTTTATTATGTTCTTATCTATCTATATATAATATATATATGCGCGCTGTAAGCCATCCAAAGTGGCTGGGGAAACCCAGCTAGATGGTCGGGGTCTAAATATAATATTATTATTATTATTATTATTATTATTATTATTATTATTATTGAGGGAAAACATAAGAGGCCCCTCTGGATGAGCCCCACTTAGCCCACGGTCGCGTTCCTTTTTTGTCGTAAATTTTAATTGATTTTCATACAATTCAACAAATTCAATTCGCAATATTCCCTCAGCATTTTGACTTCCCGGTCTTAACATCCACGGTGTTTCTGTTCAGATCCTTTTTACCTGCTACCTTAAATGTTATACTTCTCTATTACGGGTTTGGGAGGGACGACACGCATCTGTGCCCCCCCCCCCCAATGCAGGACACGGGGCCCCCTCCGAGCAATCGTCGTTCGGAGGCATTTCTAACGTAGGAATCCTAGCGCTTCGGTTGGGGAAGCGTGCACGCGAAAGCCCCGTGGACGTGAGAGCGCAAAGCTGCCCTTTCACGCGACGCGTGGCCCCTGGCAAGGATCGGGGTTTTTTGGAACTGGGAAGCGAAGGTGGCCTGTTTTAACATGGGAGGTTGTTGCAGGGGAGCCGACGAAGAAGATGGCGATGGGAAAAGGCTTTGGCAGTGTGTCGGGGTGGCGGTGGTAAAGGGCTGGTCATGGGTGTGCAAGCGTTTCCAAAGCACGCGAGACTAGTGCCTCTGTTTTCACCTTCGACAAGGTGGCCAGTATTAAGGGGCCTGGCCTTTAAGGCAGCCTTTCTCAACCTGTGGGTCACCAGAGGATGTTGAACTACAACTCCCATCACCCCTGGCTAGCAAGGCCAGAGCTCAGGGATGATGGGAGTTGTAGTCCAACAACATCTGGGGACCCACAGGTTGAGAACCGCTGCTTTAAGGGAAGGTTATGCCAGAAAGTGGGGGTGGGGGGTTGCTTCTGGAGTAGTGAGGGAGGTGGGTCTGGGTTGCCAGTGCTGGACTCAACTAAGCCAGCATAGAGAGATTCCTTGCAGAGTGTCTGCAGTGTCTAGGGAGACAAGTAGAAAAGGCATATATTGCTGGAGTGGAGGATCTCTGTAGCTGGAAACTGGCTTATGGGTGTATAAAGGGATCCATGTTTTGTGCTTGGGAGCAGTTTGTTCTCGACTTAGTCTCACACTGGTAACCTCAAGGATTTAGGAATGAGGGTTACAAGGTCACAGCCTGAAGTTCTCCCTGATTCAGCGGGTTCTCCAGGCCAAAAGGGTGGGAGTCTTGAGTTAACTCCTGTCACATTTGCTTCCTTTGCAGCCTTGGGGGTGGGGAAATACTCTGATAACCGCTTAATCGTCATGTCTGCCATGGTTGTCCTCTAGGCCGGAACTATGCTGCACAGGCGGCTCCTGCAGCTAAAGCTGGAGTGGCCACTGGGCGCATTGTGGCAGTCATCGGTGCTGTGGTGGATGTCCAGTTTGATGATGCCCTGCCACCGATCCTCAATGCACTTGAGGTGCAAGGCAGAGATACACGGCTGGTGCTGGAGGTAGCACAGCACTTAGGTAAGCACCATTTGTATTCCTTGGCTTTTCTCTAGTCATGTTTTAACTCTTCCTTCCTTGATGATCAGTAAAATGACTTTCGTTCTTCTGAGCTTGCTGAAGCCATATTTATGATCTGAGGAGGAATTTTAAATCCACTGCTAACCAGAAGGTAACTGGACACAGGGCCGTGTTGACTGGTGGTATTGGTTAGTGTTGTGGCCCAATTTTACTTATCAGTCTCCAACCCAGGAGAATGTAGGAGTTTTTGAGGGCACTGGCATTTTATGGCCCAACACAATAAGGAGCAGATTACCTATTTGATACTCTCAAACACAGATCCCTTGCCTTTCCTTCTTGACCTTGGTATCTGATTGTCATGAGCTTAATGTTTTAATCTTGAAATAAATCTTTACTGAAGTGCTTTTTCAGTCATAAATCTGTTAACATGATGTACTGAATTTTAGCTCTAGTCTCTGTGTATGTTAAATGGAAAGTACATTGTTTCCATGCCCAATGTTTATGTCATTCTCAAACAGAAGTAAAGCTTCCTTTAGCAATTTACCACAGGGGATTAACATGGAGTATTTCCCCCCTCTAAATATTGAACTCATTGGGTTTAGTGAGAAATGCAACTTACAAAGTTTGTTCTCCATTGTAGGTGAGAATACGGTTCGTACCATTGCTATGGATGGTACTGAAGGCTTGGTGAGAGGCCAAAAGGTTTTGGACTCTGGTGCACCCATCAGAATTCCTGTAGGACCTGAGACCCTTGGCAGAATCATGAATGTGATTGGAGAGCCAATTGATGAAAGAGGCCCAATAACAACAAAACAGTAAGTGTGAATCTGAGGGTTAAATGATAGGCAACCATTCATAGGCTGGTAGCAAAAGCATGTTAATTAGCGTATTTTCAGTTTTATAGAACTCTTGCTGTCTTCATGCTCAACTGTTGTTGAGCTTAGATAGCAGAGCACCCCTACAGTTTATGAGGGTCTGGAGAATTTTAAGGCAGAAGCCATGCCAGCAGTTATTTATTTCATGATCATTCTTTAATCTCGCTGTTCTTAGAAGTTCTGGACAAGCATTTTCTGGCCATTAAGAGCTAGCCTAAGCAATGCAGTGCTAAATTATAAACCAAATTAATAGCAGCATGCTAGCTGTGGAGCAGTTCCTGTATAACATATCACTATTGCTGAACATTAGTTTTAGCACCCCATGCTAGAAAATGAAAATAAACATAATCTAAAATAAAAAAGGTTTTGTTCAAAATACATATTTTAGATATTGCATTTTTCTTTTGTAACTTAGTGCATAGATTTCAAATCCTGCTTTTTCTGCTCCAACTCTTACTGAACTAAAACTAGACAGTTTTTCTATGATTAAAACACAAATGAAACTATGGTGTTGCAGACTCCTTGGCCTAAAACAGGCACAGTGTGTGAATACCAAACTGGGGCTTGGGTTTAAGAATTATTGGTGAGCACTTTCTGAATACCCAATATAAGAGCACAATTTTTCATAATGTGTGGCCAACTGTCTTTTTTCTTTCTTCCTCTTGCAGACTTGCTGCTATTCATGCTGAAGCACCAGAGTTTGTTGAGATGAGTGTCGAGCAAGAAATCCTTGTGACTGGCATTAAAGTTGTAGATCTCCTTGCACCCTATGCCAAAGGTGGTAAAATTGGTAAGTTACCAGAGGACCCATGTGGAATAGGTTCTATCTGGGGTAGGGTGGTCAGTGCCTTGAATGCCCAAGTCTCCTGCCCCAACAATTTGTGTTCCTCTATCATTAGGCAGTTAGAACCTAAAATCCTGACAACGGCTTTGTTTCCTTCACTGATGAGTAAATTTATGACTTTCGTTCTTCTGAGATTGCTGAAGCCACTCTTATTTCTGAGAAGGAAAAGGAGGAGAATGAGAGAGGGTGCATAATCAAAGGCTGAATACTAAACTGACTTTCTTTCCCAGGGCTGTTCGGTGGTGCTGGTGTGGGCAAAACAGTACTGATCATGGAGCTTATCAACAATGTTGCCAAAGCCCATGGTGGCTACTCAGTGTTTGCTGGTGTTGGGGAAAGAACTCGTGAAGGAAATGACTTGTACCATGAAATGATTGAATCTGGAGTCATCAACTTGAAGGATACCACATCCAAGGTGAGCAAGCTATTCAGGCTACGCAGGTGGGAAGGGACTAATCTAGGCCCCAAGAATTCAGTATTGGTTGACTTTATCTGCCATCTTGAAAGGGAATTTTGTAGCTTTCACCAGAAATTGGTCGCTGTGTTTGAGACTAATCTATAGAATTCTGAATATCTAGTCTGGACCTTGCACCAAATGCTCATAGGAAGCTAACAGAATTACTGAAGTACACAGGCTGAAGAGGCTTTCTTGTTAATATTTGTAGTAGCAAGAGCCTGCCTTTGGAGGAAATACGTTTATATGTAATTTGAAGCTACCTTGGTGTGACCTGGGAGGGGCTGATGAGGGGCATAGAAACTTTCTACGCCATAATGAATTTCCTCTTATCCTTCAGGTCGCACTTGTTTACGGACAGATGAATGAGCCACCTGGTGCTCGTGCCAGGGTTGCTCTAACTGGATTGACCGTGGCTGAATATTTCAGGGACCAGGAAGGTCAAGATGTACTGCTCTTCATTGACAACATTTTCCGTTTCACACAAGCTGGATCTGAGGTAAGGCTGGATATCCTAGGTCACCCTCCATCGGAAGCTTCAATTAAGCTTGCTAGTGAGAAGGCCTCAGTCTTTAAAAAATGTGAGTTTCTGTCCTGAGTGTTGGATGTCTCCAGGTGTATTTAGGATCCCCTATCCCTTGAAGGCAGAAATTTCTAGTTCTCGGTGCCTTCTTCCTGTTAGGACCTCTGTTTTTTGCCATACTCGTTTCCTGCCTGCTTGAAAAACTAATTACAGCTCTTGCCAGTTGTGTGTAACTATCAGGTGTGTAAATAGTCCACAGAGCCTAGGGCTTGCCGATCAGAAGGTCAGCAGTTCGAATCCCCACGACGGGGTGAGCTCCTGTTGCTCTGTCCCTGCTCCTGCCAACCTAGCAGTTCAAAAGCACCTCAAAGTGCAAGTAGATAAATAGGTACCGCTCTGGCGGGGAGGTAAACGGTGTTTCCGTGTGCTGCTCTGGTTCGCCAGAAGCGGCTTAGTCATGCTGGCCACATGACCCAGAAGCTGTACACCGGCTCCCTCGGCCAATAAAGCGAGATGAGCGCCGCAACCCCAGAGTCGGTCACAGGTGGACCTAATGGTCAGGGGTCCCTTTATCTTTACCTAGAAGATCTTATATTTGTCAGCCACACTGCTGTTCAATTACTGCACATTTCCTCTCTTCCAGGTGTCTGCCTTGCTGGGCAGAATTCCCTCAGCTGTGGGGTACCAGCCTACTCTAGCAACTGATATGGGTACCATGCAAGAGAGAATCACAACAACTCGCAAGGGATCTATCACATCTGTGCAGGTAACAACTGTTAAAAGAAGTCCCTCTCTAAGGATGGCAGAACTGCCCACGAAGTTCACTGTGTGCTTTGTTTAATAACAAACTTCATCCAATTGCTCTCCCCCTTGATCCAGCACATCTGTTTTTCTTCCTTCAGATGGTTAACATTTAAAGTCATCATCATCAAACCTTTTATTGGTATCACATACAACATCCAAAACAGATCAATACAGAATTACTGCTTCCCCAGTGGCACAAAACATTTGCTAAAAGAAAGGAGGCAGAGCAGTGTTTGCATATGCAATATGGCACTATAGTAAGTCTTTTCTCTTCACAGG
This sequence comes from Podarcis pityusensis, assembly GCF_964106645.2. NCBI lineage: Eukaryota > Metazoa > Chordata > Lepidosauria > Squamata > Lacertidae > Podarcis > Podarcis pityusensis. The sequence continues at coordinate 11,744,206 of NC_138029.1, forward strand.
CTATTTACGTACCAGCTGACGACTTAACTGATCCAGCCCCTGCGACTACATTTGCCCACTTGGATGCCACCACCGTGTTGTCTCGCGCCATTGCTGAATTGGGCATTTACCCAGCTGTGGACCCTCTCGATTCCACCTCTCGTATCATGGATCCCAATATTGTGGGGCAGGAGCATTACGATGTGGCCCGTGGGGTGCAAAAGATTTTGCAGGTGAGGAGGATGGATTAAGCACACAATTACTTAATATCTCATGTGCAAAAAATAATCTCTGCAGAAGTTTGTGCCAATAAACTTTACCCTCACTGGTAGTACCACTGGCTGTTCAAAAGGCAGAATGTAGATTTGGTGTGCATGGTCTGTTCTCCTTCAGGGTGCCTTTGCTGCTTTTGGTCACATGCCTGTGTTCTTTCTAGGACTACAAGTCCCTCCAGGACATCATTGCTATTTTGGGTATGGATGAGTTGTCTGAAGAGGATAAGCTTACCGTGGCTCGTGCCCGTAAAATTCAGAGGTTTCTGTCCCAGCCCTTCCAGGTTGCGGAAGTTTTCACTGGCCATGCAGGCAAGCTGGTACCCCTAAAGGAAACCATCAAGGGCTTCCAAGCAATCCTGGCAGGTAAGAAGTTGTCCTGGTATTTTTTTTATTAAATTTGTATGCCGCTCTTCATCTGAAGATCTCGGGGCAGTTCACAGAATAAACACAAAAGTACATAATAAAAGCAAGAACAAAGCAACCCTTCCCTTTCCCACAAACACTATTAAAAGGGTATAGGAGATCAGTCAGCCTGGTTGAAGAGGAACATTTTTACCTGGTTCCTAAGGGTGTATAGTGGGACACAGGTGGCGCTGTGGGTTAAACCACGGAGCCTGGGCTTGCCGATCAGAAGGTCGGCGGTTTGGATCCCCGTGACAGGGTGAGCTCCCGTTGCTCGGCCCCTGCTCCTGCCAACCTAGCATTTCAAAAGCACGTCAAAGTGCAATTAGATCAATAGGTACCGCTCCGGCGAGAAGGTAAACAGCGTTTCCGTGCGCTGCTCTGGTTCGCCAGAAGCGGCTTAGTCATGCTGGCCACATGACCCGGAAGCTGTACGCCGGCTCCCTCAGCCAATAAAGCAAGATGAGCGCCGCAACCCCAGAGTCGTCCACGACTGGACCTAATGGTCAGGAGTCCCTTTACCTTTTAAGGGTGTATAATGAAGGTATAATCCCTGGGGAGAGCATTCCACACCTGCAGCTATATAATGTCAGGAGTTTGCACTCGCACCCAATTTATGGTAATTGGGGTAATCATAAATGGCCCTCTACAATGGACTTGCAGGTGGCTCCGGGCAGTTCATACTGATTTACCACTTCTATCCTCCGTAGCATGGAAGGAAACCCCAAAAAGGGAACTGGGCAGATTTGCATGTCAGCACTTTATGCTGCCCAGAAACAAGTTTGCCAATCATCTGCTTTTCCTGAACAGTTCGTTGTCTGACTTGCTGCATATCTTTTCCTTCGCAGGAGAGTATGACCACCTCCCTGAGCAGGCTTTCTACTTGGTGGGGCCTATTGAGGAAGCTGTGGCAAAGGCTGAGAAGCTGGCTGAAGAGCACTAATGAGTCTGTGGCCGAGGGGGAAATTGTTCTGCACCAAACTCTCCATTGGTTCATATTGTCCAGGTTCCCAACTGGGAAGTCGTGTAACGTGTCTGCAAAGTATTTAAAGTTTTCAATAAAACTTCTGGTGAGATCGTAGAAGTGGCATGTCATGTTGCAAGTGGTGACGTGGGAGGTAATAGCACTTCTGCTGTAGCTTGCTGACTCTCTCTGCCCCTTAACTGCTGCTTGTCATTTCCCCAGCAGTAGACCTGCTCATTCCTAAGATTAATGTGTTGGCATGCAGCCAGTTACTCGTCTGCAAGCTCAGATTCCCTGGAGACTAGGCCTAAAATGCCTCTTCAATCTCAGCTATTTTCTGATTGTCTTTATTACTAGATAAACATGATGGATAATTCTATCCCATTTATCCTGAGTGGTACAACTTTATTGGATGTGCATTTATCGTGTGATCAGTAGCAGCAGAAAAATCCAGATATCCTTAGTAGGCTTCTGCTTCCCTTGACATCTAGTAGGTGGTAGATGATCTGGCCAGATGAAGGAGAAGGTGTAACTCCTCACATACTTGAATTTAAAACTTGATTAGATATATAGGAAGCCTAGTTGGTCAAAAAAGAACTACTGGCCTCACTACAAATAGAAGAGCTAGCATATTTTGCCTGTTGCAAGCAGCATCAAGTCCAGCAAGTATATATAAGAAATCTCAACGGGCTGAGAGTAGGTTGGGTGTGCGTTTAAGTGCTCCCTAAGGGTGGCGCTGTGGGTTAAACCACAGAGCCTGGGACTTGCCGATCAGAAGGTTGGTGGTTCGAATCCCCGCGACAGGATGAGCTCCCATTGCTCGGTCCCTGCTCCTGCCAACCTAGCAGTTTGAAAGCACGTCAAAGTGGAAGTAGATAAATAGGTACCGCTCCGGCGGGAAGGTAAACGGCGTTTCTGTGCGCTGCTCTGGTTCGCCAGAAGCGGCTTAGTCATGCTGGTCACATGACCCGGAAGCTGTACGCCGGCTCCCTTGGCCAATAAAGTGAGATGAGCGCCACAACCCCAGAGTCAGCCACGACTTGGGTCCCCTTCACCTTTTTTAACGTCCCTTGCAAGTTACAAACTTGTAGGACACATGGTGGTTTTGAGACAGTTCTTTCAGACCTAAGATCAGTGGTAACTGAAGGAAACAAGCTGCCTACATTCTTAAGACAGAGTAATTTGGACGTAATTTTAGTAGGATCTCTTGTTATCCTTAATGTTAATGGAAGGCTGTTCCTCTAAAAAACATGGTGCACTACAGCCCTGTACATAAGCTTGCTGCAGTTTCTATGCTACAGTAGTATATGTGCACTGAGACTTTTCCATCTGGTCTTGCCCTCCTCCCCACTATAATATTTTTCGTTCTTAAACCACAGCTAATGATACCGTATCGGAAAGGAGCTGTATTTTGCAGAACAGCTAGTACTCACTGTGTTCCAGAAAAATCAAGTGGGATACAATCAAATGTTCAAGCATCAAAAAGTTCTTGCAACACTTCAATAGCAAGAATGAAGAACCACATTGCCTAGCAATCTCCATATATATCTTCCAGCCCTTGCTCCACCCTTTTCCCTGGCTGCCTCTTTTAATAAAAACCTAAAACACTCAAGTTTACACCAATGATCCAGCCAGTAAGAGGTTTATACAGCTTTTTAAAAGAGGAAGGAAAAGAGAAGGAAGGAGGCTAAAGAGAAGATATTTATTTATTTTTTATTCTAAAGGATCTAACTGGGGTTAGTGCTTGTTTCAAAGCAGCTTTTTAACCTCTTGTTGATGCCTTCCTCTTGCCCCAACCGCAACAAAACATGTCTCTCTGTATCAGCCCCTACAGTTACAGCAGGTGCTACAGTCTTCCTGCAGCTTGGCTTCACACCCAAAGGTGCACTCTTACTGTCTACTGAGACAAGGCAGATGCCAATTACAAAAGTGAGTGGTACTCATCTTGTCTTGAAGGCTGGTAACCCTACATCTTGGTAGTGCAGCTGTTGCCAGGAGCTCACTTTAAAGATGTTGAAACGTATTAATAAGCTTTGTTGCACTGGAAAGAATAGAAGTCATGATTGCTGTGGTGTGTAAGTAATGTGTTATTAATTCAGATGAAGCCCTTGGGATATGTAATCGCTCTATTGGCAATTTCACCATCTTACTGCTCCATTTCAATCTGCTAGCGGGAGTGAGAGCGCAGGCTGCTGATTGCCTCTGGTCACCATTTTAAAAACAAAAAACCATTGCTTGTGTGGTTGAGGTTATCTTTATCATAACTTGCTCATGGGACGTGGGTGGCGCTGTGGGTTAAACCACAGAGCCTAGGACTTGCCGATCAGAAGGTCAGCGGTTCGAATCCCCGCGACGGGGTGAGCTCGGTCCCTGCTCCTGCCAACCTAGCAGTTCAAAAGCACATCATAGTGCAAGTAGATAAATAGGTACCACTCTGGCGGGAAGGTAAATGGCATTTCCGTGTGCTGCTCTGGTTCGCCAGAAGCGGCTTAGTCATGCTGGCCACATGACCCGGAAGCTGTACGCCGGCTCCTTCAGCCAATAAAGCAAGATGAGCCCCGCAACCCCAGAGTCTGCCACGACTGGACCTAATGGTCAGGGGTCCCTTTACCCTTTATCTTGCTCCTGAGCAGGTAGGGCCTATGGTACATTTCCAATGGGCCTGTTTCAGAGTGCCCCCTTGTGGCTGCAATGAGACATCACTGCAATAACTGGGTCTTTGCTTAGGCCGGCATAGGGGCATGCATAGCTGGATTCTATCGGGGCTATTTCTAGACGGAATTATGAACACCCCTGGGCAGGTTTTCTCATTTGCAATTTACAGTCTGCTTTAAAGCATCAGTACTGAAACAAAAGTACTCTTGCTTCAAAGTAAATATACGTAGGATTGGAGCTACCTTCTAAGTATATTTTACACGGCGACTCTAAAGCCCTTAAGCCTGAAAAGACAGACCTGAACCCATGTGGCTAATATTTGTGGAAATCTCAAAGGAGAGGTTTAAGAGTATTTCCAGTACTCTGAGCTTTCAGGGCTATGCTTTTCCTCTTTATTCCTCCCCATGAGCAGTAGAAGCAGAATACATTAAGCAAAACTAGCTAACGTAAGCACGTTGGGACCATTTATGCAAAGTGGTTTTGTTCATTTAAAGCAGCCCTCCCCAGTGTGGTGTCCTCCAGATGTTTCGTTTCTGTATATCTAAATTTTCCAAGCTGCACAGCACTGGCTGAGGCAGACAGGAGTAATGGTTTAAAACAGATGGAAAGCACCAGGTTGGGGAAGCCTGATTTAAAACATCTGTATCTCGTGTTTCCTCTAAGTTCAATGCTACTAACAAGGAATATGCAAAGGCAATGTTGCAACTACCCAGTCAAACACTAAAAGCACCACTCTAAAAGAAGGAAGCACAAACAAACACCCCTGTAATTATAGGCTTGTGCAGAACTTAAGGATGCCTCTGGAAAGCAGAAGACCAGGGGTTGGGGCAACAGTCCTCTCCCACTGGAGTGTTCCCAGGATTTGGTTCCAGTATGGAAGTGAGAGCTGGACCATAAAGAAGGCTGATCGCTGAATAATTGATGCTTTTGAATTATGGTGCTGGAGGAGACTCTTGAGAGTCCCATGGACTGCAAGAAGATCAAACCTATCCATTCTGAAGGAATTCAGCCCTGAGTGCTCACTGGAAGGACAGATCCTGAAGCTGAGGCTCCAATACTTTGGCCATCTCATGAGAAGAGAAGACTCCCTGGAAAAGACCCTGATATGGGAAGGAAAAGGGGATGACAGAGGACGAGATGGTTGGACAGTGTTCTCGAAGCTACCAGCATGAGTTTGACCAAACTGCAGGAGGCAGTGGAAGACAGGAGTGCCTGGCATGCTCTGGTCCAGGGGGTCACGAAGAATCAGACACGACTAAACAACAACAAATACCATGGCCCATTAGTGTGCATAGCCTTATCTTTCATGAATCTCCCTACTGCTTTTTCGGAACCATCCCTACATTAATGGTCACCACCACTTCTTAACAATAACCAGTTCCACAAGTTTATTACGTGGCCTGTGAAGAAGCATTTCTGTTTCTCTGTTCTTGAACCTGTTGCAAATCAACTTGACTGGCATAATCCTGGGCTCTTGTATAATCAGTGGGAGTGCAAGAAAGTTCTTGAATCTCCCCGTTCGCAGTTTCATCAGCCTCCTTTACACACATACATCTTTTATCCTTTCTGTAAACTAAAAATAAAACACCTGCACTTGCTTGGATTGCCAAAGGTGGAACATTCAACCCCTGGCATTCTCAGTTAAAAAAATGATCGGGTTGCGAGTGGTGTAAAAGCCTGAGATACACCAGCCTGAAAAACAAATAGAGTGGTACCTCGGGTTACCTACGCTTCAGGTTACAGACGCTTCAGGTTACAGACTCCACTAACCCAGAAATAGTACCTGAATGAATTTTGCTTCAGGATGAGAACAGAAATTGTGGTCTGGCGACGCTGCAGCAGCGGGAGGCCCCATTAGCTAAAGTGGTGCTTCAGGTTAAGAACGGACCTCCGGAACGAATTAAGTACCGTATTTTTCGCTGCATAAGACACACTTTTCCCCTCTTAAAATCGAAGGGAAATGTCTGCATCTTATGGAGCAAATGTGTGGTCCCTGGGGGGGGGGGGGACCCGGGCTTCCCCCGCCAGCCCTGACAAGCTCTGGGAGCAGCTGCTCCCCGACCTGCTCTTTGGGGCTGGCGGTGGCTTTCCCCAAAGAGAAGGCCGGGGAGCAGCAGAAAGGCTCTTTGGGTCGAGCAGCTCTGGGGTAGCCCGGGAAGCCTCCGCAGGGCAGCAGGGAGCCTTCATCCTGCTGCCCTGGGGAGGCTTCACGCGGCTATCCCTGGCTTTTGCAAGGCTCTCTCACTTCACCCACCTCCCGCAAAAGCCCCCAAGAGCCGCATATATTTTTTTCTTTAATCCCCCCCCCCAAAAAAAAGTAGGTATGCCTTATGGAGCGAAAAATATGGTACTTAACCCGAGGTACCACTGTAGTATGCCATGGCAGGAGGCAGCATGCAATCAGACTTTCTAGCATGTTATTTACAGGACTGGCACCACCCTTTAGCCAAAAAAGCTTACGGAAATCAGTGCTGAGACCGACCCTGTCCTCTGGCTTTATAATCTAAAAAGCCATGACGCAGGAGGAAAAGGGGAATAGGAGGGAGGGAAAAGCAAGCTCAGGCGCAAGTTCCAAAAGTCATGGCTCATGCCAGTAGCGGTTCCAGCTGCCTCGTCCTTTAATTTAGTTGCTCCCCCCTGTACCACTGCCGCTATTGTCTGGTTGATGCAGATTTGGTTCGTGTTGGTGCAGAATGTTGAATTCGCTTTTTCCTTCTCCCTACGTAGAACCTGCATGCAGCCAAATGCCCTGCTGCTGCTGCTGTTCTTTGCCTCTGGCGTCATTGATGTACATGCCCCCCCACCCCACCCAAGAGCCAGTCACGGAGATGCAGAAGCTTGCATTGGTTCAAAGAGAGGTCTTTTTTTCTTCTCCCTGCTAAAAGGATTGGAAGCTTTGCGCAGATCTTAAAAAAGAATAAAAACACTTCTTCCTGCGTGGGAAGCAGCTTGCTTGGGAAGCTGCTAACCGCCAGGGCAGGCAGCAAAAAAAAGAAAGAAGAAGAAGAAAAGCAACCTCCAGCCCTGTCTGCTTTGTCACTGGGAAATGCCTGGTCTATTACTGCAGGAGAGCCTTGCCACGTGGTGCTATCCTGCCTCCACTCCCCTTTAATTAGCCAGATGATGAGGCCTCTGTGAGGGCGATCAATGGGAAGAGGTCAGAGTGCTCTGTCTCCAGTGCAGCTGAACAGAGAAGAGGAAAAGCAACGTCTGGGCTTTTCCTTTCGAGCGCCAGCTTCCGAAGTCCTCATCTAGAGGGGGGGGAGGTGGAACAGAAAGCTGTCCTCTGCTAATTACTCCCTTTCTTGTCATGCAGGAGATGGCATGGAAAATTGCATTTGGCTGTGAGCAACATGTTTCTGGCTGCTGGGGCTGGCACAAGCTACTTAATTGTTTGTGCGCTAGGTGAAAAGAGATGTCGTCTTTTCCCCCCACCCCTTGACACATATATGCCATTTGTGGGGAGAACGGGGGACATTTGTTCAGCCATTGGGGGCTTTTCAGTTGTGCTTGGAAAGGGAATATGAGAGAAGTGTCTAAGACAGCCTTTCTCAACCTTGGGGTCCCAGATGTTGCTGGACTACCAATCCCATCATCCACGACTGTTGCCCCTGCTGCCTATGGATGATGGGAGTTGTAGTCCAGCAACAATCTAGGAACCCAAGGTTGAGAAAGGCTAGTCTAAAACTATGCGCTGGGTGTACAGAGCAGTGGATACAGAGAAACTTTACTTTCTCATTGTTCTAGGGCTCGGGGACATGTTCTGACGGTGAATGTTGGGAGATTCAGAACAGGCAAAAGGAGGTGTTTCTTCACAAACCAAGCACATAGTTAAATGATAGAATTTGGCCACCAATATTATTTTTATTTTTATTTTTATTTTTATTTTTATTTTTATTTTTATTTTTATTTTTATTTTTATTTTTATTTTTTTTTATTTATTTTTTTATTTTTTATTTTTTATTTTTTATTTCCCGCCCTCCCCAGCCAAGGCCAGGCTCAGGGTGGCTAACAAGCAATAATAAAAACAAGTTGAATGATTACAACTTAAAAACAAAATTAAAATACAACATTAAAATATTGAAACATTAAAATATTAAAATGTAGCCTCATTGCAGGAGGAAAAGAAAAAAGAAAGAGGGGGAGGGAATCAAACTGGCTCCAAGCCAAAGGCCAGGCAGAACAACTCTGTCTTACAGACCCTGCGGAAAGAAATCAGATCCTGCAGGGCCCTGATCTCATGAGGCAGAGCGTTCCACCAGGCCGGAGCCAGTGCTGAAAAGGCCCTGGCTCTGGTTGAAGCTAATCTAACTTCCTTAGGGCCCAGGACCACTAGGGTGTTGCTATTTATGGACCTTGAGGCTCTCTGTGGGGCATACTGGGAGAGGCGGTCCCGTAGGTACGAGGGTCCTAGGCCGTGAAGGGCTTTAAAGGTCAAAACCAGCCCCTTAAATCTGACCCTGTACTCCACCGGGAGCCAGTGCAGCTAGAAAAGCACTGGGTGAATATGCTCCCATGGCAGAGACCCCATGAGGAGCCTTGCTGCAGAATTCTGCACCCGCTGGAGTTTCTGGGACAGCTTCAAGGGCAGCCCCGTGTAGAGCGAATAACAGTAGTCAAGCCTGGAGGTGACCGTTGCATGGATCACTGTGGCCAGGTCGGAGCGGGAAAGGTAATATGGATGACTTTAACCATGGGTAGGCAAACTAAGGCCTGGGGGCCGGATGTGGCCCAATCACCTTCTAAATCCGGCCCGCGGATGGTCCGGGAATCAGCGTGTTTTTACATGAGTAGAATGTGTGCTTTTATTTAAAATGCATCTCTGGGTTATTTGTGGGACATAGGAATTCATTCATACTTTTTTTCAAAATATAGTCTGGTCTCCCCACAAGGTGTGAGGAACAGTGGACCGGCCCCCTGCTGAAAAAGTTTGCTGACCCCTGACTTTAATTATACCTGGAGGTCTCAGGGCGGTTCACAGAAAATATCACAATATATAAAAACAAAGTAAGAACAATAACCCAATAACATCCCCCCTCCCCCGCAAAGAGAGCCGCATTTTAAAAGGGTATAGGATGTCAATCAGGTCAACCAAAGGCTTGGTTAAAAAGGAATATTTTTGCTTTGTGGCTAAAGGGGTATAATGAAGGTGCCAGGTGAACTTCCCTGGGGAGAGCATTCCAAGATGGGGAGCCACTGCAGAGAAGGCCCTGTTCTCGTGTTGCCACCCTCCGGACCTCTCAAGGAGGAGGCACACAAAGAAGGGCCTCAGAAGATGATCTCAGGGTCTGGGTAGGTTATAGACCCCTGCCTGAAGCCCTGGGTAGTTGTGGACAATACAGAGCTAAATGGGACATTGGTCTAACTCAGCATAATGCAGGTTGCTCTGCTTCAAGTTAGTGTCAACAATACCACGATTGGTGGTCCGACTTTATATAAGGCCTCTTCCTATGTTCCTTTTGGGGAGTTTCCTGATTAAGCCAGAGGCCACAGCATGCTGCTATCGCAAGCAAAAGCTTTTGCCACCTTAGTTTAAGAGGGGAAAGCCCTAATTCCTTTCACCCCAAAGATGGCCAGCTTTCATCAGTTGCAAACTGGCCAGAGTTTTGCATATAATAATAATAATTATAATAATAATAATACAGTGGTACCTAGGATTAAGTACTTAATTTGTTCCGGAGGTCCGTTCTTAACCTGAAACTGTTCTTAACCTGAAGCACCACTTTAGCTAATGGGGCCTCCTGCTGCCACTGCGCCGCCGGAGCAATTTCTGTTCTCATCCTGAAGCAAAGTTCTTAACCCAAGGTACTATTTCTGGGTTAGCAGAGTCTGAAACCTGAAGTGTATGTAACCTGAAGTTTATGTAACCCGAGGTACCACTGTAATAATTAATAATAATAATAATAATAATAATAATAATAATAATAAATTGCAGCTTCAAAATCTGAAGACTGATTTTGATTCTAGGACCTGGGATGGCTGGCTTCCTTCTGTTTGCTTTTGGGTTGCTTGTGCAGTAATCTCCCCATGCTAAGTGTGGGATCCAGTCCCCGTCAAAACAATGCAAAAGGAAAGTGGAACAGCGGCAGAGGTACTCGTAGACGCACACAGTTCTTTCCTGTTTTCCTTTTAACTCCCAAAGTCTTTTGTGAAGAAGGCCAGTATTCAAGGCCACAGCCAAATCTACAGCAGCTGGAAGAGAGGACTATGTGGGGGGAGGCAGATGGATGGAGAGAGGGAAAAGCGGAGGTGTACCCATGCAGATGACACAACCTTGATGGCAGAAAGTGAGGAGGAATTAAAGAACCTTTTAATGAGGGTGAAAGAGGAGAGTGCAAAATATGGTCTGAAGCTCAACATCAAAAAAACCAAGATCCTGGCCACTGGGCCCATCACCTCCTGGCAAATAGAAGGGGAAGAAATGGAGGCAGTGAGAGATTTTACTTTCTTGGGCTCCATGATCACTGCAGATGGTGACAGCAGTCACGAAATTAAAAGACGCCTGCTTCTTGGGAGAAAAGCAATGACAAACCTAGATAGCATCTTAAAAAGCAGAGACATTACCTTGCCAACAAAGGTCCGTATAGTTAATGCTATGGTTTTCCCAGTAGTGATGTAGGAAGTGAGAGCTGGACCATAAAGAAGGCTGATCGCCGAATAATTGATGCTTTTGAATTATGGTGCTGGAGGAGACTCTTAAGAGTCCCATGGACTGCAATAAGATCAAACCGATCCATTCTTAAGGAAATCAGCCCTGAGTGCTCACTGGAAGGACAGATCCTGAAGCTGAGGCTCCAATACTTTGGCCACCTCATGAGAAGAGAAGACTCACTGGAAAAGACCCTGATGTTGGGAAAGATGGAGGGCACAAGGAGAAGGGGACGACAGAGGACAAGGTGGTTGGATAGTGTTCTCGAAGCTACCAGCATGAGTTTGACCAAACTACGGGAGGCAGTGGAAGACAGGAGTGCCTGGCGTGCTCTGGTCCATGGGGTCACGAAAAGTCGGACACGACTAAACGACTAAACAACAACAACAAAACCCAGAGGTTGGCGAAACCAGCCCCTCCCCAGGGTGCAGACCTAAGGTGCTGGTGCAAAAATCACCTATCAGACTATGGAGTGTATGACTGCATGGAAGCCACTGTTGCAGCAAGATCAAACTCAGGAGAAGCTTCCTTGCCTCCTCACTCAACCTCCCAAAAGTGTGCAGTAAAGTGCTTTTTGTCGGGAGGGGAGCAGGTGCCGATGCAGCTCCTTGCACAAGGAACCCTAGGTATGCCTCTGGGGGAAAGATATAAAAGTGGGTGGGTCTCCGGAAGAATAAAAGGCCAGACTAATTAATATAACAAAGGAAAATGCATTGCGTAACTACCAGGATCTCATGATCCAACACAAAGTCCAAAGGTGTCCAAACGTAGTGTACTCTTCCACAACAAGAAAATAAGACACTGCTGATTTGCAGTCTTATATATACCCAAGAATTAAAAAAAAAAATTGTTAACCCTTGCTTGACCATCTTTTCATGTCTTTTCCCTACCCCCACCCCACCCCGCCCAGTTAAATCTCTCTGCCATCTTCCCCATACTAGAAAGACACTCCTTCCACCCCAAAACATTTCACAAAGCACACTTTCAGAAGTGTAACCGAGAAGAGCCAGTGTGGTGTAGTGGTTAAGAGCGGTGGACTCCTAATCTGGTGAACCGGGTTCGCGTCTCCGCTCCTCCACATGCAGCTGCTGGGTGACCTTGGGCCAGTCACACTTCTCTGAAGTCTCTCAGCCCCACTCACCTCACAGAGTGTTTGTTGTGGGGGAGGAAGGGAAAGGAGAATGTTAGCTGCTTTGAGACTCCTTAGGGTAGTGATAAAGCGGGATATCAAATCCAAACTCTTCTTCTTCTTTATGATTGTTGTTTTGTGATCAGGTTAGGGCAGAAGGGGAAGGGGCAGACTTCAGCCCTATTGGAAAATTAAGCAGCGGAAGCCAGTTTGTTTTGCACTATAACCTGGATGGGTTACGCCAGTGGTTTTCAACCAGTGTGCCGTGGCACCCTAGGGCACCTTGAATGATGGTCACGGGTGCCACGGGCAACACTGGCCTCTGTCCCTCTTCCCTTCCCTCCCTCCTCTGATGCCCTCACACATCTCTCACACAGCTGTGTGTTGCGGCAGCCCTGGTTACAATCTTCCCAGGCGAATGGTGCCTCTGGGGCTGGCCAGGGGGTGCTTCCTAGGCCCATGGGGCAGTGGGAGGAGGCATCTCTTTGGGGGGCAGCTCAGAGACCAGGGGCGGCAGCTGCAGCTGCCCAGAGGACTCCCCAAAAGAGGGGAGAATAGAGGAGGCTGAAGGAACACTCCACAAGGGAGGGTGTTTGAAAAAAGGGTGAGGGGCTGCCGGCTCTGCAGGCAAGGGGTGACCCAACTGGGCCCCTGAGCCCCACAGGGGTGCCGCAGAAAGAATGTTGTTGGTCAAGGGAGCCGTGGACCCCAAAAGGTTGAAAACCTCTGGGATATGCATTCAGAGATCAAGAGAATCCGACACCCAACCAGCACGAGGGTGGCACCAGAGCGTACCAACACCCACATCCCCACCCCAACACACCAATGATGTTGCTAAAAACATTGGCAACATTGCTTATGAACCCTATACCCGACACTGGCCTCACAAAGACGCTTTACACCATCTCACTGACCACCCCCTATCGCAAACGACAGGCGGGATGGCCTGTCCCTGAACATAGCCCTCCACACCAGCTGAGACCTAGGACCAACTGGCTAAATGCCAGATGACCCAAAATACCCCAAACAAACACCTATATGACTACATATGGGAAAATCTCTACAACCTACCTCCTACTCTTTAACCCAAATCTAAACATTGCCACCCGACCCCACCCCCACTCACCTTTCCCCCTTTCACCTCTTTCCCCCCTTTTCTTCCCAATGTCTCAATAAATGAAACTGATTTGAAAAAATGCTACTTGAAGAGGAAAAAGAGAGAGAGAGAGACATTGCACATACAGTATTTTGAAAATGTGCATCCAGTGGTTTTTCTTCCCTTTAATTTTTTTGGGGCCCCCCAAGAGAGTGGGGTCCTAAGCTATAGCTTGTTTAGATTATATGTAAATCTGGCACTGGTTGGTGCCCGTCAAGAATGGTAGGGCAGGAGGCAGGCAGACGCACAGGTGTTGTAGCCAGAGCCAATGGCAGGCAGAGTTACACCACCCCGTGATTGGTTACAAGGAAAAAGGCAGGCAGGTGCAGACTGGCTTGAGGGCAGAGGCTGGTGGGGCAGCGCCCCTGCTTGTCCTAAGGGAATCACTTCCCTGGCAGCGACCCATTAAACATTAAATAGGGCTCCTGCCAGTTGACGGTCCAAACTGGTTTATAATCCAGTCGAACAGCCATTCCAGGTCAGTGGCATCTTATGCCCTGAGCTGCCAGTCCTGGATGGGATTGTTATACTGTAGGCCAATCATGTCGGAGGATGTTGGTAGATGTGCTGCTCGCAGAATGATAGGAGGTCCTGGATATCCGTAGTTTGCGTTGCAAATCTTTTCCTCTTTTTTTTTTAACCCATCTTAATTAAAGTTCAAAAACTACATAATTATATGTGCACTAAACATGGTGAGACGTAAATAAAAAAGAGAAACAGAAACAGAACCTGTGTAGAAGGGAAAATAAAGGGGGGAGGGGAAGAAACCCCAAAACTGCTTATTTTACAAGGTTGTTATTGTACTTCACCAGGTTTTAACCTATTACAGTATTTGTAAGAATGGATTCCAAATATCATTGAATTTGTCCATGGCAAGTCTGCGTTTATATGCAAGTTGTTCATACGTTGTGAGTTTATATAAATCTTCAATCCAATCATAGAAAGGAACTGCGTTTTTATTTTTCCAGTTCATAAGTATCAGTCTTTTTGCTGTGGTAGATATAAATGGAGAGTCCATTTATATTGTCCTTTCGTGAGGTTCCATGTGCTGGGTATATAATTCAAGAGGATATTTTGCTCTGTAACTGTAAGGTTGTCCCGTACAGTTCTGTTCAGGCCCGTCTTAACCATAGAGGCTAGTGGTGCGGGGCGCCAGGGCGCAAGTTCTGGAGGGCGCCAGGTGAGAGTCCAGGGAACACTGAACGAGTGTGCTGAGTCCGCCACTCCTGCCAAGCGTCGGTTTGGTTTTTTCTCTTTTAGCCTGCAGAAGCCAAATTCTGCGGGGCGCCAGAAGGCTAAAAGGGAAAAAACTGAGCCGACACTCGCTCACTCAGTGTGCTGCTTGCCATGGCCACCGTGGCACGAAGTGGCCAGCTGAGCCGCTGCCCACCTCCTCCAGCCCTAAAAAAAGGTCGACAGCTCTGGGAAAGGGGGGTGGCGCTGGAGGGATCTTTGCACCACGGCGCCGGATATGCTTAAGATGGCCCTGGTTCTGTTGATGGTTTCAAAAAAATTCTCAATATAGGACAATGAAGAAACATATGTTTTACAGAAGCATTATCCCTATTGCATCTCCAACAGTTAAATACCATAGATAGCCCTTTTTTAAACAAACGTAATAGGGTCCCTTATATTCTAAATATTACTTTTGGTTGTATGAGCCTCGATTTAAGATCCAGGGACACCCTTGTTATAGCAGTTAAAACAGTTTCCGACTGTGTGGTATAAATTGAGATCTCTAATTCAGAATTACAGAATTAGAGAGTTGCAAAACTTTATGTAAGAAAACCCTGGTTGGAGACCTCCGCTCTTTGATACTGCCTCACTACTTATAACAAAAGCATAACTTATGCAGAGTTGATATCCATCAGTGGGTGGCTTTCCTTGCAGGAGAGGCTGTGCATGAATCGAACCAGTGCCTGGAGGTGGCCATGGAGTGGATGAGGGTCAATAGACTTGAAGCTGAATCCGGCAGAGACTCTGTGGGTAAGTGGATCCCAGGTTTGAGAACAAGGGTATTTGCACTGTCTCTAGACAGGGGTTACACTCTCTTTGAGGGAGGAGGTATGCAGCTTAAAGGGGCTCTAAAGAGCACTGGATAGCTCAGTTGGTTGCAGCATGGTGACACCAAGGTTGCAGGTTCAATCCCCAAGATGGGACAGCTGCATATTCCTGCATTGCAGGGAGTCGGACTAGATGATTCTCAGGGTCCCTTCCAACTCTTGGTGGCAACCGTATTGCTAAGTAATGTACATGAAACCGATTCAAAATGAATTGGGTACATGCCAGAAAACTAATATTTTCACATTTTCGCATTTAAGTGAATTTAAATCAATGGATTTGGCACACCATGACGGAACTCAGCGCTGGATTGTGGGCTTGGTGTTTACAGTCCTAGAGGCAGATTTAGGGGAGCGTGACCAGTTTGGTTGCACTGGGCACAGAGCCTTAAGGGCGCTGCAGGTGATACCACAACTATTACTTAGAATGGAGTGAGAGAGCTGGTGTGTGTGTGTGTGTGTGTGTGCACCAAATTTTGGCATCGCACGGGGCGCTGCTGAAATTTGAGACTCCGAGGTCCGCCACTCACCGTCCCCTCCTACCATTTTAATGCAGGGGAGAAACTAAAGCGGCCTTCTGTAATTTTGTGCCCTCCAGCTGTTGTGAACTACAACTCGCATCCCAACCATTACGTCACAGCTTCAGCTGAAAGGCGTAATTTGGATAACTCTCTAAATAAATGGATTCAAACAAATTTGAAGCTCGTGTTTTCCTTTTGAATTATACCGAAATCAAAAGCAACTGAATTTCGGTGCTTAATAGTGCGCTTTCATCTCCTGCGTCTCACTGGAAAGGAGGCTGCATTTTACGCTGGACAACTGCTGTTAGCAACGGTGTCTGTCTTCCTTATAAAGGCTGAGTCAGTTCAGGCCGGCAATTTAATCCCTTTAAAGAGAGGTGCTGAACCTCAAGCCTGTACTATCAAGCCCCGCGTCCCAGTTCCTGCTGAGTGGAGACAGGCTCCGAATGCTCATGATAAAAGAAAAGGTTCAGTGACACCTGAACCATTTCCCTGAATTATTATTTCATAAATTCTGGTGCTGAGCTCTGGCACAGCAAGCAATTGTGGGACTAGAGTTAGGTAAAGGTAAAGGGACCCCTGACCATTAGGTCCAGTCATGGCTGACTCTGGGGTTGCGGCGCTCATCTCGCTTTATTGGTCGAGGGAGCCGGCGTACAGCTTCCGGGTCATGTGGCCAGCATGACTAAGCCGCTTCTGGTGAACCAGAGCAGCGCACAGAAACGCCGTTTACCTTCCTGCCGGAGCAGTACCTATTTATCTACTTGCACTTTGAGGTGCTTTTGAACTGCTAGGTTGGCAGGAGCAGGGACCGAGCAACGGGAGCTTACCCCGTCGCGGGGATTCGAACCGCCAACCTTCTGATCGGCAAGTCCTAGGCTCTGTGGTTTAACCCACAGCGCCACCTGCGTCCCTTACAGGGACTAGAGGTAGGTTTACATTAAGCCTAAACCAGGCTGTCTAAAGTGCTTGGGGGTTAAAAAATGCCATTCCCTACATTTCCCTCCTATTTCCAAGGGAATCCAGACACTGTGCCAAAGGCTGCTCCTGGGGTGATATATGGCTCTCCAGGGCAGGACAATTAGTTGCTTGGTGAGCATGTAAAATCATATGCTAAGAATGATTGAAACTGCCAGTTTTTCAGCAGGAATGGCAAGTCGCAGAGGAAGCAAAGGAGGACAGCAGGGGCAATTGTTAAAATGCCAGGCAGATTTCTATAGGGCAGGCTGTCAACTGCAGGCTCTTGGGTGTGCTAGCTTGCAAAGCCATTTGGCAATCCACGGCAATTATCGTATTTTTTGCTCTATAAGACTCACTTTTCCCCTCCTAAAAAGTAAGGGGAAATGTGTGTGCGTCTTATGGAGCGAATGCAGGCTGCGCAGCTATCCCAGAAGCCAGAACAGCAAGAGGGATCGCTACTTTCACTGCGCAGCGATCCCTCTTGCTGTTCTGGCTTCTGAGATTCAGAATATTTTTTTTCTTGTTTTCCTCCTCCAAAAACTAGGTGCGTCTTGTGGTCTGGTGCATCTTATAGAGCGAAAATACGGTATATCGTATAGTCAGGGGAAGCTGCAAAGGGTCTGCCAAACTGCAAAAATAACAGGTCCCTCCCCGAAGGGCGTGAGAAGAAGAATCCTGCACGGATCAGGCCAAAAGTTCATCATCTAGGTCTGTATCCTGTTTCACCAGCGGCCAACCACATGCCTACAGGAAGCTCACCATCAGGACCTGAATATAATAGGCACCCTCTCTGTTTGTGCTCTGCGGCAACTAGGAGAAGGCTGTAGCTCATTGGTAGTGCATCTTGCTTGGAAAGAAGACGTTCAGACCCAGAACTGGGAGAGACTCCTGCCTGAAACCTTGCCAGTCAGTGTAGATAGCCCTGTTTAGGGAAGTTTTTAATGTTTGATGTTTTGTCATTTTATTATTATTAACATTCTGTTGGGAGCCGCCCAGAGCGACTGGGGAAACCCAGCCAGATGGGTGGGGTATAAATAATAAATTGTTATTGTTATTATTATTATTATTATACTCAGATGAACCAATTGTCTGACAGCAGCTTCCTATGTTCCTAACTGGGATTGAGAAGCATATCACGTCTGATACTGGGAGTAAGGCACAACCTTAAGTGCCACCTTATCCACCATGAATCTCAACCTCTCTCTCTCTCTCTTTTTTTTAAAATGTATTTTTATTAAAGATTTTCTTGGTTTACAAAAGTACAGTGGTACCTCGGGTTACAGACACTTCAGGTTACAGACTCCACTAACCCAGAAATAGTACCTCGGGTTAAGAACTTTGCTTCAGGATGAGAACAGAAATCGTGCAGCAGCGGCAGCGGGAGGCCCCATTAGCTAAAGTGGTGCTTCAGGTTAAGAACAGTTTCAGGTTAAGAACGGACCTCTGGAACGAATTAAGTACTTAACCCGAGGTACCACTGTAAGCAGGTTGGCTGAACCCTTCAGTTCAGTTCTGTTATGGCCTGTGAATAAACAAGATCTGTATGAAGAATCGCTGTGTTGTCTGATACGTTCACCCACAACTTAACACTTAACCCGATGTACCACTGTATAAGATAAAAAACAATTAAACCTGCATACAGCAGCAGTGTTTTGTGTTGCGTAGGCTCCTATGATGTAAGTAATGGGCCCTGCCTGCTAGCCTGCTCCCTAAAATATCACTGGTTTGCTCCTTTGTATATATAGGGTGCCTACATTCTGTATGGACTGGTTGCATGGCAACATGTGCAAATGGCTTTAGATACCTGTTAGGTCCATAAATTACCATATAGCATATATTCAACACAAAAAACGGCAACAATTTGTTGTTGACGAAGGACAGCTGGACATATAAAGGGCCCCATTACCTTCAGTAGCTTGGGGCCTCATCAAACCTAAATCCGGCTATGCTCAGGATCCTACCTATTTTGTCTGTGATTGGTATCTTCTGTTGTTGTTTTTTAAATCTGCTGCCTTCATCTTGAGTGCCTGACCTCCATTTTTGACATCTTGATTCTCCTGCTTTGAGACTGTCCGGCCCAGCTGGCTTTAACCTCATTCTGCCTTTGGCTCCCTTCTTTGGCCTTGATGCAGCTGTATCGATCAGCTCTCCTGACTCTTTGCTTGGCAGCCTGACTTGCTCGTGGTATTGATCCAGGGCAGATTGATCTCCTGGGCTCTGATCCTGCGAAGGCTGCTCACGATCCACCCTGGGTTTGATACCAAGATAGGACTCTCCTGATGGCAGTGGAACTAAGAAGGTCCGAAATAGTTGCTCAGGCAGGTGTTTAAAATTAACTCATAGCTGGGGGGTGATAGGTGAGAACGGGCTACTTTTCCTTTTTCATAAATGCAAATAAAACATCTACCAAAGAACATGAGAGCCAGTGTGGTGTAGTGGTTAAGAGCCGTAGTCTCGTAATCTGGGGAACCGGGTTCGCGTCTCCGCTCCTCCACATGCAGCTGCTGGGTGACCTTGGGCCAGTCACACTTCTTTGAAGTCTCTCAGCCCCACTCACCCCACAGAGTGTTTGTTGTGGGGGAGGAAGGGAAAGGAGATTGTGAGCCGCTTTGAGACTCCTGAAGGGGTGTGAAAGGCGGGATATCAAGTCCAAACTCTTCTTCTTCATGGTCCGAATGAGAATTTCCACAAATTATACAGTATTTCCCCCCACCATTGTAACAAGCAGGGTGCTTCTTGAACTTGCTTTCCTGTGATCAGTTACAGAACAATCCTTTATGTATGCTGGAGGGAACAGCAACCAAACACTAATATCCTGACTCTCTATTCCCTTTTCCCTTTCCTCTTCTATGAAGAAACCCTTTCTGGGACCCCACATTTAAATTCTTCCCTGGTCTCCTTGCTGGCCCTACTAAGACCAACTTGGCCAGTTAACCCTGGTGATGATTTGATGTCTACTGACTGTGTCCCCCCCCCTTTTTTATCCCCCCCCATGACCCCTTAATTTTTGAATTTTATTGATATTGATGCTGCATTTTTATGTTGTATTTTATGCTGTTTTTCAGTCGCATTTTAATCAATGTTTTATATTTGCTGTTAGCAGTCCTGAGCCCGGTTTTTAAACCGGGAAGGGTGGGCTTAAATAAAATTTTATTTTTATTTTATTTTATTTTATTTTTTATACATACATACATACATCATACATACATCATACATACATACATACATACATCATCATACATACATACATACATACATACCCTGCCCATCTTGCTTGGTTTTCCCAACCTCTCTGGGCAGCTCCCAACAGAATATAAAAACACGATTGGTTCGTTTCCAACCAATGCATACTCCACAACTTCCTGCAGAGACCCAGTCTGAAACTTTTTATACCACAAACGTTCTGGGATTGTTGGGTTTTAGGGTTGTTGTTTTTTTGTCCCGCTTTCATTGTGCTATAGCACTAGAGTGTCCCTCCATTCAGCAAAAACGCAGTAACACTGGGGAAGTATCACAGAAGAACTAATGAAGCAGACTGATGTGCGGACAGCCTGGTATAAATCCAGCACAAATTGTGAGTCAATGACATATTGCAGACAGACTGTATCTTTATATCTGTATATACAGACAGAGAGAGAGAGACAGTCTGGATTCAGTCTGGATTCATTGAATTCAGTGGGGCTTACTCCCAGTTATATGTGTACAGGACAAGTATTTGAGGGCTCTCCCCGTTACTCCTCTGGAGGTTGGGGGGCGCACTGCCCGTGCAGATTTACGACCCCACATTGCCACATGGGGCAGACCCTCCAAGTGTCCCTATTTTCCAGGAACAGCATTTACAGAAGCCATCCCGGTTTCTGACTTGATCCCAGAAAGTTCCGCTTTTCCTTGGGACGTCCGTATTTTCATCGGATAAATGTTGGGAGGGCAGCGACCCCTAAGCCAGGGAGCTGAGTAACTATACAACTTTTAGAAGGCATCTGACAGCAGCCCTGTAGGGAACTTTCCTCATGCTTAATTATGTTTTTATTTATGTTGGAAGCCGCCCCGAGTGGCTGGGGCCACCCAGACAGATAGGTAGGGTATAAATGGTAAAATAATAATACAGTGGTACCTCAGGTTAAGAACTTAATTCGTTCCGGAGGTCCGTCCTTAACCTGAAACTGTTCTTAACCTGAGGTACCACTTTAGCTAATGGGGCCTCCCGCTGCCACCGTGCCACCGTGCGATTTCTGTTCTCATCCTGAAGCAAAGTTCTTAACCCGAGGTACTATTTCTGGGTTAGCGGAGTCTGTAATCTGAAGCGTATGTAACCTGAGGCATCTGTAACCTGAGGTACCACTGTAATAATAATAATAATAATAATAATAATAATAATAATAATAACAACAATGGAATAGGACACCCCTGTTTTCATCAGAGAGATGTTGAAGGGTATGATGGGGTGGCCTGCCTGGGTTACAACTTCTGTGAGATTTCAAGGCTAGGTTTTCACCTCACACTCCAGGTTGGTACAAAAACTAGACCGCCCCTGAGGCCTGTTGACTTGAGAGCAGGCCCGGCTGTGTTTGGCCGGGTATACTTCCAGCCACGAAAGTGTGCAGTGAGGATTGTTGCCTTTGTTTCCCAGATGGTTTTTTTGTGTGTGAGAGAGAGTGTGTTGTTGTTGTTTAGTCGTTTAGTCATGTCCGACTCTTCATGACCCCATGGACCAGAGCACGCCAGGCACTCCTGTCTTCCACTGCCTCCCGCAGCTTGGTCAAACTCATGTTCATAGCTTCGAGAACACTGTCCAACCATCTCGTCCTCTGTCGTCCCCTTCTCCTTGCGCCCTCCATCTTTCCCATATCAGGGTCTTTTCCAGGGAGTCGTCTCTTCTCATGAGGTGGCCAAAGTATTGGAGCCTCAGCTTCAGGATCCGTCCTTCCAGTGAGCACTCAGGGCTGATTTCCTTCAGAATGGAGAGGTTTGCTCTTCTTGCAGTCCATGGGACTCTCAAGAGTCTCTCAAGAGAGTGTGTGGGAAACCCTTATTTTGGCTAGGGGCCTAATAACAGGACCTGGTTGGACCCTCACCCTCCATGCCTTGCCTTGAGGGGCCATGGCCGCCGCATGCTTTTTTTTGTGTTCAATATATGCCATATGGTAATTTATGGACCCAATAAGTATCTAAAGCCATTTGCACCTAACAAAATATGTATTTTATCAAAGTAATTGTTGAACTGAAAGACAATTAAGAAGAAGTGTATTAATAGTGAATTTTTGGGGGCCACCCAAGATAGTGGGGCCCTAAGCTATAGCTTGTTTAGCTTATACAGTGCTACCTCGGGTTAAGTACTTAATTCATTCCGGAGGTCCGTTCTTAACCTGAAACTGTTCTTAACCTGAAGCACCACTTTAGTTAATGGGGCCTCCTGCTGCTGCTGCGCAGCCACCGCGCAATTTCAGTTCTCATCCTAAAGCAAAGTTCTTAACCCGAGGTACTATTTCCGGGTTAGCGGAGTCTGTAACCTGAAGCGTATGTAACCCGAGGTACCACTGTACGTAAATCCGGCACTGGCAAGGAGTGAAGTCCAGAAGATTCTTTGGAATCTTGTTTTTATGTTATATATTGGATATGAGATTGTAAAACTCTGGTTTGAAAACCAAATAAACAAGTGTGTGTGTGTGTGTGTGTGTGTGTGTGTGTGTGTGTGTTTATTTGGTTTTCAAGTTGGGGTGCCAACTTGAATATAATATAAAGGGGGGGGGTCCAAATAAGCTCTACCCTGCAGAATCTGTATATATATAGAGAGAGAGAGAGAGAGAGAGAGAGATTCTGCAGCGTAGAGCTTATTTGGACCTCCCCTTATATTATATTCAGGTTGGCACCCCTGAAAGGAGTGCTGGGGCGGGGGGGGGTGTCCCTTCTTGGTGGGTATCTCCCCCCGCCGTTCACTGCAAGGATTCTCCTCGATGTGCGTGTCCCGCATTTCGGAAGTAAGAGGCGGCGGCGCGGATTTCGCGGGCGCGCGCGTGTGCCTATTTCTTTATTTTTGTTTTGCAATCCCCCTCGCTGCTTTCCCTTTCGCCTGCAAATGGCTTCTGCACCTTTAAATAATTCATCGCCCTGTCTTTTGCCTCTGCCTCCTTGCATGGGGCTGGCTGGGGAGGAGACAGCAGAGGAGGCAGCAGCAACAGCAGCCGCCCGAGCCTGGTGACATCAGCGCCAGGGCTTCAGCAGCCACCTGCTCCCAGCCAGAGAGAGGAAGAGAGAGGAAACTGCTGGGAACCCCCGAGGATCCTCCTCCTGCTGCTGCTGCTGATCTCCCAGATCTCCCCTCCACCCATCCCATCCCTTGGAGACCCCTCGCCCTCCAGGTAAGGGGCGCCGATTGCATGGGCCACCCGGGTTGGGAGGGCTGGCTTTCTACGTGCAGGGAACCCCAGATGATCCCACCGAGCTCGATCTGAGCCAGGCGGAGCCTGGGAGATCTCTCTTCACCATCAGAAGGCTCTTTTTTTTTATTTTTTGCCTCCTCTTCTGCCTGCAGCAGCTGCTGATTGGAGCCTCCCGGGTCCCAAAGGCAGATGCGTTCTGTCTTCCATGACTCTTTATAAAGTCAGGAGAGAGTAAGCCGGGAGATCGGGCGGTGGGGTAAACACTGCGCCCCCGGTGCAAGTTGCAGAAGGGAAATAAAAGTTGGCTGGCGCTGCTGCGAAAAGTCTTGGTTTGCTGGGAGCGGAACTTGCACTCTGAAACCCCAGCTGGCCTCCTGGAAATAAGTAAAATTAATATTGGATCCCGAAAATGGCTTTGGAAACAGAGTAGTACATAGTAGTAGGTTGGAGGAAGTTGTCTGGGAATTCGGGGTTCTGGGGTTTCCCAAGAGTTGGGGGGATACCTCTGCAGAGGACATGTGGCCTTGTGGTTAGAGCAAGGGCACCTTATCCTCCATTGTTCAGGAAGCAGCAGTGGGGTGAGAAGGGGACACCCCTGCAGAGCTGGAGCAGAACCCTGAATTTCAGGAGGGCATCATGGGTAAGAATGGGCGCAGCAATAAAACTGCGGGCACGTTTGCGAAGCTAAGCAGGGTCTGGTATGGTTTCAGATTGGATGGGCAACCTTGTATTGAGATTCCTACATTGCAGGGGGTTGGACTAGATGACCATTGGGTCCCTTCCAACTCTAGAATTCTGTAATTCTTCCGTCACAAGCTGTGTGTGACTGGATGCCTATTCCCCTTCAGCTCTGGGGGGAAAGGTGTGTGTGTATTTAGTTTGCATGCTGAGCATTGTTGCTATTCTCTCCCCCCCCCCCCAAAAAAAAAACTGGGATGCCATTTCTGCACCCCATGCAGGAAATGAATGAGCTTGCAGAGCTTTTGAATGAATGAACATTCTGGCTTGGGTGGCCTTAGCTGCAAGATAAGTTCAGGTGACAAACGCCCCCCCCCCCCCCACTTCTGGCCTGGAATATGTGGGGAATTCCAACTGAGAATTATCTCTCATCCCCTTGTGGGTGCTCTGTTTATAGTGAAAATAGGGGGAGTGTTGTTGGGCAGCAAGCGGCTTGCATTTGGGCACCGGTAAACACCTGACTTTGCCGTCCTCTGACGCTGGCAGTGCCGCAGAGCGTTCTCTTCTTTGAATGGCTTCCTGGCTCTGGCACCACTCCTGGCTTTCCTGAATTTGTGCAGTTGGCTCGTAGTTCACGACCAGGGGGCTATTCATTCAGTGTGGCTTGACTGAGGCAGGAAATCCCATAAGTGACTCTTCCTCTGCCCTGGCAGTAAAATAAAAAATAAAAATCATGCTAATAAATTAAATAACGAAACCATCTGCCGCCCTTTCAGGACACACCAAATCAATACCTGCCATCATGGGCATATAATAACTCTGCAATCTTGACCATAGCATTCTCTGAATTAAACTGGATTGTGGGTGTGCACCACTTCTTGGCGTGACTAAGAGAGACAGGTTGGCAGTGATGGGGTTCCTGAATTTCCTATCTGCCCAAGGCTGTTGGCTCAGCAATCAAATGATTGGTTAATAAAGGAACCCCGGGCAGGGGTAGCCCAAGTCATTTTGCTGCCTGAGGCGGAAAGACAAGAAGGCAAAGTCTTGTTCTGAAGCAGACCTGATTGACAGCTGTCTCTCACTTCAATACTAGCAAAAGGAGGGACAGCGTGTCCTTAGGGGGTGTAGGTCAGGGCAGGTGGCACACGCAGCTCTGCTTCCCAAAAGCACATTGTCACCCAGTAGCAACTGCTGCCTGAAGCAGCTGACTCACTCTGTCTAATGGTAGGGCCAACTCTGACCTTGGGAACTTCATGAAGCCAGTTCCTTCGAATCTTGGATTTGTTTGCGTGCTTCTGGACTTGTATATTTATTCTACCCATCCTTGGTGTTAAGAAGAGTGAAATTACTTGAACTATAAACAAGGCTGTATATGATTTGTGTTTACCCCTCCCCACAAAGAAAACTGCAGCAGGAGAAGGCAGGTTCTGTATGCCTCTGTATTAAAAAAACCCAACACACATAATAAGAGAAATGTGCATATTTTTCATTTTTAAAAAAACCAACAATTCTGCATTTTTGTATTTTGCATGACTTCTTTTGGTTTTGCTAATCATGAGTAGGGGTAATGAACCAGCTGGGCATTAAAAGCCCCTCCTCTAACCCACTGGAAATCTTATTTAGCCACCTCTTTTGGCAAGCATTGCCTACACATTTTCAAACACATCTTTGCGTCATGCAGAGAGAAAGGGGGGGATGAAATTAGCAGGAGGCTGTATTCTCTTCCGAATACCAGAGTCTTGTGTTCTGGCAGAATCACAGCCCTTCTTATAAATGAGGGTCAGACCCCCCATTTGAATGAGACCTCTCTATTAAAATGGTAAAGGAAGTATTAGTTGTTTGGCATATTGTTAGTCTGTGTGCAAAACAGGGCTGTCTTTTGCAAGAGCATGGATTTCACAATAGCTGATAACTGTTCATGGAGGTTTAAGGAACTAGGGAGATCCCAAGGTATGGAACAACGTTTACCTGAATAATGTCATTCAGGCATGGTGATGATGATGATGATGATAATTTATTTCTTTATACCCCACCCATCTGGCTGGGTTTCCCCAGCCACTCTGGGCAGCTCCCAACAGAATATTAAAAACACAATAAAACATTAAACATTAAGAACTTCCCTAAACAGGGCTGCCTTCCAATGTCTTCTTAAAGTCAGATAGTTGCTTATTTCCCTGACATCTGATGGGAGGGCGTTCCACAGGGCGGGCGCCACTACTGAGAAGGCCCTCTACCTGGTTCTCTGTAACCTCACTTCTCGCAGGGAGGGAACCTCCAGAAGGCCCACGGAGCTGGACCTCAGTGATGGGGGTGGAGACAAATTGATTATTGGCAAATTGATAAGTAGTAGCTGTTGTTTTCCTTTCAGCTATGCACTGTGGATGCGGGTGGCACTGTGAGTTAAACCACAGAGCCTAGGACTTGCCAATCAGAAGGTCGGCGGTTTGAATCCCCGTGACAGGGTGAGCTCCCGTTGCTTGGTCCCTGCTCCTGCCAACCTAGCAGTTCGAAAGCACGTCAAAGTGCAAGTAGATAAATAGGTATCGCTCCGGCGGGAAGGTAAACGGCGTTTCCGCGCACTGCTCTGGTTCGCCAGAAGCGGCTTAGTTATGCTGGCCACATGACCTGGAAACTGTACGCCGGCTCCCTCGGCCAATAAAGCGAAATGAGCGCCGCAACCCCAGAGTCGGCCACGACTGGACCTAAGGGTCAGGGGTCCCTTTACCTTTACCTATGCACTGTGGAAGTGGTTTGGAAACCTGGTGCCCTGTGATGCTGTTGAACTACAACACCTGTTGGCCTCAGCCAGCATGGCCAGTGGTTGGGGTGATGGGAATTGAAATCCAGCAGATATCTGGAGGACCAGAGGATATGTACCACTGCCCTGTGCAAATGGATGTTCAGTCTTTGAGTACCTCAGCATATTCCTTGCCACATCCTTTGGTTCAGTTTCGACATCCTGCTAAACAATAGTTAAGGAAGTAAAGTGTGGCTTAGCATGAAGTCTGAATTGACAAATCATGGTTTGCCATCAGCCGGCAAATCAGAACTGGAAGCCATGGTTTTAAGTGGGTTTGGCATGATTGGTTTGCAGTGGCCTGTCTTCGTCTCCAGATTAGTGCACTTAGATATGAGAATGCTGAGCAGATGGGAAATAAAAATAGACAAACAGGCCTATACAGTGGTACTGCGGGTTACATACGCTTCAGGTTACAGACTCCACTAACCCAGAAATAGTACCTCGGGTTAAGAACTTTGCTCCAGGATGAGAACAGAAATCGTGTGGCGGTGGCGTGGTGGCAGCAGGAGGCCCCATTAGCTAAAGTGGTGCTTCAGCTTAAGAACAGTTTCAGGTTAAGAACAGACCTCTGGAACGAATTAAGTTCTTAACCCGAGGTACCACTGTACCATGATTTGCCTGTACATATTTTGAGTTCTGAACAGTGGAGTGGTTCAGCTATAGCAGGGGTCAGCAACCTTTTTCAGCCATGGGCCGGTCCACTGTCCCTCAGACCATGTGGGGGGCCGGACTATATTTTTTGGGGGGAAATGAACGAATTCCTATGCCCCACAAATAACCCAGAGATGCATTTTTAATAAAAGCACACATTCTATCATGTAAAAACACCAGGCACGCCCCACAAATAACCCAGAGATGTATTTTAAAGAAAAGGACACATTCTACTCATGTAAAAACATGCTGATTCCCAGACTGTCCGCGGGCCGGACTGAGAAGGCGATTGGGCCGCATCCAGCCCCTGGGCCTTAGGTTGCTTACCCCTGAGCTATAGCATAACATTTTAATTTGCCAATTCTTGGGTTTGGAAGACACGGCCATATACAAGCCTGAAGCTTGGACTTGACGGCCAAACCTCAGTTAAGATGAAGTCCAAACCAGCAAAAAACATAATTTAGAATGATATCTGAATGGTAGATGGCATCAGGTCTTCAAAATGACCGTGAATGATGGGATGTTTCACATACCTACAGAGCAGCCATAGTCTGAAATATTTTTTGGTCTAAAGAGTCTTATGACCTGATCCTATGCATGGATATTAGAAGTATGTCCTGGTCAATGGAAAATACTCTGAAGTAAGCATGCAAAGTTTTGCAGTGGGGTTAATCGTACAGAACTGTGTTTGATCTTGGTGAACTCGTACCAGTATGCCTGAGTCAGGGGAGCGAGTGTTACAGAATCATAGAATTGTAGAGCTGGAAGGGTCCATGAGGGTCATCTAGTCCAACCCCCTGCAGTGCAGGAATCTTTTGCCCAATGTGGGGCTCAAACCCACAGCCTTAGATTAAGAATCTCATGCTCTGATGTTGTTCTCTCTTTGAGTAAACACCAGCCTGCTAGCATTGTGCCAGTGTTGCCTTAACCCCGGCTTGCCTGGTTGCCTATGGCTATTAAAAAAAATGCCTTTGGGAATTCAGGGAACTGGGCAGAGAAGCATTTGCTAATTGGAAAAGTTGCTTCATTCTTTCAAGCCAATAATGCTACAACCAAGCAATATAAGTACCGTAGTTCTCCATCTATAAGGTGCCCCCATGTATAAGACGCCCCCTATTTTGGGGGACTCCGATTTAAGAAAATGGGGGGGGGGGAGAGATCTATCCGTGTATAAGACGCCCCCAAATTTTGGACATCATTTTTTAGGGAAAAACCCTAGTCTTATACATGGAAAAATATGCTACATGTGGGGGGGGGGTGAGCTAGTTCAGTTTTTTGTGGGCTAGGGTTAACTTTTGTCAGTTTGTTTTGTAGCAGCCCCAGCCCACTCCCAGTCACATATTCAGAGTTCAAGTATTTGCCCTATTCTGCACCCCCCCAATGTATTTAAAATAATTTAAGAAAACATAACAAGGATAAACACTCACATAAATTTAATAGAAGGAGATGCATCCATATTATGATAGCTTCATCTCCCCCAATCTCCAGGTAAAAACAATGAAAAGAGGCTTGTAGCTCCTTAAAGAACAAATTTATGATGGCATAGTATTTTGCGGACACTGATGAAGTGTTATCCGAAGTTGACATTGGTTATAATGGATGTTTTAAGCTGCCTTAAAGGTGGAAAGGTGGGATATAAATGTTTTAAGTTAATCAAAGGTGAGACCTCCGAGACTTATATTTCTGATCCCAGAAAAGGCGCATCTATGTACACATGTTCCGGTCATGCTGGGTCCATAAACATTCAGTGTTTTCCAAAATGTAGGATGATTCGCTGAAAGAGTCCTCTAGGACCAGTTAACCACAGCCTGGAGGAAAAGTGATAAGGAGAGAAAAGGTGTGCAAGATTCTGGACTATAGTCTGGGGGGGGGGAGGATAGGTGTATGTTTCTTTGGGATGGAGAGCCTGTGGCCCTCTGGATATTGCTGGCAGTTCAACTCCCATCAGCCCCAGCCTGCATGGTCATTGGCAAACGATGATGGGAGCTGTTATTCATCAATATCTGGAAGGACACCGGTTCCCCATATCTGGCAGGTTTGGGAGGCGATGTGTTGATAGTTGCATGAGTGAAGTGCAGAAATACT
Organism: Podarcis pityusensis; assembly: GCF_964106645.2. Taxonomy (NCBI): domain Eukaryota; kingdom Metazoa; phylum Chordata; class Lepidosauria; order Squamata; family Lacertidae; genus Podarcis; species Podarcis pityusensis. The sequence continues at coordinate 11,773,550 of NC_138029.1, forward strand.
CGATTGCGTTTTTCTCTGTCGGGAGGCAGATAATAAACTTGGGCAATCTTGTTTCGGAGGACAGAGAGGGCGAGGAGAGATAATGCTTTCATGTATTTTGTTTGGGGGACGCTGCCTCAAAACAGATCTCTGCTCCAAGGCCACTTTCCCACCGGAAAGTAGCTCAGTACAGCAAAGCATCTGTGTGTGGGCAGCAGCCTGTGCCCACGTGGGAGATATGCCTTTCTGTGCCTCTGGTAGCGTCGGGAGGAGAATATCCCACAAAACACTCTCCTCGCACACTCGAGATCACAAGCTGGGAGCGCTCCTTAGCCTGCTTTCCACTGCGACCCTGTGCATTTTTATGCAGAAGCAAATCCTCCGCTGGCAGCAGGGCTTACTCTCAGGGAAGCTTTTCTAGAATCGCAGCCTCTCAAACCAGCGCACGGTGCTGCTGACAACCAAGTCAGGCCCAGGGCAACCACCAGCCTTGTGCGTTGATAGTTCAGTTGGTTAGAGCATGGTGCTGATTATGCCAAGGTTGGAGGTTCGATCCCTGTATGGGACAGCTGCATATTCCTGCATTGCAGAGGGTTGGACTAGATGATCCTCATCCAACTTTACAATTGTACGTCAGTAGGGGTGCTAAGTCCCTGCTCCTGCCAACATAGCAGTTTGAAAGCACGTCAAGGTGCAAGTAGATAAATAGGTACCGCTCCAGCGGGAAGGTAAATGGTGTTTCCGTGTGCTTCTCTGGTTCGCCAGAAGCGGCTTAGTCATGCTGGCCACATGACCTGGAAGCTGTACGCCGGTTCCCTCGGCCAATAAAGCGAGATGGGTGCTGCAACCCCAGAGTCGGTCACGACTGGACCTAATGGTCAGGGGTCCCTTTACCTTTACTAGGGGTGCTAGATGACACAACTTTGATGGCAGAAAGTGAGGAGGAATTAAAGAACCTTTTAATGAGGGTGAAAGAGGAGAGTGCAAAATATGGTCTGAAGCTCAACATTAAAAAAAACCAAGATCATGGCCACTGGGCCTATCACCTCCTGGCAAATAGAAGGGGAAGAAATGGAGGAAGTGAGAGATTTTACTTTCTTGGGCTCCATGATCACTGCAGATGGTGACAGCAGTCACGAAATTAAAAGACGCCTGCTTCTTGGGAGAAAAGCAATGACAAACCTAGACAGCATCTTAAAAAGCAGAGACGTCACCTTGCCAACAAAGGTCCGTATAGTTAAAGCCATGGTTTTCCCAGTAGTGATGTATGGAAGTGAGAGCTGGACCATAAAGAAGGCTGATCGCCGAAGAATTGATGCTTTTGAATTATGGAGCTGGAGGAGACTCTTGAGAGTCCCATGGACTGCAAGAAGATCAAACCGATCCATTCTTAAGGAAATCAGCCCTGAGTGCTCACTGGAAGGACAGATCCTGAAGCTGAGGCTCCAATACTTTGGCCACCTCATGAGAAGAGAAGACTCCCTGGAAAAGACCCTGATGCTGGGAAAGATGGAGGGTGAAAGGAGAAGGGGACGACAGAGGACGAGATGGTTGGACAGTGTTCTCGAAGCTACCAGCATGAGTTTGACCAAACTGCGGGAGGCAGTGGAAGACAGGAGTGCCTGGCGTGCTCTGGTCCATGGGGTCACCAAGAGTCTGACACGACTAAACAACAACAACAGGGGTGCTAACCCGATCCACTTATTTCGGATGCATTGCTGGTTTCTCTCTCTCTTTTTTTTAAGCGCCCTTGTGCGTAGGGCAATCTCTTTCTCAATCAGACGGTGTCGCTCGGGGCGGGGATGCTTGTCACGCTTGTCTCTCTCTCTCTCTCCTTGCGTGTGACTCACAAGCAGGCAAGAGGAGAGACGACGGCTCTGGCTGAAGGCCTGGAGGAGAAAAGTGTGTGCGCGCTCGCCCGCCCGCCCTCCTGCTTGCTTGCTTGCTGCTGCTGCTGCTACTTCTTGGCTGCATGGAAAAGGAAGTGTTTGGCTCCAGCAGCTGGGGAAGAGGAGGGGCTCCCTTTACAAAAGCCCCAACCATCTGTCTCTCCTCGCCTGCACCTTGCAGCAGTGCCGCACCGTGCAGGGCGCGCAGCCTCCAATGGCCTCCGGGGGTTGTTTGTTTGTATGCGCGGGTGTGGGCGGCTGCTTTTTCACCAGATCCTGTGACACACAAAAGCGGAGAGGGAGAGAGGGAGAGGGAGGGATGGAGGAGTTTCCAAGCCGCCAGGGAGAGAACCAATCTAGATCTGTCCAGCCCACCTTCGTCCTTAGCCACTGACCACCCACCCAGGAGCAGCGCTGCGCGCATTTCGCAGGACATGGGAAGCGCAGGCCGGCGAAGCTCTTGATTCTCGCTGATCCCCAGCCATCTTCCCAAGCCTACACCCCCCCTTATGCTTTGCTTTCTCTCCTCGGCCCCGCCTGTATTTCTCTCTTCCTCTCGATCCTCCTAGGGAGCGAGCAAATAGATGGCAAGGCAGCGGCGTGCCCCGAGGAGGAGGGCGGTCGGCTTGTTGTCTGCAGAGGCTGCGAAGCGGGTGGCTGAATGATGCGGCGTGGGCGGCTGGCGAAGAAAGCGCTCTCTCTCTTTCGCTCTCTCTCTGGGAGAGGAAGGGAGGGAACCCCAAGGGATCTCTCCAGGAAAGAGCCTCTATGAAGGATCCCCCCACTTGCAGGAGGAGTGTACCTCGAAACTGCTCGCCTGTGCCTCAGATTGCCTCATTCCTTTAATGCGGAGGTTCACTTCTCAACTTGGGTTCTGTTCTGCACTACTTGCCAGGTCTTCCACATAGGCCCTCCAAGTGCCCCTATTTTCCAAGGACCGTCCGGATTTTCAGAAGCCGCCCTGGTTTCTGATTGGATCCCGGAATGTCCTGCTTTTCCTTGGGAAAAGCCCCTATTTTCATTGGAGAAATGTTGGAGGGTGTGATGTCACACTTGGGCTGACTTCCCCATCTGCTAAATGGGCATAATACTCTGCCCTAGGTTTCTAGAATTAGTGACACAAGAAACCTCCCTCTGCCCTCAGCCCTAAACTTTTGGAGTTAGCCTGGTTATAAGCCTTTCTCGAAAGCTTTAACTTTTCGAGTACATGGAGGTGATACGCACACACACACACACACACACACGATCCCAGTAATCCTTAGCAACAGCCCAGGAGGCTAGGTCATTATTATCACCCCTGCATTTCAAATGGAGGAAAGCTGAGGCTTTGGAGTACAGTGACTCCCATAAAGCCATCTGGCAAGGTCATAGCTGAGTTTGAACCAAGGACAAAGGATGCCTTTGGTCTCTGGAAGGACCAAGACTGAGCTCTAGCAGTTTTCTTCCACTTGGTGCCCTTGCGTACATTTTGGACTACAACTCCCATCAGTGCTGGTTGGGAGTGATGGGAGTTGTAGTCTAAAACGACTGGTGGGCACCTCGTGGGGAAAGGCTCAGCAAGAGGGTCTCAGAACTGAATCCAGGTTTCTGCTTTAGATCAGCCTGACCCTAGAAGGGTGAGGAACCTCAGGCTTGGGAGCCAAATACAGACCTCTCTATATCTGACCTTTGGAAATCTTCCCAAGGACACAACCCTCACTGGCCCCAGTTTGCAAAACACACAAACACCCCCACAAAACCAGTGTTTTTGTGTGGCTGTATTGTGTCCTTGAACTGTGACAATGCCTTCTGCTTGTAGAAGCAAGCCAACTGTCCAAAGTTTAAAATTTACATTTGTTTCTGCACCCCACTGGTCTTGCCCACCACTAGCATGTGGGGAAGGTTGCCCAGAATGGAGTACTGTCCACAGGCTGGGGCGATAAACCGATTCCCCTTCTGTAGAAGATGCCTCCTTCTCACTGGGCAACCTGCAGTCAGCAAGGTCACAGGTCAGAAGGGGACAGACAAGGGCGGTCCTTGCAAAGAGTATAAAAATGCAGCGGTTCCTCTGCTCTCCCAGCAGCCAGAGGAAGCATGCTGTGTCTTGTCTAGGGTTGCCATATTTCAAGCAGTGAAAATTCAGACAGAAAAGTTGTTGAGCTTTTTGGGCAATATCGCTTTTTTAAAAAAATGCAATTTTGAGCTGTTTTTATGGGGAAACGGAACTGCCGACTTGGGCTGCCATACACCTGGATTTTCCCGATGTCCTGATTTGTTTTGTGTTGCAGAGAGGAGGGGAGGAGATGTGAGCAGCTGTCAGGTTCTGTGTGCATTTTGTAGTATTTTACTCTGAAGAGTGGCCCCCTTTCTCCACCGTTACAAGAGATTGCAGTCTGCCCCAGCATATTATTGTGGGGAGGGAGGCTGGTTCACACATGCATGTAACGTTGCTTGATTTCTCATCGCTTGATGACTTAACATACTGGCCTCCTTCAAGCATAGAACGAAGCTGCAGAGCCATCCTGCCCTGCAAGGACCTGCAGCCCCCACATATCAGCTACAGATGCCACGGAAAAGCACAGAAAGCAAAGCCTACACACATAGACACTTAGGCTTTCATGTGTTCTGGATTTCATGCTGGGTTCCAGAATGCATGTCTGTATGTTTTACAGGTTTATGCAAGTGGACTTTCCTTTGCAGGTGTCCGCACTTAAAAGTGTGGACATTAGGGTCAGGAGTAATAACACCATACAACATTGGGGGCAGGGCCTGTAGTGCAGCCCTGCTGCTCAGTCCTACATAGAACTATAGATTTCAAAGGGACCATGAGGATCATCTACTACTCCAACCCCCTGCAATGCAGGAATCTTTTGCCCAACGTGGGCTTGAACCCACAACTCTGAGATTAAGAGTCCCATGCTCTACCGACTGAGCCATGTGATGCCCCATCCTCTGACGTATGCCCAACAGAGGGCTTTGATGTCTCAAAGCTGAACGGAGCTCCCTTCAGAAGTATTTTGTTAGAGGCGCAGCGAGTTCTGCGATGGCTCATTCAGTTTCACCCTCTCAACTCAACTCATACAGTGGTACCTCAGGTTACATACGCCTCAGTTTACAGACTCCGCTAACCCAGAAATATTACCTCGGGTTAAGTACTTTGCTTCAGGATGAGAACAGAAATCGTGCTCCGGCGGGGCGGCATCAGCAGGAGGCCCCATTAGCTAAAGTGGTGCTTCAGGTTAAGAACAGTTTCTGGTTAAGAACGGACCTCTGGAACGAATTAAGTACTTAACCCGAGGTACCACTGTAGAAGGATGGGTTGGTTTAATCTTAGACAAGTATAATGTATAAGTTGACCCTTAGGAGGATCCACACTACAGCCCATCATAATCACTGGTACAGTGGCTGCTTTGGGGTCTGCACTTGCAATATTTGGCTATCCTGCACTTTCTCCGCATTTCCAGGGAGAAAAAAACCCCAGAGCCCTTCCTTCCACGTCCTGCTCTTGAGCAAAGTAGACACGCAGCTTTTAGCCTGTGACCTTCTCTGTGCAAGGACCATGTCTTTGCCATATTCTGTACCACATGGAAAGGTATGTGGTGAACCAGGTGTTTTTCTTGTGATCAGGTATTCCAGAGAGAGATTGCAAATAAGTTTAGGATTCCTGGATACAGATCTGATGGAATCTAGAGTGGCAACTAAATAAAGCAAAGCGAGGAGATTAAGTCCTGTCTGCTTTACAACTCCAAGTATCCTTTCTGGAGAAGAAACGATGCGTCCTCTGTGTTCTATATCAGCTTAAATTTATCTCATTTGCCTCCTGCCTTCCCTCTAAAATGCTGTGGTATTGTGCGTGCCGGTAACCAATTTTATAACCACGGCAACCATGTAAGGTCAGTTTGACAGAAACTTAGCCCAAGTTTAGCCAATGAACTTGATGGCTAAGGACTTGAATCCAGGGTTCAGTATTCTTACCTACTGCATATATTGCCTGGTTCTCAGCAATCCTTAAAACAGTCCTGCATGGTTATTGTTGTTGTTTAGTTGTTTAGTCGTGTCTGACTCTTCGTGACCCCATGGACCAGAGCACGCCAGGCACTCCTGTCTTCCACTGCCTCCCGCAGTTTAGTCAAACTCATGCTGGTAGCTTCGAGAACACTGTCCAACCATCTCATCCTCTGTCGTCCCCTTCTCCTTGTGCCCTCCATCTTTCCCAACATCAGGGTCTTTTCCAGGGAGTCTTCTCATGAGGTGGCCAAAGTATTGGAGTCTCAAAGTACAGAAGTCTCAGCTTCAGGATCTGTCCTTCCAGTGAGCACTGAGGGCTGATTTCCTTAAGAATGGAGAGGTTTGATCTTCTTGCAGTCCATGGGACTCTCAAGAGTCTCCTGCATGGTAGGCCAGTATTATTATCCCTAAGGGGGCACTGGGGAAGAATGGCTTGCGAGTTCTGAAGCAATGATTCACTTGCTTAATTCTTTCTGGAACTGGCAACCTGCAGGGCGATCTCTTGAATCTAGCAGGAAAAGGTAAGATAAACACCATTCTTGTACAGATCTAATTATGTTGTCACAGACAAGTGTTGGCAAACAGGCATCACGTCTCCATCCAAACATGTCACACTTTTGAGTCATAGCATGGACAGGCATATATTTGTGTATGGGGAGGGGGGGGGGAGAAGAGAAGCAATGGGATTTTCTCCTGCATCTGTTTTGTGTTTCCCTCTGCCAGCCAGCCAGCCTCTCAGATCTTTTCCATCCCCCACCCTACGCTAGTGAACACAGGAAGATTTCTGCAACTCACTCCATAACCTACTTTTGCCTCCAGCAAAGGAGACAGGCAAATTTCTCTTGCTTCACTCATTGGGTTAAAAGGGATCTGAGTGCTGGCTGCTTTTGCTTTAATGGGCCTGTCTGGTTCATCCCAGCACCCCCTGCAGGGAGTCTGGTTCTGGAGGTGCTGGGCAGACTGGGATTATTAGTGGCAAGTGGTGAATGGCCCCAGGCTGGAAGATGAGCCACTGTGTTTTCATGGCTAGAACTACATTATCTGCATGGGAGAGGAAGTATTTGGATGGTGACATCATGTAGGCGTGCATTCCTAAAATGGCTGGATATCCCTTGTTTTCCCACCCACAAGGTCACTGGAACCCTGTGCGGCTAGGAACTCGGCGCTGGCTCGGTGTTCCTCCTACAAGGACAGTGCCCTTGTATCTGTGTGATGTCTGAATGACTGAGGGTACGTTGTGTTGTTTGCTGTTAGCACCAAGACTCCAGAATGTGCTGCATCTCCAGAGAACATTGCTGTTAAAACAAAATAATTGCATGTCTGTCCGAAAGACTTGGGCTGTAAATTATCGTATTTTAAGCCTCAAAGCTGAGATTTTTGTGCTGTTGACCTTTCTTTTCAACAGCACGGTTGTCCCGAAATATGAGATGAAATAAAGAGAGGCACGTTTGTGTGTGCGTAGAGTGTCTTTTCCTCATAACTGAAGCCACAGTCTGCCACCACTTAGTCAGCATTAAGGGTGGGGGCTTATAAGAACGTTAGAAGACCCTGATGGATCAAACCAATGGCCTGTCTAGTCCTGGTCTTACCTATCCCTTTGCAGAAACCTGGAAGCAGGATCTAAGCACAAGAACACTCGTCTGCTCTTGTGTTTTCCAACAACTGGTATTCAGAAGCATTGCTTCCTCTTTGTGAGGCAGATGACCTGACTTCCTGGCAAGTTAGGCCCCCCCCCCCCCATATTCTCTTTTAACGAAATTGCAACTGCAATCCTATACTTATTTACCTGGGAGGAAGAAGCATTGCAATCAGTGGGGTTTACCTTTAATAGATGAATGAGATTGCATTGCATTGCATTGCGTGTTTGGGGGCGGGAATGTTGGGTATCAAGTTAAAGTTTATTTGTTGTTGCGACCATCCTGGTCATTGCAACCAAAAAAGGGGGGGGGAAGTATGATATGCATGCTGTGCATAGAATATGCATAGATACCCTGTTAAAATACAGTGATAACCGAGTTATACATATTTGTGTAGGTTTGAATTTTAATGTATATAAGTATCTATATTACATTACCGATCAGTCTTTACAGTCCACCATATTGTTGAACGTTCTCAGTTTTGGGGCTGCAACCGCGAATCTTGCAACTCATGAACTTACTGGATCGAGACAGCAAATATGTGATCTTCACTCGATCATCCACATCAGGCATCTTACACAATAGTTCACAAATGTATTTAGCTCTCAGTTCAGAATACATAGGGCAGTAGAGTACATAATGGTACAGATGCAGGTATAATCCAGATTAATAAAAAGATGTCAGTGTTGATTCCAATGGGACATTGACTGTTCTCCCTTACGGTGCAATCCTATGCAAGTCCCACTGAGTTAAAAATGGGACTCACACCCAGGTAAATTGTATTTAGGGTTACATCCTAAACCACAGGCTTATTTTTCTTTGCGGTAGCCTGATTCACAGTGGTGATGCTGTGGGCCTTCTTGGCAGCTTTAACTTATTGCTAGTGGATTACGATTTCGAGAGCTTGGATTCCTTACTGGAATATTGGAGTGGCAAATACGCTTTTAACACCTTCATGTTTTGTGGAAGCGGGGAACAGAATGATGGTGTGTTGTGGGTTTTTAAAAAATAAAATAAAATGAGGGGGCTCTTTCAATTCTCCAGCCCCAAGAAATATGATGTTTTGTGTTCTTCTGCAAATGTTTCATTTGACTATCCATTGACATCACTCCAGGTACCAGGACCTACGTGGTAGGATTCTATTAAGCTGTGATGGCTGGGGCTGATGTGTGTTGTCTTCCAAAACACCTGGAAGGCACAAGTTGGCAAAGGCTGTCTTCAAAGCCTCCTGGGGGTAGAAGTTGCTTGGTGGGTGGAGGAGGGGGCGGCACATTTGCAGGTAAAGGATCTCTCCATAAATGCTTGCACCCAGCCTTGAGTGGACTGCAAATACGACTTTCAGCAAAGCCTGCAGAGCTACTGTGAGCATGTGATAAGAGGGAGCAAGGCAGCGCTGTGACCCTGGAGTCTCCCTCCTTCTGCTGACTGCATGAGACCTTGATGAGAGTGCCGGGCCGCACCGCGGCAATCTGCCTCAGTTTCTCCTTCAGCAGAGAACAGCCAAACCCCTAAACAATGATTAATTAATGACTGGCTTCCAACGCTTTGAGGTGGGAGGCTGAGCTGAGGCTAGATAACAATGATGAGTTGTTTTGCTGCGTCTGGCTGACTCAGCTGCCTGGATTCAGCACAGAATGGAGCTAATTGGGAACTGGGAAAGGTTTGTTCTGTCTCATTCCTCCCCCCCCCCCCCCCAAAATATCTGTGCTCCCTGTAAATTCTGGATTTCCCTATTACCCTTTCTGGGCAGGGCGAGAGCACAGGGATGTATATATTTTTCTACCAATCTCTTCTGTTGTTTGTGGGATTGTGTGTGTGTGTGTTCTTCCTGTGTCCTCCATCTGCCCTCTGGTGTCTTTCCCCTTGTCCTCTGGCTCAGCTTGTCCTGCAGCCACAAGAGATGTAATTTTTGGGCTCTGTTGATGCTGGCCTCTGCATCTCAGGGAGGAGCTGGCAGGGCTCTGGCAGCTCCAGTCTCCTAATAACCACAAGTGCTGCAACGCCAGAGCTGGCAGGGAGTGGAGCGTATCTGCACAGGGGAGAGCATCGCAGCTTTGAAGGCCCAGCGTACGCGTCTTCCGTTGTGTGGGCTTGTCAGAAGCTGTTCAGAGTATACCAGCCTTGAAAGATTTGCTAGCACTTCAGCCTGTGAATTGTGTTAATCCTAGAACTATACAGATCAGAGTGTCATAAAGTGAAGCAGCCGCCCACAAAACTGCGATTGAGGCTATCAAGTTTTCAGTAACTTGGAACTCAGTAGGGGAAGTTTAGCTCCATCATTTGCTTTAAAGCAGCACACGCGCACACACACATACTTCAAAAGGTTGAAGCACTAAGGGGATATAAGCAGCCAAAAAAGAAAAGAAAGGAAAACCAAAGACATATTGGAGGAAATTGCACATGGTTGAGAGACTTGACCTTTCGTAACACAAAATTAAGACACTTTCCCTCATATGTCTTTCCCACAGCTACAGTTTGATACGTGTCATTTTTCACCAGTATAAAATGTTCATCTAAAATAAAGTCACTTCCCTTTATTGGGACTAACTAAAATGTCACAGTGGGCACACAAAGCAGCAAAGGCACATTAAAAAAAAAAGCACGAGGAACATCATATGTGAGAGGAATGGAACAAATAATCTCTCATTCACTTTTATAAAAGTGTGCTGAGACAAATACATGTTGACGGAACTCCCAAGCCCATGGTGAGTGTACATTTTAGGGGAGATAGGCACATAAACTTTATTTTTCTTGGTCACATCCAGAGATGGCGCTTATAGTGCAGCAGAAGATAATGTTATACAGTGGTGCCCCGCAAGACGAATGCCTCGCAAGACGAAAAACTCGCTAGACGAAAGAGTTTTCCGTTTTTTGAGTTGTTCCGCAAGACAAATTTCCCTATGGGCTTGCTTCGCAAGACGAAACGTCTTGCGAGTTTGTTTCCTTTTTCTTAAAGCCGCTAAGCCGTTAATAGCCGCTAAGCCGTTAATAGCTGCTAAGCCGTTAATAGCTGCTAAGCCGTTAATAGCCGCTAAGCCGCTAATAGCCGTGCTTCGCAAGACGAAAAAACCGCAAGACGTGGAACGGATTAATTTCGTCTTGCGAGGCACCACTGTAACTCCTGAGCTGAAGAGTCAGCCCAAAGAACTAATAATATGTAGAGCGCTCCATCACCAGCCTACAGAAATTCTTCCTCATTGTATTGTTTTTTGGACTCAGGGTGCTGACCCCTGTAACTTGGTAACTACACCTTCATGCTCCTGGCATCAAAAGGCCTATCTTGTGAAATTTCTTTCCTCCATCAGTTTTTTTAATATGAACATCCCTCATGTGCCTCTGCTGAACTACCTGTCACTACACTTCGATCTTGCAGATTGTCTGGCAAGTTGTTTAACACCCATTTCTATATTTCTACAATGACCTCAGAAATAAGGTTCTCATCCTGGGCTCTCTCTGGCTTTCCTTCTACCCTCCCACACGAGAGCCTCCCATTTATTTCAGTGCAATGACATCAAAAAGCATGCCTTCCCTTGTGACACCCCCCCCCTTGCTCTTTCCCATGTGCCTTAAGAAGTGAAACCTTCTCCATGGTCTGTGGAATGCCCTCCTCACAAGTACAACAGGTGCTGACATTGCTATTGTGTCAATTCACACCATTTGTTTGCTCAGGTATCTTAATTATCTTAACTCTTTAGTGGGTGATCATTTTAGCCTTCGCTGGGTTGTTGGTTTTTAAGCTGCACCTGTTTTGTATTTTGATGAATTTGCTTTTTAATTCACTTGGTTGTTGTAATTTATTTTGGATTGTGACCTGCCCTGGTATTGGTATCAATGAAAGGTGGGCTGTAAATTTAATTAATTAATTAATCTCACTTTGTTGCCGTCTGTGGGCGAAACAAGGAGCCGGGTCATTCCTCTAATTTGATAAGTATCAACCATCTTCCTTTTAGTCTTGGTGCTCCTTCAAATGAAGGAATCTTTCTTTACTGTTGGTCGGCATTTGTTGTTGTTTAGTCGTGTCCGACTCTTCGTGACCCCATGGACCAGAGCACGCCAGGCACTTCTGTCTTCCTCTGCCTCCCGCAGTTTGGTCAAACTCATGCTGGTAGCTTCAAGAACCCTATCCAACCATCTCGTCCTCTGTCGTCCCCTTCTCCTTGTGCCCTCCATCTTTCCCAACATCAGGGTCTTTTCCAGGGAGTCTTCTCATGAGGTGGCCAAAGTATTGGAGCCTCAGCTTCAGGATCTGTCCTTCCAGTGAGCACTCAGGGCTGATTTCCTTCAGAATGGATAGGTTTGATCTTCTTGCAGTCCATCTTGCACTCTCAAGAGTCTTGCACTCTCTTGAGAGTGCATTCTTGCACTCTCAAGAGTCTTGCCACTTGCCACTAGGTGATCACAATCCTAGTAAATGCCATTCCAGCAGCAACAACACAGCAGCAATATGAGCCTTCTACGCTACAGCATCCTTACTCCCATCTTCCTAGCCACTGTCCACGCTGACATAAATCCCACAGGCAAACATCTAAAAAATGAGAAGCTACAATTGTCATGTAATCGGGCTCTCTCCCCCATATTGCTTTAGCATTGTCCCCCTCCATCTACCATGCCTCACTCAAAAAAACCACAAAAAAATTAAAAATCACCGCTCCTCCCTCTCAACTAGACCAGAAGTGAGGAACATGTGGGCTACAATTCTCACTAAACCTGACCATTGCGCATGCGTGCTAGCAGCGGAGTCCACCAATGTGAACTATGTGTTCCCCACCCCTGCTGTAGACACTCCACATCAAACTAGGGTTTTGCCCTGAAACTTGTTTACAGAATGCCAGGATGCGGCCATTGAACAGGTGAAGTTAACAACAGAGAGAAACTGAGAGCTGGAGCACATCATTTGCTTTCCCATCATTTGACAGTTTGATTTGCAACCGTATCTTTAGTGTTTACATGGCTTCTCCCTGTTTTTATCCCCATAAAGCACATTTGCATTAGGTTAATCCCAAGCTAGAGTTCAAGGCCAGGTTTGGGTTCTGAAAAAGCCAACCCTCTAGTCTAGCCTCTGCACCAAGATTGCTGTGTTTAAAGTATATATATGAGTAGCGTTTAACCAGTGATGGTTCACTCACACATGCAAATCATTGCAACGGCTGCTGTGTTGTTCACCAAGTAATGTGAATGCAGATGGCAAACCTGTGTAGGTAGACACTCAGAGCAGGTACAGTGTGCCTATTCTTAACCGCTCCCGTCCCACCCTAGCATGGAATGAGAGGACACTAGCCCAGAAAGGTGGCATACAAATGCTTAAATCAAGCTTGTGTACGTATCATACCTTTAAAGCACACTCACCCCAAGAATCCTGGGAACTGTAGTTTGTTAAGGGTGCTGGGAATTGTAGCTCTATGAGGTGAGCAACGGTACCTAGGATTCTTTAAACATATGGTGTGCATTCAGCTCAAGGGCGGCTCACTTGTTGCCCTCCAGATGTTGCTGGACTACATCACCCCATCCCATTTACAGTGGTACCTAGGGTTAAGTACTTAATTCGTTCTGGAGGTCCGTTCTTAACCTGAAACTGTTCTTAACCTGAAGCACCACTTTAGCTAATGGGACCTCCTGCTGCGCCGCTGGAGCACGATTTCTGTTCTCATCCTGAAGCAAAGTTCTTAACCCGAGGTACTATTTCTGGGTTAGCAGAGTCTGTAACCTGAAGCGTATGTAACCCAAGGTACCACTGTACTCCCTTGCCCTGGGTAGTCTAGTATTGCAGCTCAGCAACACAGGTTAGCCACCCCTGACTTAAGATAAGGCATTTTCAAAGGGCAGTAGGAAGCAACCTTATACTGAGCCAGGCCTGCTCCTCTGAGTGGCAATGGCTCTCCTCAGGGTTTCATAGAATTGTAGATTTGGAAAACCCTGGAGGGTCATCTAGTCCAACCCACTGCAAAGCAGGAATCTCAGCTAAAGCATCCATGACCGTTGGCCACCCAACCTCTTGCTTTATAACCTCCATGGAAGGAGAGCCCATAACCTCCTTTGGCAGACCGTTCCGCTGTCGAACAGATCTTCCTGCCAGAAAATTCTTCCTGGTATCCTCTCTCCTTCCTTGCAACTTGAAGCCGCGGGTTCGAGTCCTACCCTCCAGAAGAGCAGGAGACAACAAGCTTGTTACCTTTTCCCACGTGGCCAGCCCTTGAGACGGTCGAAGGCAGGAGGCTCTTCTTCCAAACCCTACTGGAGAGGCCGGGAATCGAACCCAGATCCACACGAAACGTGGGCATCCCTTTCGCCCGGAGCTGAAGTTGCACGGTGTTAGCCGAGCAAGGTCCTTTTCTCCAGTTCCACCCACCCCCTTCGCAGGGCTTTCCCTCCGCTTCCGCAGCCAACTTTACCCGCTACGCCTTTACGCATCTGGTTACGTGTTCGTTTATTTGGAGGGACTCCCGCCGAGGAACCCCGGTCGCTCCCCCTCCCCTTCCTCTCCTCAGCGGCGGTGTTTGCCGGGTCAAGCCTTGGCGCGGTCACGGCGGCGACGGCGGGGCGCTAGGACCCGGCGGCGAGGCGCCGCAGCCGACGACGCTCGCCCCGGCGCTCGCTCCTTCGCTCGTTCGTTGGCTGAGCTCGGCTTCCTGGCCAGAGACGACGACGACGACGGCCTCGCCTGGTGCGGCTTCGGCCTGCGCCACCCTTCTCCCCTCGCACCAGCCTCAGCCGGTGGCCGCCGCCGCCGCCGCCCACCCTTTCCCGCAGGCCATGCTGCGGCGCGGGGTCCGACCTTTCCCTCAGCGCGGCGGGGCCATGTGAAGAGCCGGCTGACACCTCCCTCAGGTGAGGCGTCCGGAGTGTGAGGTGCGCGCGCGAGGGGTGGGGGTGGGGTGAGGAAAGAGAGAGTAATGCGTGGGGCTGAACCAAAATGCGGGCGGGGGGGGGAGGGAAGGTGCGTATGAGAAAGACGTGGCCCCTGAGGGGGAGCCGAGAGAAGTTTGGCCCGAGTCGTTGTGAGGTGGGGGGGGGGGGAAGAGGGAGCGAAGCAAGTTTCATCGTAGGTGGGGGAGGGCGGCCGGCGGCGGTTGGTTTCCCTCATTCCGCTCTCCCGAAGTGAGGGGCGAAGGCCTAGTCAGGAGAGGAAGGCAAGGGAGTGTGAGGGAGGACACGAAGCGCTCCCGCTTTGGGGTGAGACAGGGGGCCTCCTCCTCCTCCTCTTCCCCTCCCCCCCCACCCCAAAAGCCCTGAGGAGAAAAGAGGCTCCTTCGGTGGGGGAGGAGAAGCCCGTTGCCGAAGACATAACGCCTCCCGGGGGCTGCGCGTGTTCGAAGCGCCGCGCCAACTTCTCTCAGGAGTCGTGTGGGGACGACGACGACGACGACGACGGGCTGGAGTTGGGAGCAGGCCCCGCGGGGCACCGGCTCTCGCCCTCACGTCGATGCGGCGGGGCTCCCGTCTTCCCCAGCCCGGCATGGCGCGGTAGTCGAGGGGGAGGAGGAGGAGGCTGGCGAGTCCCGGTAGCGGCAGCGTCGAGCGAGGGGAGCGTGGCCGCCGCTTCGCTCACCTCCGCAGGCGAACTGAAGAAGGGCAAGGCCTGGCCTTTGGGCTGGAAGCGTTTGGGGTTTTGCTCCCGGAGAAGAATGGCGGCGGCGGCGTTGGCGTTGTGGCTTAGTGTATAGGAGGTGGGAATTGGATGTGTTTTAACTCCACTTGGAAGTTGGGGGAAAGGCGCCCTGAACGTTTTGTCGGGTGCCCTTAGTTGGCCTCGAAAGAGTGGCGGCCAGTTTTGCGGGGCCGCTCCCTGCGCTCCAGCTCTTCTTCCATGGCGGCGAGGAGGGCTGCAGGTCCTTGAGTCTGGGGAGAGAAGGCTGTGGGAAGATGGGATCTGTGGGCTTCGCTAAGGATCCCACTAGATCGACAAGAAAAGGTCGTTCCCTTCTTGGGAGTAGGGACGTGACCCGGGAATCCTGGCTTCCCTTTAGGGATCTCTAAATTTGGTGATGCCGCTTGTGGAGAGAATGGTTTGTAAACAAGGATGCAGATACCTGGGAATCTTATTAGCACATACACAAGTCATTAATATCCTGAACAGGGCTGGTGTTTGGAGACAGAAATGCCTTTATGACAAGTCTGTGGAAGAAAACCCAGGAATTCTGCTTTGTCGATGGAGATTACAATCGGGGATTATGGCTCCGAAATTTGGGTCTGCCCTAGTTTTCATATTGGGCACCGGAAGGATTTTCTAGTTACTGTGGGTCCCCATCAAATATAGTTTCTGATACTGGAGGTTTATTTAGCATGTGTACAGGAAGTGTTATTTGTATGTAGGTGGTATGGGGCAATTTCTGATGGCAGTCTTCTGTGTATTTCGGAAGTTGAGAGGCCAAGATCTTAGTACCATGAGGGAGGCTGCAAATGTGGTTTGGCTGGATGATGGTTAGGGCTGAGAGAGCCCTTTGTGTATGTGTGGAGGTGGGGTGTGGGCATAGGGAATCCCCGGTGACTGGCAGTGAGGTGACTGGGAGACCAGAGCTGTCTCTTCCCCTGCTTACAGCATCTTGATGCAAACAGCCCTCTTTCCTCTGCTCCCTCCCCCAACCTTGCAGGAACTGGCCGGGAAATGGCAGCTGTGTTTGTTGCGTTCTGAAATGTCCTTTTTAATCAGATTTGGTTTCTGTTTCTGGCTTTCCCTAAACTCCTTGGCTAGATTAGCCCTATTCCCCAGCAGCCAGTTGGCACAAGATCCTGTAGTTTAGGGTTATCACCACCTTCTTTTTAAAGTTACATGGAATTTAAAGAGGCAGTCATATATATTCTAACTTCACAAAATGGGAAGCTACAAAGCAGGGGTCAGCAAACTTTTTCAGCAGGGGGCCAGTCCACTGTCCCTCAGACCTTGTGGGGGGCAGGACTATATTTTTTGGGGGGGGGAGAAATGAACAAATTCCTATGCCCCACAAATAATCTTCATACGTGTCACACTTACATATAGTTCTCAAGTATATACTTATTTTATGATTTGCCTAGAGTACTGCCTAGAGTACACCATTTACCCTGAGGTATTTGTTAGTGGGTCATTCTTGGTTGCATTCACAGAGCATTCTCCCTTTCCTTTTTGTTGGATTTCAAGTGAAGCAACATAACCATGGAAAACCAAACAGTGTAAGGTTACTAACAGATATATTGTCATTGAGAGGTAAATTACGGCAGCCTTCCTAAAAGAAGTCTATCCATGATCCCTTTTCATCTTTTATTTCCTGCAAATTAAATCACGTGGCCCATATTTTAAAGCACAGATGTGGGGCATGGCTTGTGACCTTCCTAAAGTTGTTGATCTACAACTCTCTTCGTCCTTAAATGTTGTCCATGCTGCCCGGGGTTGATGGGAGCCAGAGTTGAACAACATCAGTAGAGCCACAGGCTCCCCATACATTTTAAGACATTTTTGTGTTTACAGGGGCTTGGTTGCATTGCACAGATATAGAACTTGGCAGTCCTCAGCAACTGAAAAACAGTTACTGGTTAAAAGGTTCTAGATTCTTCTTGGCCTCAACCAATGGTAATCTTTCACAAATGTCATAACGTACCCAGGACCTCCCTCTTTCATAAAAAGAAAGCTTTAATAAGATGGTGCATCTAATTTAACTCCTGTTCCCAATTTGTAGTCTTACGAACACGTTACTGTAAAAAGAAAAAGAAATTCTACATGAAAAGTACTTAATGTGATTTTTTTTAAAAAAATCAAGGTTTTTGTTGTTAATTTCTGCTAGGGCAAGAAGAGCATTTTATGGTGAAGTATGGAGGTAGGACTCTCAAAGTAGGACTGACCACATTGTCTGAAGCACATTTTGACAGCTTAGGACAGGAGGTCTTAAACTTGTAGGCAGAGTGTTTCATTTCTGTGGCTGGAGAGCATGAGTATGCATCAAACTCCACACCCATTCACTAAGAATAGTTAAAAACAGAAGAGGCCCTGACTCGACAAGGCTGTAACCCATCTGTACATACTATTAACTACTTGCCCTGCCCACGGGGAGAAATGAACGACTATGGTTTCATCCTTTGCCACTTTCTCAGGCTATAGGATTCCCTGCTCCCATCCTTTTCATACATTTGAAACATCTGCTTCTGCTGGGATCACATGAGAGACATAGGCCTGAGATATTTACAAATAGGACCTCTGTCTATATCAGCTGTTCCGTGTTATTCTGGCATGTGCAGCTCCTGTCAAACCACACCCCTTCCCTTTAAACTGTTTCAGTCGTTTTGTTGGCTGCAATTAATTCATCCATTTTGCTTGGCTTCTTTCCTAACAAACCATTCTGCCTTCCCCTTTAATTACAAGGCCTTCCCAGCACTTCACCTCAGCTCCAGCTCTGTTTGTCCCTGTGCTGGAGCAGCAGCTGCCTTTTCTGCTACTACCCTGTCCCTTAAAGGGATATTCACAGTAATTTTATGGTTCAACTCAGCTGCTGTGCACTGTCAGGGTAGGATCCATTGCTTTTTGAAAGGGGAGCAGCAAGTGGAATAGGTGGCCTTAGTGTGTTGCAGAGATGATTCCTGACAGTGCATATTGAGTTGAGGGAAAGGCATTTTCCCTGCTGCTATTAGTAGAAGCCTTTCCCCACCCCCATCTCTGCAGCTACAGAAGCCTTGCAGTTTAGGTGGTGGAGCTTGGCATGACATTGCAGTAATAGAGGTGTGTGTGGGAGAGAGAAGCTTCGTGATGTGAGGGAGATTGAAGCAGTGAAGCAGAAGCTATGGATGAAATGCGTATTTCATTAACATTTAGTTTATTTATTTTTACACCTGGTTTGGGTACATAAATTTGATTCTGACAATGATTACTTCCTGGGGAGAAAAGGGCAGGGTGATTGATTTTGACCTGGTCAATTATCTAAGTATGTCAGCTTGGCAGAAATAAAGATTCTGAAAAAGAAGCAGCTCTGCATTCTGGTTTTATCTCTCTAAATGATTTTTTGACTTTACATTTTGGTCACTGGCACTTTCCTTCCAGGTAGTGAAGCATTTCTAAGCTCTGTCCCTGTGCAAGGGCATTTGGAAAGGTGCTGTTCATGTTTTCTGTCCAAGCATGCAGATGGGGGGTACGGTGTATGTTTTAAGCAATATTGAGACGCTTCTAGAGTTAAGGCTGCAACTTTTTTGGCTTATGGAGCCCACCCCTCAGAAGGAATGCACATGCCTAGAGAGGAGGAGCCCACACCCTACTGCTTAGCTCTCTTTCAACCACTACTACAGTAGCAGGGGGAAATTTCTCTGTGGAATGTGCTAGGTGGTTTTTGTCCTCTTCTCTGTAGCTTTCTTCTTAAAAGCCTTTCTATTATTTTCCCTTTTGTCCCCCGTCCCCCATATAGCTTTTATCTGTCATTCTTAATGTTCACTGTATGCTTATGGCACAGCTGCCTTCATATAAGCAGTGTGAGGGGGTTTGACAGTTCATTGACCATGACAGGTAGCCATTCCTGGTACAGTGGTACCTCGGTTTAAGAACAGTCCTGTTTACAAACAATTTCGTTTACGAACTCCACAAAACCGGAAGTAGTGTCCTGGATTGCGAACTTTACCTCGGTCTAAGAATGGAATCCAAACAGTGGAAGGGCACCGGCGACAGGAGGCCTCATTAGGAAAAGTACACCTCTGTTTAAGAACAGTTTTGGTTTAAGAATGGACTTCCGGAACAGATTAAGTTCGTAAACCGAGGTACCACTGTATTGGTTCTGTCTTGAGGAGGCACACAGGATGGGCAACTATTCTTAGTGCCAAAATTTATGAAGTAGGTACTAGGTTCAGTAAAACTTTTGAAACAAATAGCAAATACAGGAGGGGGAGGAAAGATAACCATGGCTTTCCTTTTAATGTGTTTGTTCTCAGACTGAACTGTTTGAGAGGGTTGGTGTCATCTCTCCTGTTAAGTAAATGGACCTGTGTCATTATTTTTGAGGGGTATCCTAATATTAGGTCATTCCATAGGAGTCGCCCAAGTGCAAGTGTCATATCTTTCTACTGTTCATACTCATATATATACAGGATGCCACACTATATTAAAGGTTTGTTGAAGTTTGTTCTGAGCTTTGAGTGGAAGAAGTATTATTTAATAGTGAGGCTTCATGGCAAAGCTTCTGGATTCAAGATGTAATATAAACTGTGGCTGCTGTAATTATTTTAGTAAGGAAGTTTCCTTGGTGACTTATTGTGATGTACGTGCTTACTTATGCAGAAGATGTATATTGTCAGACTGGTCTGAATCTGTAGCTTACACTCCATCCTCATTCATTCATCCATGTGTTGCCTTCCTTGGCAGCTGTCCAGACCTGCCTTGAGCATTTTCTCTTTAGTCTTCTATTTCAAAGGGGTGGGGAGGGAAAGGTCCTGCTTGAAGCTGGTAGGAATGCCATGTTTGGGAGCCACAGATGTCCCACTGGACACGCAGGGAATGGACTAGGCCCCATGCCAAGAGATTATGCCCTCTGCTTTATTTTCATCCAGCTTCTTTGAACAGTGCATCTATTTAGTGCATTAATTTCAGTAACAGGAAATGGTGGCTTTTTCCCAGAGCTGCAGAGAGGCGAAAGTTCATCTGCATCCCTGTGGAATGAGAAAATGACTAGCTAGGCGGGGGCGGTGATGCTTTGGTAAAGCTTGCATCATCTGATGAGGAATTTTCACATACTACTTTGCAGTGCATGAGGCCTAGAAAGCCACGGAAGGAGCAGAGACTTTGCAGTCAGCCTGCTCAGTAAAATGTTTTTAAAACAGGAACGGCCCTGCATTAATACATTGAATCCCTCTTTCTCAGTAGTAATGGAGTCTTTTAATCACTTTTCCAGAACTGTTTGGTCCTTAAGTTTCCTATCCAAGGAAAGCATTTTAGGGGCCTATTTGTGTGGCAAGTGGACTTTATAACTACATATTAAGAACCATCCTGTGGACATATTGCTATTTGATAGCTAAGTGAGAGTAACCCTGAAGCTTGCAAAAGAGATGTGTTTAAATAGATTCTGGTGTTAGAATGGAGTGCCTGAGTGGATTTCAGAACCCCTGGCTGAACTTTCCCCATTCAAGATAAGTTGAAATTGCTGCTGCTGGTCACCTCATGACATACCGTATTTTTCCATGTATAAGACTAGGTTTTTTTACTAAAAAAATAATGTCAAAAATTAGGGGGCGTCTTATACTCTGGGCCATCTCCCCCCCCCCATTTTCTTAAATCTGAGTCCCCCAAAATAGGGGGCATCTTATACATGGGGGTGTCTTATAGACAGAAAAATACGGTATATTTTTCTTATAAGGATTTCAATGTGAGGACTTACATTGTGTGTTTGGGGAAATTTCCCTTTCTCCTAAGAGGCAGAGATCAATCAGTCAATGTTGAACTTAGTTGCACAGTTTCTGATGAAAGCCTGGGTTTTATCAAAAGGGACACAATGGCTTTAAATATATGGACATTAAACTAACTGTCCTATTGGTATAGCATCTGCCCTGCTTGCTAATTTTGAGAGCTAGTGTAGCATAGTAGCTGCAAGACCGAGGTGTTAGCCAGGAAATCACTAGTGCACCACCTGGCTGGCCATAGGTAAGCCATTCTCTCTTAGCCTGCCCCCCATTTCCAATATGGGGATAATAGTATTGTTTTATCTTACAATACAGTGGTACCTTGGTTTGCAAACAGTCTGGTTTGCATACATTTTGGATTACAAACACATCAAGCCCAGAAGTGCCTGTCCCAGTTTGCAAACTTTTTTTGGATTACGGAAAAAAAAATTGGAGGCCCCCTTGGCGAAAGCGGGCCTTGGGTTACAACCTGTTTTGGTTTACAAATGGACCTCTGGAATGGATTATGGTTGTAAACCAAAGTACCACTATATCTTGTTCTAAGGATTATTGGGATAAGATGTGATAAAACACTAGATGTCTTGGTATCTTTTGTTTAGTCACTGGCTAACATGTTATGTTGGGGGATTTTTTCACTGCTGTCTGTGAAAAGCAGCATCTATGTAATGACTTTAACTTTCTGTTGCATCTTTTGCATTTTCTTTTCTCCTTAGAAATGGAGGCGAACAACCATTTTAATTTCACTGGCCTTCCCTCTTCACCTGCTGCCTCAGGACAGAAACCTGCGCCTTCCTCAGGGGACAATGTCTACACAAATGGATCTCCCATGAACTTCCCTCAGCAAGGGAAAAGTAAGTGTGGGGCAATGGACCTGGGTCTTTTGACCTTAGTGACAGGCATCAGCATTGATCATACATGGTCTTATAGCAAACACTGCTAGCCCTTGCCTTTATAGATTGAAGTTCCACTTCTTTTCTGAGTATCTCTTTGCAGAATGGTAAGGAGAACTGTGTAGATGATGGTTGTGCCTCAGGAGGAGTGTAAGGAACTTGAATACCACAGCAACAGGCAAAGTTGTGTGTATTCTCACAGGCCACTGCGAAAGCACAACTGGATATGATGTGAAAATCTGATATTTTCTTTCTTACTGTTAAAGGTGGGAGAAAGAATTAAGGCTAGTCATGGAGTAAAAACTCAGATGAGTGCTGTTTGCCTGCTGGGAATGAAACTTATGGGAGGAATTCAACTTTGCACTCTTCTGAACATTCTGTCAGTTCAAGCATTTCTTCTTGCTAGGTGGAATACTCTCCCCTCCCCCCACCGTGTTCTGTTCTGGGGATTCTCCTGACCCTCTTGAGTATGGGTAGGCAAACTAAGACCCGGGGGCCGGATCTGGCCCAATCACCTTCTGGGAATCAGCATGTTTTTACATGAGTAGAATGTGTCCTTTTATTTAAAATGCATCTCTGAGTTATTTGTGGGGCATAGGAATTTGTTCATTTCCTCCCCCCCTCCGAAAATATAGTCCGGCCCCCCACAAGGTCTGAGGGACAGTGGACCGGCCCCCTGCTGAAAAAGGTTGCTGACCCCTGCTCTTGAGCATATGGGAGGAAGCGGGGGGGGAAGCCCTGTTGTGCTTGTGGAAGCCCTTGCGCTGGTTTCTGCTAGCATGCTGAGTTGCATGTATCTGGGCTCAAGAGTTGTTGCTGTTTTAAATATGTTAGAATTCAGTTAAAGCAAGCTTGGAAGGGCTTGTGAAGATTTAGGATAATCCGTGTAAGGCATTTCCCAGTGTGCAGTTTTTATCTGACCTTGCATAATTTCTTCAGTAGTGGTGTTGCTTCCCAAAGGTTTATTAATTTTAATTAATTAATTTGGCAGAATATTAAAGTGAGGCTATTGCTTGTAAACTAACAAAGAGTGCACAGAGGAGCTGGGGATTGGAGAACATATTTTAAAAACAGCAACAACCTAAGGCAAATCTCAAAAGCTGCTGAAGTAAAAGTGTGTATTCCTGAAAACATTCCCAATTTACAGATGTTGCAATACGACCACTCTTTAAAAAGGCACTTCAAGAAATAAAGAAGGTAACTGTAAATTGAAGAGTTTTCAGGAAAAAACACCTTTTTAGGTTCACTTCCTTGTTTGGAGGAGAGGGTTGGAAATGGTGTTGTCCTTTCCTCTCCCCCTTTATAGATGTTGAAGATCTTTCTAGCTACATTGGAAGGAGAGAGTCTGCTTGGGTTATGACACCACTTAGCTCAAAAGAGGAGCCTAACCTGGCTGCCTTTTTCTCCTTAAGATGCCTACTGAATACAAGTATGGGAGGATGAAACACTTTTCAGTTTCCTTCTAGAGCATGGAAATGCTGCTTTGTCTTTGATTGATAGTAGTTCTAATCAATGACCAAGACGTCATTCCCCCGTATCCCCTCTTTTCCACCTAGGCTCAAAAAATAAAACAGGGTTACCCCATTTTCTTTATCCAGAAATGTTCTCCCCACTGGCTTTCAAGGAGCCGGTAGCCTTTCTAGAATTCTGTCTATCTGGTCATACAGGGTAAAGGTCTTCAAAACAGACCAACACTCCACTTCTGTTGCTGCTTCTGTTGTTCTGTGGGCCTCTGCCGTTTTGGCTGTTAGGACCCTGTCTAGTTTGCAGTCCCTAGCTGCTACCACCTATTTTACCTTTTCCACTCAGATTCCGATAAAGTTTCCTCCAAAAACCTTTAGAATAAGTACAGATACAGCCACCCCAGAAATAGTAGCGCTATAAAGGTCAGCCCAGCCATTGCAGTCCTCATTGATTAAGGATGGAAACGGATCAAAATTAGCATCATCTTTTTCCAGAAGACAAGAAAGAAAATACATCCTGATTACAGCTCTTCCCATACTGAAGACATACTAGGTGGAAAAGACTACATACATTGGGAGGTGAGGGGAGAAAGGGGGGCATGTCAACATTTGTTAAAGGCTAATGCATCTTTTATCATTTGTAGTTACCAAGAAAAACTTAGAAACATGACTTGAGAATGTGGCAAAAAAATAGAAATCAGTAGGCAAGGGGAGGAAATAATTTGGGGGGGGGGATTTGGCAAAAAAGGGAATGGGTTCAAATATTACATATGAGAGAAGTAGATGCACTGAGGTGTGCGCGTGTCTTTTTGCCTTGCCCACCGCCAAGGACCTCAGGGCAAAGTTCATGAAGTTATTTCATTCAGTCCCTTCAACCATCTTGAGGTATGCTAGAGTGTTGGCTTGGGCTGATCTTAAACCCAGACCGTGTGATGAATTAATCTCAGAGCCCCCTCTGTAAAATCAGAATAGTGACCTACCTCATAGGCCTGTTAAGAGGACAGAGACTGTAAAATTCTTTTTCAAAGTACATGCTAATACACATTTCTTATCCAATTTACTCAACTTCATTGTGTCTTGTTTTATCTCCCCACCCCCCCACCCCTATTTTGTAAAAAGAGACAGGCCCAAAGGTGGATAGAACTTTCTCCTCAGTCAGTGTTCCTTGCATTTGTTGTGAGTTTTTAATAGCTTTTTTCCTTCCTTTTGTTTACAGGTTTGAATGGAGAGATGAATGTTAATGGCTTATCTACTGTATCTCATGCTAGTACTTCAGGGACCCGCTCCTCAACCAACTCACACCTCCAACACCCCTATGACTATCTCTGGAACTATTCTCAGTACCCATCTGGCAATGGCAACAACCTCAAGGACAGCCCACTGTTCTCCCAGTATCCACTGAACGGTATTGCTGGAGGCAATCGGCAAGGCTCACCTGGGCACACCACCAATCTGAGGGGAAGTGGCAGTGGGCAAGAGTTCTGGGCAAACGGCACTCCAGGGACCATGGGACTTAACTTTGATTCAACAGAGCTCTATGACTCTTTCCCTGATGATCAGAATTTTGAAATCCTGCAAAATGGCCCATCCAGCTTCTACACATCATCTCAGCCTTCCCCTATGCTTGGCTCTGGCAGCCAGGACTTCTCACCACAGCAGGATGAACCAGGCAATGAGGAGCCAGTGAAGGAAACCTCCTCGGCAGTCTCAGAAAATGGCACCAGATTGATTGGCAGCATGGAGCTGGAGAACACACAGCCAGGTATGACTGCCAATGGTACCCAAACTTTTTATTCAGGAAGCTTACCTTTGCAATATGATACCCCTGCCTGTCTGCCCCAGAACACACTCATGCCTGTATTAATCATTAGGCTATGGTAAAAGGCAGGGCCTTTGCTAGACTGAGAGTCTTATTACAATGTAATTATCTAAGAGCATCTTAGGATGGAGATTTGCTGATCCTGCTCATTGTGCCAAGTGCTGTTAAAATTCTTCACAGTTCAGAATTTTATGGTTGTTCCCCTATTGCATGTTCTAGCTAAGGGAGCAGTGATGGAGAGAATGAATCATTACGCCTGCTTCACTTGGATTTTAAAAAATATATTTACAATATTTATAACCTGTCCTTCACTGGTTGCCCGAGGGTGGAAATATATACATCATTAAAATACTTGATTTTAACTACTCAAAAATCAAATGCACCTAGAATATTTAAAACTACTGATTAGAATATTCAACATCCCTGTTTCATTAAAGCTAGCAAATAAATTTCAAATTGGTGACTCGCAATATTAATCCTCCCCAACCCTCCCAGAGTCTAGGCGGACAGGTCTGTCTTCACCTGCTGGCAAAAAGCAAATAATGGTGCATGATGCAACTCGTAAGGGAGGACATTCCAGACATGCAGTCCCACCAAAGAGAAGACACTGTTGCATCACTGCCCCTGAACGTGGCCTAGCAGGGAAATCACACGTAGAGCCTCCCCTGCTGATCTTGGTCCATGGGCAGGCTAATATGAGGTGATGCTTCTCCCGGACTATTCCTATCCATGGAGTCTACTTCAGTGTGATTCCAGACAACCTTCTACTTCAAGTTCCTATCAGACTTGGCTTCAGGGGGCCTCTAGCTGTCTTGCTGCCTTCCTGCTCTGGCCAGATTTCAAAGGCCAGTTTGCCACCTGAAAAAAAATCTGCTGGACAGCTACTTGAAAATGCAGAGGTGGCAGAGAAGCAATCTTTCTTTGCCACTACCACCACCTAAGTTTATACCTGGGAGTTTCAGTCATATAGGCCCTGTGCTGATCATGAATTGCCCTTTAAGTCACCAGAAGGCACCTGCAGTTAAGGGGGACGAGAGCAACAAGTCCACACTGGTGTTGTTCATAGATTTTTGGAAAATCCTGTGGAAGCAAAATGAGGGTGCGAACTCAGGCAAATACAAGCCACATATCAGCTTTGAAGAGGAATGAGGTTGAGGTGTGTTTGAGCAGCAGAATAACTTACTTTGGTTCAGTGTCAAAAGACCATGACTACAGATAAGCTGTATATGTGGACCTTAACTCAAAAAGCTTTGCAATCCCAGAAGTACCTCATGGACCTGGAGCTTGCTGTGTCATGTCAAAGGCTATTCTTAGAGTGGGTGCTTTTGTCAAGCAACAAGGCATTATCTGATGCAGCTTTCAAGGTACACTGGAGTGATACATTATTGATTTGCTTTGGCGACATCATCAGACACTTGGTTCCACAAAAGGCAAAAGTTCCTGACTTTACTTTGCCATGTATGCTGATTAGTTGTTTTGTGATGTTCTGTTCATTTCCGTAACTTCTCTGGTTCTAATTGATGGCTGACTTTTTAATGATGTGGAAAGTATAATATTAGCTTTTAAAAACAAAAATCTCTTGCAGAGTTGAAAATATGTGGCTACAGTGGTCCTTCTCCTGTTGGTGAGCCTCTTAGCCAGGAAGCTTCTGTCTTGGAACCTGATGCTGGAGGTGGTTGTCTGGAAGATGCTTCTCGGATTCCTCCTCCACTGGAGGACCCCTTGGAACCATTCGAATCACTGGACAGAGGTAAAGGGGTCGGGTTTTGCTTTTGCATCATTTCCATGTAGTCATCAGTTATGGCGACAGCTATATGGAGTTTGCTGGATAAGGGGCTTCTCTGGATAGTTTGTCCTGAGGCCTGTATAAATGCAGTCAGTAGCAACTTCTCTGCTGATCACAAAGTGTTCTATGCGCTGTCTGCAGCTAGCTCCCATGTGTGAGCATGTGCTGCTGCTGTTACAGATGTGCAGGCTCTGCAGTAACATTGTCCTTGTGCCTTTTGATACTTGCCCTCTGAGCCTAGGCAGCTATGGGCAAAAGTGCTAAGCCTGTTTGCCCTTTCTCCATCTTACTGATGATTGTGGCTAGCTGCTAAAGCAAAAACATTCAGATAGGATTAAATAGGAGACTCGTCAGTGTAGGGACCCTAGCATTAATGGTACTAAAGGCACATGCTCACTTTTGAATTTCCTCTTGAGCTATATTTCTACATAATGCCAAATGGACACTTTGAGAGTCCCAAAATAGCAATTTGGGGTCAGTTTGTGCTGTATAAAACAATAGACAGGTGGCAAATAGGCTACCCTGAAGAGAACAGCAGGCTCGTAAATTTCGCACAGGAAGAGTTATGGACTCCAATTTTGGTCCACTACTTAAACTTCATACCTGACCTTTGATCCCAATACAGTGGTACCTCTGGTTACATACTTAATTCGTTCCGGAGGTCTGTTCTTAACCTGAAACTGTTCTTAACCTGAATCACCACTTTAGCTAATGGGGCCTCCCGCTGCCGCCACGCCACCGGAGCACAATTTCTGTTCTCATCCTGAAGCAAAGTTCTTAACCTGAGGTAATATTTCTGGGTTAGTGGAGTCTGTAACCTGAAGCTTATGTAACCTGAAGTGTATGTAACCCGAGGTACCACTGTACTAGTGTTTGGAAGCAAGTTGCCTTAAGCGTAGATAAACATATTCTTGCAGGATCCTTATTTTCCAGCAGTACTTTAAGCCAGAGATTCAAACTGAATGCTTGTAGCTGTATATATATAACTCCATTAAATTTTTAATGCTATCAATTTTATTAAACTTTATCCAGAATAACCCCCCAAAAATAAATATTGCAAGTTTCACAAAAGCAAGAAGAGCATGCACGCTGCTATATGTATAAATTGAGGTCCACAATGCATATTCCAATAACTTCAAAATAGCTTCTGTCTTCATTGGCCTAAATAGCTCTACCCTTACCATTATTTATCCATAGATAATAGGTGTTTATCAGTCATTACAACTTCATTATTTATTGTTTTACCATGAAATTACAATCCTTGTTGCTCCTAATAGATTTTGGATCAGATATATTTACTGGAAATATATTGCTTATAATATCCCAATAATTAATCAATATATAGGTTAATTGACCATGCTCTAACACCATCCCCCAACATGCTTTAATACCCATATGCTTCAATTATCATGCATTGCCTCGTGTTTATAAGCCACTATCCTGACCACATCTTTTCCAGTATTTGCTATTAAACTTTTTATCCACTGTTAAGTCAATTAACACTCAAATTAATTATTTTAACTCCCTTAAGATGAGGAAAGTGGCTGACACTGATGAAGGCATATATATTCCTTCATCTTGAGCATGTTTCCCAATTTACTACCTCAGTTGAGGATAATTGAATTCAAAATTATATATTATTCCTTTATCCACCTTCCTGAGTAATAGGTTTGCAACATTGGAAGAGGTATGAAAACATAATGGTTTTCCTAAACAAAAACATCAGATTTTATGAAAGTTGATGAGGAAGTTGTTTCTCATCAGTTTTTCTAATACCTTTTCATATATAGATGATCCAATTTATAATCTTGTTTTTCCACATTTCTGAGAATTCTCCCAGGAACTGGGGAAATCTAATTACTGTGTTGGTTTTCACTTTCATGAAACTGCAGGCAATTCCCTTCTCCGTGTGTGAAAAATCATGTGAACTGGGAAGTCCCTGGTTAAAATCCCCTTCTGCCATGAAGGTGTTGTTGGCCTTAGGTGTGCCTGTATTCCCTCTGCTTCAGTTTTCTCCCTGTGATACGGACATAATACTGCTCCATCTGTAGTAGAGATTACAGAGCAGGATATAAAGTATGCTATAAAAATGCTATTATTAACAAGCAGACACTCATGGTTTTCTATCTTGTCTTAACTTTACTTTTTTTTAAAAGGTGGTTTTCTAAAAAGAATTGCATAGCCAGTGTGACCAAGTGATTAGAAAGTTGAACTTGGACTGGATTTCAAATCCTTAGTAAATCATGGTTGGCCTTGTCCAAGTTACAATCTGTTTTCTCCCTCTCTTTAGAAGAGTAGTATTAAAGACGAGTCTCATTTTGCAAATTAATAGTGCTCTAGAGCATGTAAGTGATCCTGTGATCCTAGCTGAGAGTATTGTGGGGGTGAGGCTGCTGAGTTGGATGCTAAGCAACAGATGTTTCTCCCGATTCATAAATTGCAGACCCAGGGACAGGAGATCTTTATGAAATGGATACATCCGAGCTGGTGAGTGGCAAATCTCCTCTGGAAGACCCTCCTGACATCTCTGCCCTGGATTGTCCTGGCAGCCCCTCTCTCAACCCTTCGGACTCATTCAGTCTATTGGCGGATGACAGCCAGCCTGACACCTCACTTTTTGGAAATGCCAGTTTGGCGCCTGTTCTTGAAGAGTCTGTTCTGCAAGGTGAGAAAGGACTACAGGTTCTAAGAGATATAGCTGCCCCTTTGTTTAGAGGAATATTGAACTATAAATTTTATGGTTTGACTCTTCTGGGTTGTAACGAAAGAAATCTAGAGTCCTGGTGGGCTGTGTTCTAGTAATAAATTATCTTGTAATTATTGGCAACATTGCAGCATATGTTCACTTGAAGACGTATAAATGAAGGTTTATACGTACAGCCATTATGTTTTTGTTTTGGTATAGGTGGGGATTAAATTTCTTCCATTGTCTGAGGATAATCATAATCTTAACTTCATAATATCCTGGAGGGGGGTGCTGTGATAATGCCCAGTAGATTGTTATTAAACTGTACTGAATTATATTAGCCATCATTGAAGAGGCTGTATATCTACTTTTTGAGGTGCATCTCATAGCAACCACAGTATAGAATGGAAAATGTGTGCTAACCCTTGAGTAACTTCAGTACAGAAGATAAGGAATTGGTTAAATTTGGAATGCATAGATGACGTGACTTTTATATACTGTGAGGCCTTCAGTTTTCTCCCCCTCTTCCTTGAAGTCTGTTTGGAAGTGTCTTAAACAATGCACAGTGGGGAAAACTATGCTGGGAAAAGAACACATAGGCAAGGCAGGATTAATCTCTGACCTCCTGCCCATCGGCTGATGTCACCAGTATCATCAGTTGATGGATGGGTTGGTGTAGTTAAGGGGAAACAGCCTCACAAGTCAAATTGGACCTCCTAATGGGCCAAGATTGACCCACAGGCCAGGGGTTCCACACCCTGACTTAGCGCAAAGTGAGTAATTTATGTGAGTACTCTTTAAGTGTGTCGGTAGATGTATAACTAAGTACTGTTAACCCCTACTCTTCTTCATCTGTGTTCGCTTTTCTAGATTATAATTATTTTCCTCTCTGCATCCCCATTTACCTGTTTTTGCCTTCTTCGCTGCAGACAGCAGCCTGGAGTTAACAGCTGTGAGTGAAGTAGGACAAGAGGGCACAGAATTTCTGGATTCACAAGCACCACTTGAACCAGAAGCTCTAGATACCCCCTTGGAAGAGGCAACCAAGAGCAGTTGCCCAGAAGACTCCACATCCATGATAGAGGGGGACAGTAAAGAGGCCTCAACATTCAGTGTGTCAGCAAAAAGTAAGTAGACCCATTTCCTGAAGACCTCTCAGCTGCCTAGACTGCATTTTAAAACATTAGCCGGTGCTTGTTAGTGTTGGTAACAGTAGTTCTTTCTGCTCAGGTGATGTTCCAAGAAGGCGGATAGCCACAGCAGAAGAGGTGCGGTACCCCTTAAAGCATGGGTAGGTAGCATCATCTGCTTGGCGGGGTGGGTTTCTGTCTTGTAAAAGGTGCTGATCAAGGCATGATGTCTTGAATTGGACAGTGCATGTATCTAGTCTTTAACAGGCCATCTTTATGTTTAGGTGGCGAAGGGAGGTGTATATCAAGAAGGGAAGCAGCCGTTGGCAAGGAGAAACCTGGTACTATGGGCCCTGTGGCAAGAGGATGAAGCAGTTTCCAGAGGTGATAAAGGTAAAACGTAGTTCTCAGAGGGGAATTGGTGGTGACTTGAGCTCTTTTGGGAACCACTTTTCCCTAGACACAGTTCCTGTTTCTTCACTCAAGGGCAAAGAGACCTTCTACAGGAGTGGATTCACTTGCCTTTGAAATCCTATAATTGTTTTTATAGTTAATTTCTCTGGTACGTTTCATGGGAAGTGAGTCATAAATAAAGCAAAATAATCATTTGATGTAACAACCAGGACTCTGGTTTTTACCGTGCCACAGTGGTAGAGGAAGACAGGATGCTGAGTTGCTATGGGATTCTTCCTTGCCTCGGATCTGTTGGAGGCAGTCAGCCCTGCGGAGCAGCAGTTTGACATTGAGATGATATTTGTAGTGACGGTTGATAAACCTTTGTCGTTTATACCGTATGGAGCAGAGGTTTCCAACCTTTTTGAGTCCATGGCTCCCTTGACCAACTATATTCTTTTTGTGGCACTCCCATGAGGCTCAGGAGCCCAGTTATGTCACTCCTTGCCTGCAGAGCTGGCAGCCTTTTTTGTACACATTCCCTTGTGGAGTGTTCCCTCAATCTCCTCTCCTCACCCCTCTCCTTGAGAGTCCTCCAGGCAGCCCCTGCCTCTGGTCTCTGAGCTGCCCCACCCCAAAGAGAGGTGCCTCCTCACATTGCCTCACAGGGGCCTGGGACTTGTCTGTCCATTCCCAACAGCAAGGGGTGGCTGGGCTCCCCTGCCAACTTGCTTGCTTACTCCGAGGCCGCCTCAGCTCCAGGCAACCAGCACCCGCTGGCCAGACCCAGAGGCACCATTCGCCTTCTGAACTTGTAGCCAGGGCTGATGCAGCAAACAGCCACACAAGCCTTTGGGAGGCAGAGGTGTGAGAAAGCATCAGAGGAGGGAGGGAAGGAAAGAGGGGACAGAGGCCAGTGTTGCCCACGGCATCCCTGACCATCATTCAAGGCACACCAGGGTGCCACGGCATACTAGTTGAAAACCACTGGTATAGAGAACTATTTGGAAAGCAAAGTAGTATGGGGATCAGCACTACTTGACTATCTCTCTTTGTTATTGTTCAGTGGTCCTGCATCTCAGATAGCCTATGACTCTTCAATCTCTTCCCCTGCCCCCTGCTTCAAGCCTTGTTACTTCCTCTCAGACATGACTCACGGTAGTCACTTGGGAGCTTGGGAACTATTAACTGTGCTGAATGTGATTTCTGCTTTAGAGCATCAGTCCAGAAATCAGCTTCACCCTCTTCAGATTCTTTCTACCAGACTGCAAGTGGCCTTACTTGTTAATGCATTAGCCCTTTCAGTAGGCAACATCCAGCATGAATTTCTTGGGTGCCTTTTTCTTCTCGAGATGGATTCACCAAGTCTCATTACCGCCAAAGGGCATGGTGTCCACCTCGTAGAGAGCCCCTCCCCTAGTAAGAGACTAGATGCTACACAGGATCTGATCAGCTCATATTTTGGCCGTTTACTTCCCTTCCAGTATCT